>NW_027271196.1:792500-1230000 GCF_040938485.1 Diadema antillarum
AACGATTTATTGAGTCCTTGTCTAGTTAGTCATGGGACATAAAAACCTAATCGTTTGACGTTCATAGGGGTTATTTTTATCGCCACTGCTCGTGTACGCCGGGCATTTGTAAAGACAAGTTCATTTTTGATTTATTCTCAAAAGAAATAAGAAAAGAAGATAGTGTTGTGTTAAAAGACTCGTCGTTTCAATTATATCTTGAGTCTTTCTGAAACAGCATGAACAGGATGACAATTTACTCTACCACACTTTGCCAGCCCCTCTGTTTTTTACGCGACACTCCACTCAGTGCGTTCAATATAGAAAAAAATATCGAATTAAGAACTTGTTCACAAGACATGATATCACATAATACAGGGGCGGATCCAGGAATTCTGTAAAAGGGGGAGGGGGGGGGGGGCGTGACTAGTATTTCTGGTGCCACCTCCGGGTTTCATTTCATTTTTTTCTTTTTATTTCTTTTGTTTTTAACGAAAAATAAAGGGGGGGGGGGGCGTGCGCCGGTTGCGCCCCCCTCTGGATCCCTCACTGTAATATTACATATATAGTGTGTTGTTTGAAGGTTTGCATGGTGAAGTAAATGAGGGAGAAAGTTTTGCGGTGTCACCGCAAAACTTTCTCCCTTACATTGATATTGCTATTATCATCGATCTTGTGGAGTAGCGATGTCATTGCTTCATGTCATGTTCATATGGATTATGACAAATATAATGAATTTGCAGAAATAAAGTTTTTTTGAAAGATTTCCTATAATAACTTCATTTTCCTATTGAAGGTCATGATACCACATTGTTAGCAATGTTTTCTCTTTGAAAAAAAAACCAAACAAAATCAAAACTGCATGTCTTTTGCATGCTATCAATGTTTCCAATATTGTGTAAATATGAAACTTTCACATAAACAATAGTTGACAAAAATGTCTTTAAAAAAATAGCATAATATGCGAGTGACCGAACTTAGAGTAATCATTATCTTAAACGCAAACAATAGGAAACTAATCAGAAATTAATATATTTTGTTAGTGAAAAATTTAACAAAGACAACAGGAATCCCATTTTCTTTGTTTAATATCTAATCAATGAATTATGATAATTATCTTCTTACAAAGTGTCAGAAATATAAGCGCGTTGTTAGCATGGCAATAAGTTTGTTCATAGGTCTCTTGTACATGACAGCACTACATTCTGAAAAAAAGTTTATGATAATGCTGGGTTGCTTGCGCTTTGTAAAAATCTATTTGTCCATCCTCACACAGCACATTCCACACAGTTCGAAAGATTTTGAACCAAGCCACGACAAGGTAGAACAACAAAGAAAGAAAGAAAGATGTTTGAATGTACACGCTATTAGTCTTTCTAGCAAAGTGAATATGACCGTGGAAAAGTTTTTCCCTTGATCGTCCTATCATCATGATGGCAGTGAAAAAAACACCAAACAAAAAAAAAAAATACAAAAACAAAACAAAACAAAACAAAAACAAAAAACGACAGCTCTTCATTTCAAGACGAGATAACAAACTCTGAAACGAATGTAATGGAAACATAAGCGTGTAACGGGAGTGCATTAAAGAAAATCAAACGAAAGACATCCAGCTGCAATGATATTCTGGCTGACAATTTTCGAAACGACATCCTTGCAGTTGCAGGCGACATGAATGACGGGATTTAGTACTTTAAATGTAAGATTGTATTTTTTTTATATATTTTGCCTTCTCATGAGACAAAACAACAACAACAACAACAACAAAAAACGACGAGTTCTGTAGACTCGGTTGAATACCGGATATGTCGTTTCCACGCAAAGTGGTGAATTTGCCGCCAAATTGCGCTCGAACATGTACCATCCAACAACCACCGTTCTCTGTCTCCGAACAAACCAGGAGGGATGGTTGGAGAGACAGGCTCTCCGGGCGAGCGAGCGATGATTCAATTTTCTCTCACTAGTGGTGTTGATGACGTCGTCTAATTGAATCCTCGATTGCGCCCGATCATCGGTGCTTGAACGCGACGCCGTCAGAGCGCGTCTAAACGCCCGCGATGGCGAAGTTGTTAAAGGGAGGTGTCAACGAAGGGAAACAAAACAATACTGCGTAATTAATGCGCGAAATGCTCGCACGTTAACGCTGTGTTCGTATACTCACTGAGCGTAGCCTGTGAGCTGCTGCATTGTTTTACTGCAGCTCTTGCCGGAGGATCCTGACATTGATATTAGGATTGCCAGCCAGCTAGCTCTTACTTATTGTCGTAGTTAGGTCAGTGACATCGTGGGTAAACTGTCTTGAAAAAAAAAATGGTTTAAGGATGTTCGCAGTGGGCGCGATTCGATCCTTGAATTTCTTCTTGTAGAATCAGGACCTAGGGCCACTTAACTCCTATTTCGGTGACGGACTTCAAACGCCGTATTTGCAGACAGAGTATCAGAGTTTGACTAAGACACGCAAATCTTGTAACTTTTACAACAGTGGACATTTTCTAAATCCCGCAACCAAGTGTTATCTTTTTCTTTTCCGTTCGGAAAAGCACTAGGTACTTGCCCGTCTTGGGAAGGATGGGTGCAGCAAAAGAGTGATGTAACCTCTTTCTATCACTTCCGCTATACTTTTTATTACTCCCTACTCCAGTTACAGCTCCTTCTCCTGATTTGTGTCAACATTGTTAGCTTCCTCATCCTTTCTGTTCTTTTTCTTCATCTCTGTACTTGTCCGCCCTTATTGTCATTTTTATGACGCGATGATGATGATGATGATGATGATTATCTGTATTATCATAATTATTGACATTTTCATGATACATCATTACCACAATCAACATTATTATAATCATCATCAGCATCGTCATCATCAACGATATCAATTTGTCATTATCACTGATAGTTGTGACGATGGTTGAGGTACAGCAATTATGTTATGTTGCTGTAATTACTACCAATACTGCTCATGATGTTGATGATTATCAACGTTTCATAAAAAATCAATTCCACCTCCAAATACTACTACTGCCACTTCTACTGCTTCTGTTTATATAACACTCTATTTCAGTTTCAATCTTGTATTTATCATCATGCTTCTACACTCCCTATATCTTAAATGAAAACGTAGTCATCTTGCCAAACGCGTGCAATTGATTGGCATACCCAAAATCATTATCGGAGGAAATGACGTAATGATCACATTTATATAATGATATTGATAGTGATGTTTACCATAATGATCATCTACATAATGGTGAAGATGACAAAGAGGTTTTCTCGCTATACTTTCTTTTCGATTTTCATCTAACAGTTGAGGCCGCCATTAAAGTTAAACGTCGCCTGTAATGGTACTCTTCAATATCATAACCTTGAATGGATAGATCTTGTACTTCATAATTATAATTTTTCAACGATTTTGACTGGAGTAACTTTTTGCTGTGTTTACAATCAGTGACAGATTGTTCAATATGTTTCTCCATTTTTTCCATGTCATTAGGGATTCCCTTATGTTCGCATACTTCTTTATAGTATTGTTTCTGAAAAAAAAGGGAGCGATGCATGTCAAGTCAAATTGAAATCAGTTTAAAGGTATTGTTAACCATTGGGAGCAGTGAATAAAAAAAAAATGTTCGAGAAGTCATGCATAAGTGTAAGTCATGTATCACAAATCATCCTACCATATAACAATTTAGCAACAAAGCCTTTAATGTAAGGGGATGTCACTACTCTTCTCAATAAACCATAACTGTAGATGGTTTAGTCTAGAAATATTTTTATTATAACTATTGTTCATTAAAGAAATATTTAACAATACTTAATATTGAGCATACTGATTCAAATTTTTATATTGGTTGTTTCTATCCCTAACTCACATTTTATAACTATTTTGAAGCACTAAAGCTGGGTTTTTGTTTCATCTGACAGATAGTAAATAATGCCTTTAATGTGTGCCATTTTGTACAATTCTAATATTCTGAACATATTACAAACTGTGGCCATGCCCATTATTATTTTGAACAGATCGAATTAGATGTTGCGTAATTGTGAGATGACCAGCAGTCAAGCCAAGCTCGCTGTGGAGGAGGGAGTCCCGGGCAAGCGCCGGAGCCCCAAGGTCGTCACCCGCAACCTCGTCGTCATCGTCGTGGTGTTGGCGCTCGTCACCGTGTCCCTTTTGGTCGCTACGGGTGAGCGTGATGTTAGGGGGAAAGAGTTAATGGGTATGTCGGGGTTGGTGAATTGATAATGATAAGGTCTTATTTATCCAGGGTAGCCTCTTCAGTGTTGTCACTGCTCTATACCAGAGGGCCCTGCCATTATTATTACCCTAACGTTGCCAGGTACCCATTTATACACCTGGGTCGAGAGGGACATGGTGGGTAAAATCATCTTGTCCAAGGACGCAAGCACTGGGCGGGAATCGAACTCAGGTCCTCCGATTAGGAGTTGGGAGTCGAATCCACTATGCAACAGCGCCCCCACACATAATTGGGTATAGGGTAGGATTAAATGATTGGCAGGAAGACAGCATCTCGACGTCATCATACAATGAAGCTATTTTTATTTCGTGCGCATAGCATAAATCCGCACCAACCAAGTGAGGGGCGGAACAAGTAGGGGTGATGGTGGGGAGGAGAGTATAATGTTGGGGTAGGGTTGTAGAGGAAGTATGGTATGGGTTAAATGGGACAAGGATGCAGATATCTTCTCAGAGATTCCATCAGATGAGCTGGAATGTAACACCATTAAGAAAATATATTATTATGTCCGCCAACCAGTGCAGGCAGAGATTTTTTTTGATTTTTTTATTTTTTACACACTCGTATGTCCTCCTATTCTCTTCGCAAACTCGCAATCTTCCTATCTGTCGTTTTCAATTTGCACGAACGACATTTACCTCAACGAAAGGATGAGACTTAAAGAATCATTTCTTTTGACACATTGCTAACCCCTTGCCCTTGCATTGAGCTAGAAATTCGGTACATGTTCTGTTGGTCCCCAAGAACACCGCAATAACATCTGTAGAGGCTACGATTAAGGACCTTAATGTCATCATGAAGAGCAGAGAAGTAGAGACGCAGAGACGATCTAGAGTAAATAGGAAGACGGAGGGGGGGGGGGGGGGGGCAAGGGGAAGGGGGTAGGCAAGATGTAAGAGACAGTGAATCATGTGGATGTGAAATGTGGAGAGAAGGTGATTGTAATGTGGGTAGGAGAGAGGGGTAACTTTCATTTATGTATTTTTTGTCTAAGAATACAGCGAGAGAATGGGAAAGGGAAAACACCTTTGTAGTGCGTGGAAGGAATAGAAAAGAGTAAAAGGAAGAGAGAGGGGAAAATATAATTTCGTGCCTGCCGAAGTGTGTGTGTGTCTGTCTGTCTGTGTGTTGGGGGGGGGGGGAGGGTAGGGAGTAGGATCCGTAGAATAAGAATCAGTCCTTCCCACATTATATGTTAATTACATAGAGTAATTCCTTTTCTTCTCTTTGTTTTTTTTTTGTTGTTGTGCTCACGCCAGTATTATTACCCCAAACTGCTACGACAATTCTCGTGATCAGAGACATAATTTCATTTTCAATAAAGCACATTCGACAGGCGTTATACCAGCGTCTGCATCCTTTACATTGACAACTTGTAGGAATAGCTTGAACACGTAATTAGCAATCACTCGTTTCTGACAAGCAGTATACATCCCTTTTTGTTGAACGGTTGTCGCGGATTAACATGTTCATCTTTTAATTCTCTCATCCCTGTAGGATTTAAACGATGCCCACTCAATTTCCGTAAGCAGATACACGATCGTTTCGTTTGAATACCGCTTGGCTTTATTAATTTCATTATTAACAATAGGTTTAGAATTTCACTTTTATTCCTGTACTCGCACATTTTTTTTTTTAAATCCCACTGACCATTCCAAAAATGTCCGAAGTTACAGTGCTGTGCTCCCTACTGGTTTAAAAAACTATTGAAATTTCGAATATTGGAATAGAAAAGGAACATTAGGCAAAGGGCAGCACCATTATCTGATTAATTAAACGTCATGTAGGAATGCTATCTTGTGTGAAATCTGCGTTTACATATATCATAATTATACTTAATTGTATATATCATAATTATTATACACGAAATTTTGAAAGTTCTAGGTTTGTTTTGCTCACCAAACTCCTTCGTGTGTAAAAGTAGCGATAATTGACCCCTTTACAAACAGAAGGAAAGCGTGTGCATAATTGCCAATAGTTACCAAACACATCTGTCTTAATTCACAAGAAAGAGAAGCCATACGAAATGATAATTTTCTTATATTAATATACTATCATTATGCCAAGTACGCATCCTCAAAAAAGCATGAAGCCCTTACGCTTAAAACCGATAAATATAACGCGTAATCCTGATGATCTTGAATATATTTAAGATTTTCAATAAATGTGTCTATCTGTGAATGCGTTAAACAGTCCTATGAGAATCAAACTATTCACACTTTACGCCCATTATGGTAGACAAGCAAGCGAAATGAATATCTAATTTGATCCAAACCACGCCAGCTGGGTGACGTTATGCCTACTTCACCTAAATTCTAAATACCTGGAACTGGTTGGGACACCCATATCGTACCCCCCCCCCCCAAAAAAAAAAAACAAAAAACAAAAAACAAAAAACAAAACAAAACAAAACAACAACAACAACAACAAACAACAACAACAACAACAACCAACCAACAAAAACAACAACAACAACAACAACCAACAACAACAACAACAACAACAACAACAACAACAACTAACTAACAAAAAAAAATCAAGCAAAATAAATAATTGTCTTTGGGGAGAAAATGTGTTGCGTTTCACCAGCGAGTACTTCACTTTGAAATGTCAACTCATAGAAATAACTACATGGACTAAAAATAGAACAAACAAACCAGAACTCCAAAGTGTGAGCATTCTTCCTTAGGACCTTGAATAAAATCATCTTGTTGTTTTTCTATTTTTTTTTCGTTATGTGTCAGAGACCTGCGTCTCATTTTAACTTGACGGGTCATATCGTTTAGGCCTACATATTGGTCTTGATCGTGCGTCACTATTATCGGGTTTAACTTCTTTCTAAACTTTTCTCTTTCAGAGGCTGATAAGAACATAATACCGGAAATTATGTAATGCATTTGTTGTGTATCTCACGCAGTTTACCCTTTACTCACTCTTACCTGCATTTTTTTTGTTTTAAGTATTTGTCCAGGCCATTATCAGGTCCTTATCCATGGAGGGGGTCAGGGGGCTCGAGCACCCACCCCCCCCCCCATAGTTATTATTTTCAAATAATTTTATCAGTTAAATAGCGATTTTAGTTTATTTCTTTTTGTTTTTTGCAACCTAAATACACTCAGCAAACCAAAAGAAAGTAAACACGTTTTCATGCTTATATTTCTCATAGAATGTTTTGCTAAATATTGATGTTTTATATACCATGTTCAAGGTCATTTAATTGGCTATCAACCTTGTATGTCATTAACAAGGGAAACTTTACACATGAGTGAGCACATGCGTTTTTTCTCTTCCAAGACACAAAAGTTAAAATTGAAAAAATGGGCAAGTTTTCGTTCGTGCGAGTGTGCGCTTCCTTATAACCATGAAAAAAAAGACAATTTCAACACAATTAGAAACAAAAGTTCATTTTTCAAAAATCACCCACTGATCTCTGCAATGTCTTTGTAGCCCCAAAAATAAAGAATGGCAAAAATAATAATGGAGAAAATGAAGAATCTTCTGTCAAATCCAAATTCAAATGACACTAGAGAAGAGGCAATATAAACAAAAATGGTAGAAATTTGAAATGTTATTTCAAATTAAGAAAATTTAAATGATATTTGGTTCTTGAATTTGTCTCATGATTCTAAAATTCCTAAATCAAAATAATAGAATACAGATATTCTCTCCATTTTATCACCTTTGCAGCTTACTCCCTATATCAATTGAATTTGAGTTGACAAAAATTCTTTCCCCCCTTTAATAGTTTCCCACTTTGTTTTTGTTTAAGGATATAAAGAGATACAAGGGAATAAAAACTTATTTTTGCTATTCATTCATGTCTCTCATCGCAATCAACTGCTCTTCTGTGTTCAATGCTATCGAAATGGGCATTTGCAAATGAATGACAAAATGTCAATTTCTGCAATTTTGTATATTTTTGTGCCTTAGAATACAAAAACGAGTGTGTTCACTCATGCGTACATTTCTCTTTGTACTAACCTATTACACAATACATTTGCACTTACACTTTAATACCAATATCCTATAAAATTTGTAAAAGTGAGTCGTTAAATCTTGGAAAATTATCATGTAATGAAACCTCACTTTCTCACTTTTCGTATTCTTTAAATGTCTCTTGTATGATATTTTCTTCTCGTCACTAACATTATTGGGAATATTCGGTAATTAATGATTGTGGAATGCAAACTGCGTCAAGGTCACCACTTTGTGAGCAAAAAAAGGAACAGCCAAAATTTGGCATTCGTTCAGTAGGGTAAAACGAAATGGCTTTGTTATACCGTTGTTCCATATCTGCTCACATTCTCTTCAAAATCTCGTTCATGCTGTCTCAATTAACTTCTATTTTGAATCCAGCACTTGACTTAACTTTTGCTCATATGCGTTTGCAACTACTGATTCAAAATTAGAATTGATTTTTATCAATACTGACTTCAAAGGAATTTGTGTATAAATTAATTATTATTTTAAACCTCTTCTCACAAGCACCCCAAATAAAGTTAATGTTTTCTGCATCACCTTCCCACCCTTACCCTTTTCAATGACCCGATACTGATAGCGTGGGGATCCATGGATGGCCCCTATGGCCCGAATTCACGAAGGTAGTACAAATGAAACCATGGTTTAAACCATTATGGACAAAAACCATGGAGCGCCAAATGTCGCACGGAATATTTCGTCACGAAATTGGCCATTTCGCCGACAAAATGACTGTTTCGTTAACGAAATTATCATTTCGTGGACGAAATGGTCATTTAGGCCTAGTTACAAAGTGTTGTCATTTCGTTACAAAATAATCATTTCCTCGACGAAATGACTGATTTTGTAACGAAATATTCAATGCGACACTTGGCGCTCCATGGTTTTTGTCCATGGTTTAAACCATGGTTTCATTCGTACCATGTGCACCTTCGTGAATTCTGGCCATTGAGTCGATTTTTGTTCGCTGCCCACTGGGGCACATTCGAAAACCACATAATAGTGCCCGTCAGCGAATGCATGCATCGGAAGCTACAACCATCGGTAATTGTCTAGTCCAGTCGAGATTCTTGGGCTGTGTGTGTATTCACATACAGATCACTGTGTGTGTATTCACATACAGATCAGTGATAAAATTGCACACAATTCGCTACGGGATTCTCGAATATATCCATGCCGGGCCAGCGGCCTTCCAACTCCAGGATACCCCCACGCTACCGTGTCTGTAAATGCAATTCCCCATCACGCTCAAAATTTACTTTAACTAATAGTGTACAATAAGACGAACAAAATGGTAGACCTCTGTCTAAAGTCTGACAAAATATTATGATAAGTTCTTATCTCTCTTTAGTGTTGCAACTGCTCTACCAGTTGGCCCTGTCATTGATATGCCCCTTGCCTTTGCTAGGCACCCATTTTCACACCTGGGTTAAGGGGAACATCACTTATGATAGACATCTCGTCCAAGGACTTTTACTACGGTGTGCCGTCAACTGGTATTTTAAAAGTGATCTTCTTAGAATTCAACGAGAAATTTCTCTTGTTTTCCCCTCTTTTTTGATTAGACCTATCGAGAGAATAAGTTATACAAAAAATACCCAAAACAATGACAACAAGGGTCCAGCGGATTAGTGTCTTATAACTTAACAAAGTACTTGCATGTTCTTTATTTCAGTTGTGATCGCGTCGGATCGCGAGCACCTTTCGTCCAGGCTGCGATCAGCTAATCAAGTGGCGCCATGTCCCCAGCCGAAGGAGTGTCTCACGCCGACGTGCGTCAAAGCAGGTACATTGATGCCGCATGCTCCATAATTACTAGAAACTGGATATCATGCATATTGTAATGGTCTAGTGGCCCGGAGCCACTTAAATTGGTGTAGGGCCACCAAACTTTCAAAAAGCATTTTTTGTGTGTGTGTGTGTGCATGGCTCAATTGGGCAACTACAAAAGATTAAAATATAAATTATTGCCCGGACTGGCCACTAGAGAAAAAAAGTTATTGTTCTTCCCAGATATATATATACATATATATATACATATATATATACATATATATATACATATATATATATGTATATATATATAACAGCAAAAAGTTTCTACTCGGAGTCTACGAAGATAGTTAGTTCAGAACAGTAGTAATTAAGGAAACTCCGTGAAAGACTTTATTTTAACGAATTTTTCGCCCATAGAGCTTTGTCAAGTCAATAGCAGATTTTTTTTTTGTTTTTAAGATGGTATAAATCAAAATGATTTCTTTTATTTTGATTTATACCATTTTCAAAATAAAATCTGTCATTGACTTGACAAAGCCGTATGGGCGAAAATTCGTTAAAATAACGTCTTTTACGGTGTGCCCTAATTACTATTGTGAAATTTATACATGTATATTATATATATATATATATATATATATATATATATATATATGTGTGTGTGTGTGTGTGTGCGTGTGTGTGTGTGTGTGTATGTAATATGTCTGAAAGTATACGAAGTCATTTAACCATTTTTCGATTACCATTGCTCTATGACAGTAGAGCTACCAGTGAATGACTCATGACACCGATAACTATGATTTCTGTCACATTTATAGTATTGAATGAAATTCAGTTTTTTACATATCAGAGTATCGTGAGTTTACACAAAATAATGTATTATGAAAAAGATTTTGTAATATCAACTTTTATGCAATAAACCGTGAACGCACCGGAAGACCAGATGTTGTGCCGTGATCGTTCTCAGTTTCGTAGAAGACATCAATATGCTGGGAATGTGAATAAATCTTTTGGTATATTACTGTGCGCCAAGAAGAGGACTGTCTACCTATAGACGCCGATGTTTTGAACTTTCGTCCTTCTGGAAATGAACGGACTTCGATTATGATACTCGTCCCTGGAAGATGTTTGTTTCGGCAAGGCTGCCAGTGAATGCAGACACAACGAAGCATCTCTTCTTCTCTCTCTCTCTCTCTGTCTATATCATCGTTTTCTGCTTCCTTGTTTCCATGGCAACGCCAATGGCAGCCGCTGCTCTCATCGAGAGCATGAACACGGAGGTGAACCCGTGCGACAATTTCTTTGAGTTCTCCTGCGGGGGTTGGAGCAAGAAGCACGTGATCCCAGAGTACCGGAGTTCCTTCTCCTCCTTCTCAGTACTCCGCGAGCAGTTACAGGTCACACTCAAAGGTACGGAGGAAGGGGAATGAAAAGCTTCTAGAGGTATTATTTACTATTTGGAGATGCAGGGGCGGATCCAGGAATTCTGTAAAGGGGGGGGGGGGCGTGACTAATATTTCTGGCGCCACTTCCGGGTTTCATTTCGTTTTTTTTTCTTTTTATTTCTTTTGTTTTTAACGAAAAATAAAGGGGGGGGGGCGTGCGCCGGTTGCGCCCCCTCTGGATCCGCCACTGAGACGAAACAAAAACCCAGCTTTAGTGCTTCAAAATAGTTCTGAAATGTGATTTAGGGATAGAAGCAACCTAAGTGAAAAATTTAATCATTATGATCAATATTAAGTATTGTTAAATATACAAAATGTGAACGATAGTTATAATAAACTTGTTTCCAGAATAAACCGTCTATAGTTATTGTTTATTGAGAAAAAATAGTGATATCTCCTTTTATTAATTTAAATTAAATTAAATTTCATATACTAGGATGTTTTGTGATACAACTGAACTACGTAATGTGCATCAAATGTGGTACTAGTATTAACTCGAACATTTTTAACATCACTGCTCCCAATGGTAAACAGTACCTTTAATGACAAACTCTTTTGCTTTGTTTTACAATGAAAACCATTTTTACTCTTTTTCTAACAATATTCGCTCCATGATCGGCTACATGTTTTAAGTTTTCTATTGAGAGTATAAAATTCTCCTTTTTGTCGCCGTATTGCGTGTCTTTTTACAGTATCTGACATTTATAGTTTGAACTGAAAGTGATTTGATTAATTATCATCATCACAATAATGCACTTACATGTGCATTACATTAATTTTCTTTCCTGATAATGATAGATGATTTAAAATGATGGATGATTTATTTTATTATGTCGCAGGCCTGTTCGAGGCGGATATATCACCGACTGACATCGAGGCAGAAATCAAAGTTAAACATTTTTACCAGGCGTGTATAGATGTCGGTAAGTTTTCACATCTTCTTTATTTGACAAAATAATGATAGTAAAAATAACACCAACAACATTAACTATGATGGTATCAATAACATTATAATGCGGGGTTTGATTCATTTCTACAGGATCAAAGTGCGTATAATTATGCGTGAATAATGATATATAATTTTTACGATGATATATAAATTCAAATTGGATATTACTTACACTACATTTAAATTCTTCTATGCATATTATTTTGTTTGTTTGTTTGTTTTTTATTGTTCCATATTCCACATTTCAACAAATACATAAAACATAAACATCACAATACAAAAGCCTGGATGAATTGTCACGTACAGCTTGTAAGACAATAAAACATGTGAAATATGAGGAATCTACATAGAAGCATTGCTTGTAGGGTGTAGATTCCCAGATGCGGATGTGAGATTATTTCTTACTTGGGTATGTAATTAAAGGAATGACAATTTCTGAATTGGAGAAATATAAACGCCAAAAAGTAAAAAGAAAAAGAGAAAAGAAAACAATGAAAACAATGTCCGCGGCACAGACTTCTTGAGTATTGCGTGATCACCCGAGCGAGGTACAAGTCAGATGCAGTGTACAATAGCAGAGATACCAAATGTGTACAAAGGAAGTTCAGGAGATAATACAGAAATCACGAGCGAGGCACATGTTACATAATCGATAATGTCAGTAATGTGAAGTATGAACAGAGAATATCGAGGAGGATTGAAGAATAGCTATAGATATGAATTCAGAAAAACTAGTTTCAGTTTATGTTTAAATGAATAAAGAGACTGAGATTGGATTATTTCTCTATCCAACTCATTCCAAAATTTAGGTCCTGTAGTGGTTATTGTTTTTAAAGCAGATACGGTTCGTACAGGAGAAAGATGAAAAGAATCTTTTTGTCTAGTAGGGTAAGAATGAACTTCAGTATTTTTGACAAACATCGAAGAAAACACATCAGGGAGACCACCTGAGTTTAATTGATACATAAATGACCCGATATTAAAATGATATAAATCCTGGATCTTAAGTGTTCTACTGGAAAAGAATAAGACATTAGTGTGTTCGAAAAATGTGGCGAAGTTAATTATCCGTATAGCTCTTTTCTGTATCAATAATAAAGAATTAAGTCTAGTTGTACAGCAGTTTCCCCATGCCAGGATTCCATAACCTATATAAGGCAAAAATAGAGTAGAATACAATGAATGCAGAACATGTTTAGGAAAAAACTGTTTTAACTTATACATAACACCTACATTTTTTGATAATAATTTACGCAAAGAATCAACATGAACTTTCCATGTCAACTTACAATCAATATAAAGACCAAGGAATTTTATATATTCCACCTGGTTCAATTCTACGTCGTTTACAACCAGCTTACCCGGTAAAATATTGATTATATTGCTAAAAACCATAAATTTTGTCTTGGTCAAATTCAATGACAATTTATTAGCCTGAATCCACTTAGATACTGATTTTAATTCAGTATTTACGGTATTCCGTAAAACATGAGGGTTTCGATTTGAATAAAAAATACTGGTGTCATCGGCAAAAAGTAGAAAATAGAGCAGAGAGGACGAACTGCGAAAGTCATTCATATAAAGAATAAACAATTAAGGACCTAAAAGGGATCCTTGCGGTACCCCACAAGTTATAGGCTGTGAACTGGACACATGGCCATTCAAACTAACAAATTGAGTTCTTCCAGTAAGGTAACTTCTAAACCACTCCAAGGCCCTCCCACGAATCCCATAGTGTTGTAATTTGTATAATAATATTTCATGGTTGATTGTGTCAAAGGCCTTGGAGTAGTCAAGAAAGATACCTACTGTATGACACTTGGCATCGATCGCTTTGATAATTTTCTCTATCATGAGTAAAATAGCATGAATTGTGGAATGCTTTTTACGAAATCCAAATTGATTTTTATCTATTACATTATACAGTCATTTAAGAATGTGTATGTAAGAATTATGTGTAACGTTAGAAACAGGAATAATTATCACCCACCTTACCGCGAACTGAAATACTTTAATTGACAATATTTTTTTTCAAGCTTTCTTAACTTGGAATAGTTTCCAAGTTGCTTGAATTTGGAATACTTTTTTCAATTATTAGAATTTGAAAAATATTAAAATGACAAGGCGAATTTGATACTCAAATGTTCAAAAGTAAATTAACGTCGCGAGACTGATCTCTCATAATACTAAAATGACATGAAGTCACTCTCCTTTGTGTACATGTTTTCTTCTCGTTTCTTTATTATCATGATGCATCATAATATTTCGATTGTGTATCCGTGACTGTTATATATTGGGCCTTTTGACAATTAAGCCTTGACTGCCCCCCCCCCCCCCCCGTATGTTGTACAATGCCATTTTTGTTACATACATATTGAATTTGGAAATAAACGAAAATGAAATGAAATGAGATGTATTTTAATCAATAAAAGGGTTTCTTTAAGATATTTCAAACCTTTCATCTTTGGTTCGACTTCAATGAACCTTCTACTTTTATGTTTATTATTTTGACCTAGTCAAGCCAATTCAAGTTGAATATGGTGTAGAAATGCTTTTTTAAAATGCCTTCAGAGTATCGGATATACTACATTATAGTTAAAGGGGAAGGCTAGTAACTGATCAGTGGGAATCAGTGGAAATGCTGGGGGATGATTGTTCCAATCCTTATGGGATTCATTCAAGAGTTCATTGTATATCTATTGTTGTGTGAAAATGATTTGCTTCAGAACGGTCTCATATTCAAGTAATGTGCAGATTAATGCTCCGTCACTGACCAGGGACGCTAACCTGGAAGCATTAAACTGCACATTACTTGAATATGAGACCATTCTGAAGCAAATCATTTTCACACAACAATAGATATACAATGAACTCTTGAATGAATCCCATAAGGATTGGAACAATCATCTCCCAGCATTTCCACTGATTCCCACTGATCAGGTACTAGCCTTCCCCTTTAAAAATGTGAGAATGACATCATTGTGCCCAAGGAGATGATTCTTCAACCACACGACTCAATTTCTTCGTGGAATATCGAGTCCGCATCTACTCAAGAAAAGAGAGTTACGGATAGATCATCACCAATACAATTTTAATATCCTGTACGTTTTTTCATCTGTCCAGACACTATCGAACAGGTCGACGATGCCCCCTTACGCGACCTCCTGCACAAACTGGGCGGATGGCCGGTTCTCGGTGATCGACACGGAGGTCGATGGAACGAGACCGCCTTTGACTTCGAATGGCTCCTGGCCACGCTGGCGAGCAAATACAGCAAATACATGCTGATCGAACCCTATGTCGGGGTCGATGACAAGAACGCATCGCGGTATGTGCTTCAGGTGAGGCATCCCTGCAGTGAGTAACGTAATAAGTTCAATTTAGTTTAACTTTATTTCATTTGCAAGAATAACAGCAAAGGGAGTTCAAAATCTTGCAGGTGCAGTAATCTCTTCACAACACGAGGTATGGGGGTGTTCTTCAATTTATATAATTATCACTAAAATGCGCTAAAACAGCAGCAGCGGCAGCAGCAGCAGTAATAGTGATAACATCACACTATAGAACCCACTAAAAAGCAATGCGTTTTGTACGGTGATGCAAAATCATGAACAGTGATTTTTAGTATGTAATAAGGAACGTTTAGGTCTTATTGAATTGAGTTGAATCGCATTGAATTGACTTAATTATTTCACGACAAAATGTTATTTCATTAATAGTGGACAGAAGAATATTACAATTACCAAAATACAATTCAAAGCCTAGAAATCAATTACAATTAAAGTAGAAGCCATGATGAATGGATAAACGCATAACACAAGGCTAATTTCTTAATGAATGACGCAAAAAAAAGACAGCTTTAAAGGGAATTTTTAAAGTTTTAGTGTTGGGACCGCTAGATGAGGAGACTAGTAGAGGTTATGACGTATGAGTGGACAACAATATAAAGAAAATATAAAAGGAATTCCACAAAAATTAACTTTTCTAGCAAAATGAAAAAGTACTTGACTAACCGCTTTCAGAAGGCAGGGGGAATAAGTGCTACCCCTAACATATGTCAGTATCAAGTTGATGGAATGTGTAATTTTCATGAAAAATGAATTTTCACTGAATTCCCCTTATATTTTCTTTATATAGTAGTCCACTCATACCTCATAACCGCTAGTAGTCTCCTTACCCAGCAGTTCCAACACCAAAACTTTAAAAATTCATAACTTTTGCATCGATTGCCAGATTTTCCTCAAACTTTCATTGATGTGTTCTACTAATGTTACTGCTTTCACTCAATCCAACGTGCTCTTTGAGTTTGGTTTCCCTTGAAGTCCATAACCAGAGAAACGATGAACGAACTATTAAAGAGAAATGTTGGCGCATATATATATATATATATATACATATACATATATATAATTATATATATACATACATATATACACACACACACACACACATATATATATATATATATATATATATATATATATATATATATATATATCCCTAGTTGGCACCTTAGGGAGACATATTGGGGGGAAGTGTCTTCATTATAGGGAGACAACTGGTCATTAAGGAGACAATTTTCGTGTCTCCATTGCGTAAATTGCCATTGAACATGTATTTTAAAATTTGCATATAAAACAATGGAAATGTCTTCCAAATGACCCATCTAGGAGTATATATATATATATATATATATATATTATCACTACGGTGTATGCGCCCTTTAATTGCATAAAGAGGGAGAATCTATATGCGAAAAGTTGATAATATTCAATTAAGTCAGTCTTTTGGCATTGCAGTTCATTTAAACTCCAAAAACAATGAGCCCCCTGAACACAATATTTCCAGAGGTACAATGTATCCCCTCCTCCTGCGACTATAGTAGTCCTTAATATTGGGGTTTAGATGTTATGCAAAATTGAGGAGTAATGAATGGCAAATAACTGTTTGTCCTTTACTAATTATCGTAACACACTGTAGAAATTATAACAAAGTATTCTTATTATCTAGATGTTGACCAATCATAGCAATACGTTTGATTTCAATAAAAAAAATAACTTATGTGTTTTTCTCTCATGCTTATTTCATCAAGATCGATCAATCTGGTCTCGGACTTTCCAGCCGCGAGTACTTCCTCGACACAGTCAAACATGGCAAGGTATTCAATACATTCTTTACATTTATCAAACTCCCACGAGACACGAAATGTCATTTATTATGTATCGCCATTGAACACAATGTTATTGCTGACGGGCACACTACAACATTCTCTCTCTCTCTCTCTCTCTCTCTCTCTCTCTTTGTTCTTTTTTAAAGTTTAATCTCGTCATTAAGTAATTCTTAAACACGGGCAAAAACGAGCTCAGCATATTCATGAATACCCCTATTCCTTACCTTAATGGAACGTTATCATTTGTTTTTTAAAATACAAAAGCCATCGTTATGCTAAAGAATTCTTGCAATTTCAACTTTCACGACGAACTGTTGTGCAGTGAATAGCGTAGAACATTTTCATCATCTTGATGGTCCCTGATGCATATGGCCTACAGAATGGTTTTAATTGGTAATAAAATGAGGATGACAAAGGCTTTCACAAAGACAAATTAGTTAGCGTTCTGATGACGTTTTATTCATAATAGTGTCACGTAATATTTATTTTACTGACGATGATGATAGCATTGATTTATTGATAATAACTATATAAATGACTTGACACTGATGTTGATAATGATTATGATTATAATGAATATTTCTCAAAAACACAATGAGTACTCTTAACAACCACATCAAATAATTTTCATGACCATATTATTGTGATGACATTGTTTCTATCGTTATTGTTATTATCAACTGTCATACTTTTTTTTTCTCAATACAGTGCACTCTCGTTATAACGAACACGATTTTAACGAAATTCCGGTTACGACGAAATAAAAATTCAGGCCGCAACATTATACTCTCTTTGTTTTTTACTGTTTATTTCTTCGGTTATAACGAAATTTCGATGTAACGAAAGAAACCTGCTGTTCCCGGGGACTTCGTTTAACGGGAGTCCACTGTATTACTGCCCTTAGCATCGCCTGTGTGGTTCCTGCCAATCCTAACTGTAATGCCGCCAAAGGCGTTAAACCATTATTTTCACGACGACGAAGCCATGCCGACAAAGATTTTATTTCTTTGTTTCTCCGCCAAGATCCAAGAGGCATACCTCAAACTCATGACATCAGTCGCCGTCCTGCTCGGCGCGAACCTCAACGATGCGAAGCGTGAAATGAGAGAAACCATGGATTTTGAGACAAAGCTTGCAAACGTACGTACTTTCGCTCTTTCCTAGACAATATCAAAAGAACTCAATGTAGTGAACAAAACAATAATAAAGTAGAAAGAGAAAATAAAAGATGGTAAACATAAAAAATAGATGACTTTGATGTTATTAGTCTTGTCTGTGCGTGCGTGATGACAATAATTATGATTATTTAAACTTCATCAGGATTGATTATTGCAGAACATTAATATATATTAATATTGATAGTAATAAGATTAAATTATTCAATTCCATTTATTTAAAATCAATTCAATTCAGTCAAATAAAGTATAATTAAAATGAATCTAATCTAATTAGCATAACGTGTCATTGTTATGTAATAACGTGTTGTAATGCTGTAACATTCCGTGACTTTCTATTTCATGTCCGATACTCAGGAAGCTTTTGTTATTCTGTTTCTTTGACATCATTTCCCAAAAAAAAAATCAGATCATTTCTCTCTGGATGTTGATATTGGCTGGTATGGACATGGTTAATGTGATTTCTTGCCTTGTCTTCACCAAATTTCAATTTTCTGCATTCTCCCTGTAGATTACAGTTCCGCCAGCGGACAGGCGGGACAACGAACTGCTCTACAATCCAACAACATTGAGCGGCTTGATAGCAGACTATCCACGGGTAAACTTTATCAGTCGATTAGATTTCTGTGTAACGTAGGTATTAATGGATACCATCATGACTATGGACAATAATGGACAAGAAGTTCGTATGAAATTGTAAAAGTGAGGTTTTAATAGTGAAATGTTGTCGGTGATTGAAAGAAAAACAACGGAATAAGAACAATAACGATACCAAATATAATCGTGTGAGTAAAGTGGACAGTAAGAGGTTAATAGCAACTGATCGCTCCACCCCCCCCCCCCCCCCCGTCCTCCTGTTGGAGGCATCCACGGAAATCGACTCAAATTCTGCAGAAAACCCGTGTCTCACTTCCTGGTCATCTAACCTAAACTGTTACTCCTAGAAATGAATCCGGTTAAATTGAACGAGGTCCATAGCGCGTCCATCCTTTTAAGTTTTACAATGGGAATGGAACGTTATGTTTTAAAACTTTTGAATTATACTGACGTTCCCCACCTTTCCACCGTTGAGGACGGACTGATTTTGCTGCAACACTTCTCTCCCGTAGACACTTGCCCGAGTATCTTAACGGGCTACAAACTGCTCCCTATTTTTTTTTTTATTTATTTATTCTCCACTCATGGGACGGATAGCCCTGGTCAGCTAAGAGCTGGGCCCTGTTGCATAAAACCCTTACCGCTGGACTTACCGCTCCTTTCTAGCGGTAAGTCTTCAAATTAGCGGTAAATTTTAGAATCCTTGATGCTGATTGGCTGTGATGCCTAATTTTGACGGTAGTTACCATTGAAATTCAACGGTAAGTTTTATGCAACGGGCCACAGTTTTTCACAGGGGTCCGACCACATATTACAAAAAAAAGATAAAATAAAATCAAAACATACAATCATTAAAATGTACAAGCATTGAAACACACGTAAAAGTAATAAGAAAGAGATAGAAAAAAATATTTGTACAATATATGCAATATGCTTAGAAATACACACAATACATTACAATATAAAATGCATTACATTATTTAAAAAAAACATTATTCACACAGAAGAAAAGATGCCTCCATCACTAGACATTTTTTCTGTTTTTATATGTAATGAGTTCCATGACCTTTTCCCCATGACCCTTAATCCAGATCAATTCAGCTTCAGAGAAAACATAATTCTATTTAAGTTATTATGATAATAAATTTATTAATTTACTATTATCATGATTTAAAGTCCTGTGTCCTTGACCTTGTGCCCTGATAAATCCAACCCCCCAAAATAATTAATAACTGCCACTCCAAGATGTATTGTTATTACATGTCAGGAGGTAATGTGCAGGTTGTTATGTTTCTGTTCCTCCTGGAAGATCCATCACCGCAAGCAGCAGCGATTTTATTGTCAAGCTATCGTTTAGGTTACAAAAAAGGCGAAACAAAACTGAAATGAACAAACGTTCAGTTCAGTATGGCTTTGAACGAATATCATGAATAAAACTATGATCATTTGCATTCGAAACAATCTTCAAGCCCCAAGAATGATCCTTTAGTATCTATCTTTCCAACTTATCCTTTAGCCTCTGTAAAAATGTGGAAGATTCGAGTGGATATAAAGACGCTGTCATACCGGTGATGGATGTGTCACTGGTGTGAGGAAAGTATATTCTGGAATCAGAGTTTGATTTTCGCCTTTGCTATAAGCCGACTGTATTTTACTCTCTCTCTCTCTCTCTCTCTCTCTCTCTCTCTCTCTCTCTCTTTTTCTATTTCTCTCTTTGCCCAGATTGACTGGCCCCGATTCTTTGATATTCTCCTCCCGAACGTCAGCAAGCCCATAGCCAACGACGAGTTTATCATCAACAAGGAACCAGAATATATCACCCAGGTCATCCAGCTCATAAGACAGACTTCAAACAAGTATGTTGGTTCGCCCACAACTCCTCCTCCCATAAAATATAATCAAGCAAAAGCAACCAAAAATGTAAAGAAGATAACACATAAAAAACGCCATGCGTTTGAGTGTGAGTTCCTTTGCTTTCACATAATTAAGTAAGCATGTAAATGTTTATAGGCAAGTACGCACCCAACTGACAGCTTTAAAATCCCTGTTGAAGTCATAGCTTTCCTTTGTCCATGTAAGTGATGACTTTCAAACTGACTTGATGTCTCTGTGTTATATTGTTGTTGTTGTTGTTGTTGTGTTTGTGTGTGTGCGTGTACGTGCGTGTGTGTTTTTGTTTGTGTGTGTGTTTACGTAGTTCATATCCGTGCCTAGGCATTGATATAATTTCACCGCATTAATTCTGACAAACTCACTCTGTCTAGATACATTTTTTGTTGATCACTCTCATTTTTTAATGCTATATGGTCGTAGAACACACTTCGGAAGAAAGGCTGGCCTATCGTATATGGAAACGCGAGATCAAGTTTGCTATAATAATGACAATGACCCGTGTCCTTTACCTTGCTTTCTTTTTTGTTCATGATCAGTTTTCTTTAATCTGAATAGGCTTCCCTGTTATCTCGAATATAATTTAACTCAATGATTTGAATCGACCCATATTTAGAGCTCATTTCCAGAAGAACACAACGAAGAACATCTACCGCAACCTCGACTACAAAAACAGTAAAATCAACAACACCAAATCATTAAGAGTCTTCACAGTAATTGAAAGTTTGTTATTGTGTGTGTTTCTTTTATCTTCAGTTTGCTAATTTTGCTATTTTTCTCTTAAAATCTGCTTTCTTGATATATCACTATAGAGCGAAACTTCGACTCATCTCTAACTAACTTTAAACAGACAAGCATACAAACGTTCAACAAAAAAACAAACAAACAAACAGACAACCATTCAAACAAACATTACAACGAGATACAGCATCAACATTTTGCAATGTGGTTGGGAAAATACATACGTATTTTTTTTTTAACATAAAAAAAGTTCGGTGGTGAATTTATGCTTTATTACAATACGTCCAAAAGAAGCTGTAAACAGATTGGGCATTGCCCCCTCCCCCCCCCATTTTATAGGGAGGTGTTGAGTGCATACTTTGAGTTTATGTTGTTAGACAAATTATTATGCAAAGAAGTCGAACAATCTTATGGAATCATTGTGTTATTCGTTTTCGCGTTCCCTGTTCTTTTCCCGCCCGCCAGGACTCTCGCCAACTACATGTTATGGCGCATCACCAGGCACCGCATTCTCAATCTGGGCAAGAAATTTCAGGACGTGAACGACGATTTTCGCGCCGTTCTGTACGGTGTGACGTCCGACGACGCTAGGTGGCGCCGTTGCGTTGACGACGTCAATGGAGCAATGATCTTTGCTACCGGACGGATGTACGTCAGGGAAAATTTCGCTGGAGAAAGCAAGAACAACGTGAGATATAATTGCTATTTACTTTGTGATAAGAAATGCTGATCCGATCCCCCATTAAAAAACAAAACAAAACATTCTTTTGCATGTTGATATATTGCCCATTTATCCTCTGCAAATTGCATTGTGTTCCTATTCTTCATTTAAGTGTACGTCAGTTTTCATTAGAATACTGATTCTGCTGGTCGCCTTTTTGTCCTAATTGTCTTGTTCTCCATGTTTTTTGATAATGTATCTTTGTAACTATCCGTCTATCTACTTGTTAATCTACCTATCTTTCTCTTTGCATCCACAAAGTTGAGCATTGCCCACTAATATCCATATGTTATATCGGTATTAATTATCATGATGTGATCAATCTGGAGAAGCTTTGTAAGTGATATGCACATAATAATGGTTTTCCTAATGTAGCTGTTACAGTGGTGTACCAAGCTTTTCCTTCTGCGTGATAACTCTCAGAAAAGTAAGAATCAAGCAAGATGATTTAAAAGGTCTTTAAATTTTGAAAAAAAACCCTAAAACCCCCCACATTTTTTGTCTTCTCTGCATGTAGACTCTAAGGATGATAAAATATCTCAAACGGGCTTTCAAGGAGATGTTAAAAGTAAATGAGTGGATGGACGAACAGACGAAGCAAGTTGCAGCCGAGAAGGTAAGCCACTTTTATACGTCTAGGGCACTATTTCAAGAAACGTGTCAATCCTGACAAGTTGTCAGTGTCTGACAATAATTTTGCGGTAAAATCCTTGTTTTCGATTGGCTGAGAAGCTCTGGTAAATAACTGTTACTATGGTCACATGGTAATTAATGTCAGAGACTGACAACTTGTCAGGGCCGGCTGACAACTTTCATGAAACGGTGCCCAGATCTTACACACGAAAAGAATGAAGACGATAGCTGCGTTGGAAGTAACTGGTACCGGTAATCTGTAGATTAAAAACCCGCCGAGAGCTGTGCGATTTCTTGCGACACGATGACATTACATCGCAAGAGATTCCCAGATGGCGCACAGTGTGAAGGAGGTCTGCGATGCAAAAGCCTGCGATTTTTGAACATCCTGCATCGAAGAGCAACGGTGCGTGATATCGCTCAGTGTTGCGTTGAAACGCATCGCCAGTTATCGCAAGACATAATCCCACCGTGTGAGGCGGGCTTTGTTATGAGTCAGTTAGTATGTGGGGTATTGCCGGTATGGAGTACTGCTGAAAATAAATCTAACTTCGTCTATAGGGACAAAATGTGTCTTGAATGAACCTTAAACAAATTCCTTCTCTGTGCATGTCACTGGATAAAGATAACGCAGATATTTGATATGGATTGTCTCTATTGACACCTATGATGAAACTCGTTGTGTATCAAAGCAGCATAAACGTTTACAGGACGGGTGTTAAACGTTTTTGTATTATTGACATCATTGTATAAAGATTTCTTTTACGTGACGGAAGCAATAAGTGCTAAAAGCAATGACCCATGAGAGATGGTCGGCTTTAAATGCCCTCCAAAGGACTTGGTTATGTGGGAAAACAGCCTCTTGCAAAGGGGCACAACCACAGCATTAGGGTACTTCGAACCAGAGACTTTGTGATTGACAGTCCGCAGTCTTATCCACTGAGCCCAAATAGCTCTTTGATTTGATTTGATTTGATTTGTTTTAATTTGATTTGATTCATGCATTTTCACATAATAAATACAGCGTAACCAAAAAAAAAAAAAAAATGACATACATAAACATGCATACCAATGATAAAATGTAGTATGCGTAGATCGTTAGTTAAGCACGAACAGTATATTGGAAAATCGCTGATTATTCATTAGTCTGTGTGTGTGTTTGTGTATGCGTGTGTTTGGGGGGGGGGGGGGAGGTATTTTCAATTAGTGCTGCTAATGTAAATTGTTCGTCTGCGTGACATCTTTCTATTTTCAACGCATGCGCGATTGTGATACATTCAATAATCAAGCTAACCAAACTCCTTTCCTGTCTATTGACATTGTTGGCGATATTACGCATTTATTTCTATATGGAGTCTGACAACAGATCTTTTCTTTCTTTCTTTTTTCTCTCTCTCTCCGATTGCAGTGTGATGCTATGCAGGAGTTGGTTGGCTATCCAGACTGGCTTTTCGACGATCAGAGATTGAACGATGAGTACAAGACTGTAAGTCAACTCGTACTCTTGGTCTGGTTTCATATCGAATCTTGAATTTGGTGGAATCCGCTTGTGTATGATCAGTCATCTGTATAATCATGATAAAAATCATTTGTAAGTTACAGCAGTTTTGATGCAATTTGAATCGTCTCAAATACTAGAATGATAATAATCAAAGATTTCTTTCTATGTAATGCCCTATTAGACAAAAGCGCAAAATAGGATAGCTTAGCTTGAAAGTTTATAACACGTTCTTGGGGATATTATTAAGTTCATTCTTTTCATTCAAAATAGTAATGGGGTGGAAAGATTTGTTTTTCAGTAGTTTTGGCAAAAAATTGTCCTACCTATTTCATTTGGTTTCCAAGATCCATCTTTGTAAACCTCACGGAACTCTGTCCTCATAGTCATCCTATTGATTTTAAGTGTCTTCCTTTTTATTATTTGTAATAAATTACTCCATCATTTCATAATTTCCAGCTCAATTTCTCACGAGACGATTATTTTGGAAACATCGTGCGATATTTCGAATGGTCTGCCCACGACAACCTGAAGAAACTCCGCGAAGAGGTCGACAGGGATGGGTAAGAAGAGATAACGAATTGGTGGGATCATGATGAATGAGGTCTATGTTTACCAGACTCCTTGGTAGTCTACATGGTTGAATCACTGGGGTTAAAATGTAAAATGCGTCATTCTTTTCTTCCGTCCTTTTTTCTCTCACAGTGGTAAGAGAAGCCACGTTTGTTTTCTCAAGAAGGAAAAACCATTCACTTTGTATTTCAACCCGGTTCCCAAGTCCTCTTGATCCCGTGTATGAGAGAGTCACAACTCATGCACGTAAAAGATCCCGCTTCATTCATTCATCGCAAAGAGCAGGGTGTCTAACCCGGTGAAGTGGTCCCACCCCACATCCAACTGGACCCCATGGAAGACCAGCTTAGTGTAGCTGAATATGGGCTATCCAGCCATCTTTCACAGATGGAAAATGAACAACAACAACAACAACAACAACAACAACAACAACAACATTACACATCACTGTGTAATGCTCGTGTTCTCTCTGAAGTTTTGGAGGAGCCCTAAGTAGAGTGAAATACAAGCAACGCTTTTAAAGGAATGGTATACTGCCCTACTTTGGCAAAAGGAAGCAAGTGACGTTTTATGGATATTGACTTTTGTATTGATTTGGCATATTTGAGACATGCTCTATTTAACTGAAAAATCCAAAAGTTACAATTTTGGCCCATTTCTGAGATATTCGGGTGGAAAAAGGAAGCAAGTGCACAAAATTGCATGAGAAAAATGGCAAAAGGAAGCAAGTAACATTTTCATGATGTGATTGTCGCTTGGTTCCTTTTGCCACATTTTTTATGTTTGCTAAAAGTCTGAAATACTTTGGCAAAAGGAAGCAAGTTACAACCCCTTGTCACTTGCTTCCTTTTGCCAAGTTATTTATGTTTGCACACTATCTAAAATACTTCGTTTAAAGGAAGCAAGTGACATCCTTAGATGATATGATTGTCACTCGCTTCCTTTTGCCAATTTTTAATGTTTGCTACAAATCTATAATACTTTGGCAGAAGGAAGCAAGTAACATACGCATGATATGATTGTCACATGCTTCCTTTTGCCAGATTTTTCATGTTTACTACAAATCTATAATACTTTGGCAAAAGGAAGCAAGTTACATAATAATGAGATTCTATGGGAATATCAAAATTCGTCGAATTGTCATAAATGCATCACCAAATGACTTGACAGAATACCGACATTATTTCTCATCACAAATTTCCATGTTGAAGGGCCTACCCAAAGACATATTTTCTTCATTTGTAGCATTTGTACTCGATGTCACTTGCTTCCTTTTGCCAAAGTAGGGCAGTATAGTTTTGGTTGGGATGGGAGACTTAGGCCCGAATTCACGAAGGTGGTACAATCTTGTCCATGGTTTAAACCATGGACAAAGACCGTAGTTTTTTATGGGGCGCCAAGTGTCGCATGGCCCATTTCGTTATGAAAGCAGTCATTTCGTCGACGAAATGCTGTTTTCGAGATGATTAGAAACCACTTATGAAATGTCAAAGAGCATACAATTCTAAAAGGAATATTTAATGAACATCGGAATTGAAATGGCAGAGATATCCAAACAATGGTCCTGATGTGGTCCTGATAACAGGTAGGACAAACCTATTATTAGGACCACTTTGTTTTTGGTTATCTCAGCCATTTCCAATCAATTTTCATAAAATAAACCTTGAGCTCCTCATAGAATTACAAGCTCTTTTATATTTTATAGGTGCTTCTCATCTTACAAACAAGTTAGAAACCTAATGTCCCATCTCAACCAAAGCTCTACCATTTCTTTAACAATCACCAATGGGACGTACATGATTATACATGTCGCAAAGGTATTGATATGATTTAGTCAGGGTTTCAGAGTGGATGATAGGTGCATAGTGGTCGAAAGTAAGATTAACTTCAATTTCTCGTCAATTTTGTTAAGTTGAAAACATTAATCACGTCAATAGACATCATCTGAATAGAAATACAAGTATCCGATGATTGAATCTATCAACTGTTCTTTCTCTCCACGTGTAGAAAAAATGGGAAATGACTGATATGCATAACCTGAATTTGTCATTTTTAGTTTGATATCAATAATAAACTTGCTTACCTCTACGATAATCCATCATATTGCGTTTCCTTTCAGGTGGCTTATCGGACCCGCCGTCGTAAACGCATACTACCGATCGAATCAAATAGGTATGTCACAGAAAAAAGAAAAGAAAGGCCAGTTTACTATTATTATAAGAAAGACGTTAAGTCAATGTTCTTTTCCAGTCCCCCATATTGAACACTACAAAATCTATACTTGCAAACATAACGACCGTAATTCTTTCAGCATGATCTATCGAATTTCTTCGTTCTCCCTTTTCTTTCTGTCATTTTCACCTCAAAGTATTCATGCGATCGTGTTTAATAATAAGCAGCAATGGCAAACGCCAATTTATTTCCGCTGAAACTGGAAAACGAAAACTCAATAATAAAGGTTGTATATTCAATAATTTTCTGCTTGGTTTTGTTCTTGTACGCAGTGTTTCCCGCCGCCATTTTGCAACCTCCATTTTACCACGCTGACTTGCCCTGGTACCTCAACTTTGGGGGCATCGGTATGGTGATCGGACACGAGATCACTCACGGATTCGACGACAGAGGTGAGTCTCACCAAGCCTCTCCTGGGAAATAAAAATGTAAAAAGAAATAGTAACACAAATACAAAGAAACTTTGTACCTTGCATTCCTCTGTGTCTCATTTCTTTGAAGTCCTAAGACTTGTGTTATAAAGGGATCGCACAGTTTTGGTTGGGACTTAACTTCAGGTTTCATACAGTTTTGGTGAGATAATGAGAAACCTCTTATGAAATATGAAAGAGCATGTAATTCCAAGAGGAATTCAACGTTTAGTTGAAGACAATTGGTTTTGAAATGGCTGAGATATTCTAAACAGAGTGATCCTAATAAAAGGTGGGACACACCTTTTATTACTATCACTTTGTTTTATTTTGTTTGTGGATGTCTCAGCCATTCCGAAACCGATTCCTATCAAATAAACTCTGAATTTATCTTAGAATGGTATGCTCTTTACTATTTCATAAGTGGTTTCTTTGTATCTCACAAAAAGTTAAGAGCCCAGTCCTCATCCCTACCAATACTATACCATCCCTTTAACATCGTATATGTATGTGCTTCATATCAGTGCAACATTGACGCGATTCTGACGTGTTATCCCGTTTGCCATTTATTCTAGCCGCTGTTTGTCTTTATAGAATCCAAATACAGTGTAATAATTACTGCTTTGCTTTTTAACATATTTGTCCCTCTTTCATGCTTTTGATGCTTCCACAACTCTTGTACTACATTCAATCGAACATCATTCAATGAATACATGGAAAATTGTGAATCATTTGAATTAATGATATAAAAATAATTCAACGCAGATTTTGATCATTTTGTAACGAAAGGGAGAGACACTCAAAACACATTGTGCATGTAGTACAAAATAAAAAGAAATTGTTAGAATAAACTAGGAAAGTTTGAAGAATATTGGACAATCCTTTTAAAAGTTATGAATATTAATTCAAGTAAACAAATATGTAAGCTGTCATCGCTGGATTAGAAGGCTACACTTATATGTCTGTCGTGTTACAGTCGATGATGATATTTCTTTTACAGAAATAAGAATAGATTTCCCCAATTGTCATTTTCAATAAGAAATACGCATTCCTTGATTTATTA
This sequence comes from Diadema antillarum, assembly GCF_040938485.1. Classification (NCBI taxonomy): domain Eukaryota; kingdom Metazoa; phylum Echinodermata; class Echinoidea; order Diadematoida; family Diadematidae; genus Diadema; species Diadema antillarum. The sequence goes on from NW_027271196.1 coordinate 821,581, forward strand.
CTGATATGATACTTTGAAGGTGATATCATTAAACCTGTCTCCTGAAGGATATGAGCCAAGTGCTCTTCCATCTTGCCGAGTATCATAAAATACATTTTACCTGAATTATTTGCTATGACAGAGATAAATACAGCAATAATGCATTTCTGCATTCACCAAATCCAGCTACTTCGTATTTAAAGGGATGATATAGTTTCGGTTGAGATGGGGCTTCAGGCTTTTAACTTTTTATGAGATAATGAGAAACCTCTTATGACATATGAAAGAGCATACGATTCTAAGAGGTTTCAAAGTTCATTTGATTTAAATTGGTTTTGGAATGGCTGAGCTTTCCAAAGTAAAGCGATCCCCATAAAAGGACGGATAATGTTCGCTTTGGCTTACTTTATTTTTGGATATCTTAGCCATTTCAAAAACGATTTTTGTCAAATGAACTTTAGAGTCCTTTTAGAATTGTATGCTCCTTCACATTTCAAAAAGCGGTTTCTAATTATCTCGCACAAAGTTAAAAGCTGAATCCTCATCTCAACCAATACTATACCATCCCTTTAAGGGGTATTTAAAGTCTCCTTTAAGATATACTGGTTTAGAATCCTCACTGATGATCTATTGGTTGACTTCTTCTCTCCACTGCAGGTAGGCAGTACGACAAAGACGGCAACCTGGTTCAGTGGTGGAGTAACAGCTCCATCGCCGCTTTCAAGGATCGAGCCCAGTGTATCGTGGACCAGTATACGGGTTATGTGATGCCGGAAAACGATATGAACGTACGTAATCCTCCGGGGCCCCGTTTCATGAAAGTTGTCAACCCTGACAAGTTGTCAGTCTCTGACAACTTCAGTAAATTCCTTGATTTTGATTGGTTGAGAAGCTCTGGTGTCTGATTGTTACCATGGTGATTGTCAGAAGCTGACAAATGCTGACAACTTTCATGAAACGGTGCCTGGGAATATTAGGGAGGGGGGGGGGGGAGGGGGAGGAAGGGGGTAAAGGGATAGAGAGTATAAGATAATGTTTGATGCTATGCTATGGTTGTGATAGTAAGTCATCAAACGGTAACTGATTTGGAAATGTTACCTTTTGTGAATCATTTATTTCATCATATAACATCTTACATGTACCTAAGAATCTTATCCACAGGCATGACAGGAGCACCAAACACTAAGTTGACTTTGATTTTGACTTGCTAGCTATTGCGATGTCCTCTTAAGCCAACTTACCCAGTATTACGATTACATCAAGGTGGTTTCTTTGATGGTCATACAGCAGACATCTTACAAGTTCAACTTCTGCAATTTGCGTCCATATTCTTCTTCCTTTTTTAAAAGTATGATGCACATCAAAGTATACTAATATCAAACGAAATGATACCGAGGACACACTGATCTAATTTAAAATGAAAAAGAAAATGATAGGACTGTACAAAAAATGGTATCACAGTTAAACCTCGTCGTCCTCTTTTGTTCACATGCATGTGACACACCCTATAAGACGATTATTCAAACAAAACCGGAAACTTGGAATTCGAAAATTGGAAAATGGAAGAGGTGGTGAATATAGTTTCTGAGTTGTAATAACAATTATATCCCATTCAAAGAGAAGATTTTTTTTTTCCTTTGATGGTCAGTATGTTCGAATACGCATAGAGGAATTCCCATCAGTGTGACAGCCCTCTCTAATTATGTCCTGGCGTGCAAATATAAAGTTTCAAATTTTAGTGGATTGGAGAGGGAGAGGCGAGTCAATCGCATTGCGCACGGAATTATTCCCCTTTCCCGATCCCCACCTAAGTTCCTATCCCCCACCCTCCTCCTTGTCCGCCTCCTCCTCCTCCTCCTTGCACTCCACTTGCTGTTCATCCATTACTGCTTCGCCTCCCAGCGGAAACGCCAGATCCATCTTCATCAAGCCCTCCCCGTCGTCTCGCAGACGAAGTATGAAGTTAATAGATGAACCATAAACGAGAGGGAATAGACGTTGGGAAGGGCCAACTAGGTTCCCGGGACAGGACGCTTACTTTTTAACTCGTTGGAGACCGTAAAACAAGCTTGAGGGAAACGGTAATCAGATTCACATAAAATGCAAAAAACGAACACGCATATGACTAGTTTCGTTACAGAGTAAAATTATGAAGGAAAGAACTCGTGCTGAAATGGAAAATGACGAGAAAAGATCTTGGTATAGAATGCACAATGAAGATGATTACGCCACAAGAAAAAAAAAATGTTCACTGTTGTGGATGAAGTGCGGTTGTAACAAAAAGCTGCAGTTTTGTTTTATTTTTGTTTTGTTTTTAAATTCTAGTGAGGCTTAGTAACATGCTGTCAAGTTCACCGACTGACACACTTTTCAGAAAAAAAAAAGAAACTTGACTAAAATGTCTGGCACTTTAATAAGTATTAAGCACGACGAGTAATTACTTTTTCAGTCGGAGGAGCCAAGTTTATGTAGACGCGAGTATAACCTTTCGAAAGGTCGGAGCTAATTGGGGCAGTGTGTAATGAGAGTGGTGGCGTGACATCCTATATAGGCTTCAACGACACCGGAACGTCCACAGAAGTTTGTCTTTGGAAGACACATTAGTCGTGATTAAGCACCTGTCCGTACACACCGTGATTGACGATTAGCTTCCTTTATTTTTTCTGCTGTCCCACTCTTGTGCCTCGGTGATGCATACACTCTATGCACTCAACTCAACAGAGGGGGCGCCCCACAAACAAGCACTAGTCTTTGTTCACCAGACCTTTCCCTGCCCAGAGCCCGTCACAGCTTTGGGAGATACCTCCCTGGTCACAGCAGTTGCTTACAAAAAAAAGTTTTGATACACTTGTCGACAAAATGATAAAATATGATCGCGGGCTGTCTCTTTTTGATTTTTTTTCTCAGGTTCGAATGGAAATAAGATAATTGGATTTGTTGCAGTATGAATCTTTCAGAAATTGCAGTACCTATGCGTTGGTTCAACAACAACAACAACAACAACAACAACAACAACAACAACAACAACAACAACAACAACAACAACAACAACACCAACACCAGCAGTATCAGCAGCATCATGTATAACATCATCATCATTATCATCATTATCATTATCATGATCAACAATCTAAAAACGCTTTAACGACCATGATGTTAATCATTTTGTACATGGTTAGTCATGCACCTTGGTGATGACTGGTGGTCCTATAGTAACAATTTGACCTCAAATACGATAATTTTGAATTAGCTACAATTTTTGTCAACATTGAAACATTGCACCTCGCATTCCGTCCTGCGTACAGTAGAGCCTATTCAACTCTCACATCGTATCAACTTGGAGCCCAAATCCACACAATTTTGTTATGTGCAGGCTGATCATATGTAGGCCCTGAATTAAATAATTCAAACAGAATTCAAGTTTAATGATTCAAGTTTATTTCCGAACCTTGTGGATCTCAGGTTCATTTCGGTCATTCTGTTTGTTTTTATTTTGCTTCTTTTACATTTTTTTTTCTATTCAAAACAGGCTTGAATATAGTGTAGAATAGTCCTTTAAGAAAACTCATTTTGTGTTATTGTTGTGGGTGTGGCTGTTTTGTTATTCGACGTCTTGCCTTGCGCTGTAGGTCAAGGTTAGGCTCACTCGGGCACGCGTAGTGTTAATTTGACACATGGGTTCACCGACCATTTGACCCTTCCCTGGCCTTTGGCATGATTTTCCCTAAATATTCAGGTCAGATTCCATACTCCGTTCCACACGTCGCCACCTTGGCGTGCGACGTATTGCACTTGTGGATCCGTGACGCCTTCGAGTAACATAAGGAGAGAGTGTTGATGACTGGAAATCAGTCATAATGCCATCTGGTTCAACCATCAGAATCTCCAGAAGTCTTGTCGTAATAGTATTTGTTGTTATTTAGGTATACAGTTCGGTAGATGGTTGTCATCTTGTAACTCACTTTGTTGACGTCCAGTGCGTTTCCATCGATGAAGATATGAGCAGGGAGGTGGGAGTCTCTCTACGATCTCCGTGATATGAGTGAAGCTCAATGCTATATTATGGAACTCATTTCCACAATATTAATCTTTTCATATGTTTTTTAGTCCTTTTTTTGTTACTTTTTAATCACAGCTGAACGGTAAAATGACGCAAGGCGAGAACATTGCAGACAACGGAGGACTGAAAGAAGCATTCAAGGTTTGCACGTCATGCAATCTTTAATTCGGTTCATTTCGATTTAATTTCTGCACTTCCAATGAAAAGCATACACAAAATAGCAATGCATATTTTGTTGATATCTAAAAAAAAACTCAAACTACCACATGAGATGCGCAGTGTAATAAGTTATGACAGATTTTAAGATATTTGAACGAATACATTGAAATCAGGGAAGTTCAACGACACGATTCCTCACCTTAAAGGGACTGTACAGTACTGGTTGAGGTGGGGATTCATGTTTTGAACATTCCTAAGTGAGATAATGAGAAACCTCTTATGAAATATGAAAGAGCATATAATTTTAAGAAGGATTCAACGTTTATTTGATAAAAAATTGGTTTTCAAATGGCTGAGAAATCCAAAAAAGTGATAATAATAAAAGGCGACAGGCCACGCCTTTTATTAGGATCTCTTTGTTTCACCCTGTTTTTGGATATCTCAGCCATTTCAAAACCGATTTTCATCAAATAAACTTTTGATACCCCGTAGAATTGCATGCTCGTTGACATCTCATAGAGTGGTTCTGAATATCTCGCAAAACATTAAAAGCTAAATCCTCACCTCAACCAGAACTGTATACTATACACACCCTTTAACCTTTTGTGTGCTTTGAGTGCTGATTGGCACAGTAAACCCCATAGCATGGTAACTGTCCACAGTCCCTGTGGAGAAAGGGTTAAAGGTCCTGTTTACCTTTCGGAGCGGTTATTTAAAGAATGTTAAACATATCACATTTGATGCATATGCGTAGGTTAGTTGTATCACAAGACATCCTACCATATGATTTTTTTTTTGCAATAAAACCTGAAATAATTATAACGAGATATTACTATTTTTCTCAATAAACCACAACTGTAGACGGTTTAGTCTGGAAACACTTTTATTTTAAACATTGTTCACATTTGGTATATCTAACAATACTTAACATCGATTATACTGGTTCAAATTTTTATATTGGTTGTTTCTATCTCTAACTCACATTTTAGAACTATTTTGAAGCACTAATGCTGGATTTTTGTTTCTGCTGCAAATGGTAAATTATTAAGCATGCTCTTTAAAGTTGACGGCAACCTCAAAAAAAAAGGAAAAAAAAGTGGGCAACTTGCCGTTTAAATTTGGCTTGTGCTATCTTAATGAAATCGACGTAATAGAATCACTGTTGACAATTATGCTGAGATATGCGAGCATTATTAAAGGGATCGTATAGTTTTGGTTGAGACCTAATTTCAGGTCTCTAACATTTTTGGGTGAGATAATGAGAAACCTCTTATGAAACATGAAAGAGCATGTAATTCTATGAGGAATTCAACGTTTATTTGATGAAAATTGGTTTTGAAATTGCTGAGATATCCAAAAAAAGATCGCTTTGTTTTACTTTGTTTTTGGATGTTTCAGTCATTCCAAGCCTGATTTTCATCAAATAAAACTTTGAATTCCTCTAAAAATGGTATGCTCTGTACTATATTATCATAAGTGTTTTCTTGGTATCTCGCAAAAAGTTAAAAGCTAAATTCTTGTCTCCACCAATACTGTACTATCCCTTTAAGGCCAACTATTGTTTGTCATCCCTAGTTGATGCATCCCTGCTACCATATTGACTTCGTTTTATGGAAAAATGATATTTTACCAGGCATGAAAGTGTCTGAAAGATATCATCCTAGGAATATGATAGGCCTAAACGCTATTACATATTCTCTGTGTTACGACAAAGCGGATCTGAAAGGGGGTGAAACAAATAATATACATGTGCATCAATCTTTAAACATCCATATCTTTTGAAAGGATTGACTAATTTTCCTCAAACTCTCACCGATGTGTTCTACTGATGTTGCTGCATTCACTCAATCCACCTTATACGATATTTGGGTTTCATTATCCTTTATGTTCATGGAATAAAATCAGGCTCGGTTTAGTTTAATATTTCATTTTCTTTTAAATTAAATAATACGGATTGCTTAAGAATACATTTGGGCACTGTGATTTCAGTCTTTCAAATCTCAGCATTGGATTGAATTTACACTGAGTGAAAAATCATTATCCTGATATACTGGAAGAAATATAACATTCAGACATTCATAATAGGGCTTTTTACACTTGTAAATTTTTGCTTAGTCCCGTACCAACGGTGGGGCTAAGGGGGGGGGGGGGGGGGCTTTAAAGCCCCACCGTTGGTATGGGACTATCCTTACCCCACTTTCTGTTTACACTCGTTTTTGCCAAAGTGGGCTAGCCCCACCGATAGTCCGGTACTATCTGGCCCTGCAAAATAGCAGGGTTAGCACCGCAATTGCGGTGCCAAGCAACTGAGTGTAAACAGAACGAAAAAAAATAATCCTGGGCTATTAAAGCGACGGAGACGAAGTCCGACCCTCACTGACCAATCAGAAACGAGGTAATCAAGTGCTGCCGGTGCGTGCGTGTACGTGTACAGTACACAGCGTAATCATGAATATTCATGTGGTTTGGAAAGTCCGGGGCTAAGAAATACGAGTGTAAAAAGGTCAGTTTTCTCCTTAGCCCCAGAGAAGAGATAGTACGGGACTAATTGGCCAGTGTAAAAAGCTGAAAAATTGGTACGGGACTAACGATAGTCCTGGGTCAGAGAAAGTCCGGGGTTAAGAAACACAAGTGTAAAAAGGGCTTTAGAACGTCTGTTTGTTGAAGCTTATGTGTTTCAAAATACCTTAAAATATTATGTAATTATGGAAATACAATCATTTTGAATTAAATTAAAATTAATTGAATTGAACGTCACCATTTTCCCACATGAACTTCACTCTTTCGATAAGTTTTGTCTTGCGTTGAATTTGAATGTCTTTCTCACTTTGTCTTATCTCAAATTAGGCGTATCAACTCCTCCTGAATGACACGGGCGAAGTCCATCAGACGCTGCCGGGGCTGGATTTAAATCAGGAACAATTATTTTTCTTGAATTTCGGACAGGTTTGTTGGAAATCTCTATCATTATTGAACTACATTTACAGTATGAATTTAAATGTTAGTTCTTGTTTACACAGAGGTCTAAGGCGTAATTGTAACGATATATACTTTCAGGAGAAACAAAAACTAACGGATGTTGTAGATCATCGTGACGGAGAAGCAATGCGCTTTGTACTCTCAGGAATTCAATTAAAATTCAAACAAAGTGAAAAAACACACAAAGAAATTATTTTATCGGTATCTACATGTTGTCGTACATGTCATTAAGCCAATTCGTAGTTCTGTTTTGAACATGAGCAGAAAAAGGTCGTTTGCCATTACGCGCAAGCAATAACAGTAGTAGTGGTAGGGGTAGTGGTGGTGGCATAGTTGTAGTAGTAGTAATAGTAGTAGTAGTTGTAGTAGTAGTAGTAGAGATAGTATTAGCAGTGTTATCATTATTATTAGTAGAAGTAGTAGTAATAGTAACAGTAGTAGCAGTAGTAGTCACAGGAGTAGTCGTAGTCGTAAGTGGCGTGATAGTAGAAGTAGTTTTACAAGGAGTATCCATATGAATGTAACAAATGTTGTGTATGATATTGATTGTGACTGACCAGGTCTGGTGTAGCGCCTTTCGGCCGGAAGGAGTGCGGGCACGAATATTATCAGGAGTTCATTCACCCGGAAGATATAGGTAAGAGATACCTGTCAGGCCATATCAGTATGATTACCCGCCAACGATAATTAGTACTATTACTTTGTACAAAGATTACTCACCGACCTTACAGGCCTAGATAACGATTTTGACCCTATTTTGTTTTGTCCCCCTATTGGTGACACTTCCAAGGCTTGTTGCTCTGATTGCATCAGTAGTTATGCTTATTAAATTTAAGTTTAGAATCTGAATTCAGCATTTTGATAATGCAATGTTATCGGTTGATAACGAGTAACGTGCCATTTTTGTGATTGTTCTTTTTTTTAAAGAATCCTAGACAGGAATAGAGTTGCATAATGTATTCATTGTGCTCTTGCTTCCGATAGTCTTCTCACTCTGGTTCTGGGGTTGGAATAATTACGTAGGAATATCTTCCCTTGCTTGCTCAGAGTATTAGTTTACTCGTGCATTCCTTTGGAACGGGGTGTGGTAAGGGTTGGGGTAAGTTGGCGGAGGGCAGACTGCACCTTAAGAAAGAAACCCGCTTCTTCTTCCGACTGTTATTTTGTCAGATTCATCAATCTCTTATATTCTTCTTTTCTTTTCTGTTCTTTGCCCTCCCTCTTACTCCTCCAGAACAATAGGACCGGCTCAGAACATGCCCGATTTCGCCCGCGTTTTTGGATGCAAGAACACAGATTACATGGTTTCCAACAAAACGTGTACTATATGGTGATAACTTGAAATTGCGATGAGGGAGAAAAAAAAAAACTTTAAAAAAAGATAGGAAAAGAAAAATTGAAACTTTCTGATTGAAGCGAAAGTTTCGACCCACAGTTGATTTAAGGCTTGGGGTAATCCGCCACGTCTTGCCAGAGGGATCCGTAACGTCAAATTACAGGGATCAATGGGTCATATTCAAGATCATGACTGCTATATCTTCTCAGTTCAGATAGGGTTAATGTGGTACAGCATTTAACCGTTTGTATATGTGTTTTCGTTATTTTTTTTTGGGGGGGGGGATGGAGATGAGGAGTTTGCTGTATCAATTCAATCGTTCACTCATTCATTTATACATTCATCCATCCATCTATTCGTTCATTCGTCAGTTCATTCATTCATTCATTCATTCATTCATTCATTCATTCATTCATTCATGTCTTCATTCATTCATTCCTGTCTTTATTCATTCATTCATTCATTCATTATTTCAGTTTTTAATTCATAATAGTCATTCATCCACCCGTTCATTCATTCATTTATTCATTTACTTATTCGTTCATGTCTTCGTTCGTTCATTCATTCATGCATTATTCCGTTTTTTCATTCGTTTATTCATTCATGCATTCATTTATTTATTTCTGGTTATCAATCAGTCGCTAGGTTTGACGTTGCGGGACCCTGAAGAAAATAATTATAGTAAGCAAGGCAGATGGTGTCATTTTCTTTTTTTGTAATGAGATCGAAATTGAGTCGGGCGGAACAGTAATCAGAATCATCATTAACCTTAACGATTAAGATAATTTCAAGATAAGGCAAAAATGCAACGTTTCAGAACCGGCATTGTTGCTTCAGTGAGTCGCTACAAGGCTAACAGTGGATGCGTGTGTCAAAGATAGACATCGAGTACTATGTCGTGTAAATAGTAGTCGACAAGCAAATATTTTATATGAAAGTATTATATACACACAAATTCTTACACGGCGGATGTTGACCAAGAACACTATCTTTAGCTCTACGGGAGATTAGGGAATGGTATTGCACGGAGGTGGAGAGGAAATGGACTTGAATGATTAGGGACTTCTTTTTGAATGATGGAACAGAGAATGCACGTGTTGTTAAACTTGTTTTGTTTATCTTTATATCTCAATATTCGGAGTTTACTCAAATGCGGTATGAGATTCACACCTGGAAAGTTTATGATAAACTTGCTTTATATGATCACATTCTCGAGAAGACAAATGTGATGATGGTGCTCTTGATAACAGTCATTAATTTGTTTCACCAATTGAATTTTATGATAGAATCATTGGTGATTATATCTTAAGTGTGATTATGGTGATAATAATATTGATGATGATTGACACCGCAGAATGACGATAATGATCATGCGAATAAAAATACCCTGATAACAGTAGGGCCTATGAATTAGATTTATAATAATTGTCGTAATTGAACTGACAATTATTTGCTTAATTTCAAATTCAAAGAAATTATAAAGCTTGAAGCTAGGAAGATGACTAAAAGTATACCTCGGTAGACCCAATGCCAAGTTGAGAAACTGTACGCGTTCGTTGTCTAGCATAGATGGACCGCCGACGAGTTGGAAGAAATATGTTATATAGAATGATAACAAGATAATGAAATTTATGTACGTCGCGCGGACAGGGGTGAATCGTTGGCCCGTATTCAAACACGTGCACACGAGCCATCATTGTTGGCCATCGTAGGTAGCATCTTGATGATAGGCTTGAAGAGAAGGCCGAAGTAAGAATTGCCTTTTCTTCTCCCCCCTTTTTTCTTTTTCATGACGTTTGGAATATTAACAAAAAAACTGGATTTTTAACGCTTTTTATTGCCATTATTATTATTATTACAATTATTACCATTATTGTTATTGTTATCATTATTGTAATAATCACAACAGATATACCGTTATTTCATTTTGTAAAAAAAAAAAAAATAATAATAACAATCTCAATCGTCACCCAAGAGGTTGACCAATCACGAAAGCGCATTTTTCACCAAGTGAGGGCGCCGTATTCCTTGAGCTGGAAGTCACCGATGTGCATGATGTTTAGACTCATTTGTGTTTGAGTCGATTGAAAATAAGACAACTAAAAAAAAAAAAAACCAAACAGGAAGGTGATGAGAAGTGCGTTGAACTCTATAAGCACAACTTGACGGTGGCTCGTTATAAGTATAGATATTGTAGACAATCAGAAAGTCACATACGTCTGATCTTGTGTATGCAGTATATTTTGTTAATGAGTTTCACGTATATATATGTACCAAAGTTTTCAACAAATACGTAGTTGTAGTCAAAAGCAACCTTTTCTAATGCGACAATTATAGTGTTCATACACATGTATAGATCTATTGTATGTTTCCGTGTGACAGAATGCTGCTTAGGACTTGCCTAGCGTAGAATTTTCAGTATCAATACGAGTATCATAAATCGAGCGAGACTCATTTTTCATTTTCATCTGTGTCATTTCATCGTTTTATCGAAAACTTTTCCTCAGTATTTAAGTCATTTACCTCTCACCGTGATAAAGGTATAACTTATATGACATCACTCAACATATGAACGAAAAGGAATGATGTTGCGCGTCTTATTGTATATCCAAATATTATGATTTATACCCTACCGGTATATTAAATGGAATGTTGTTTCTTTTTTCATGTCACACAAGACTTCCGAAGCACTTGTTCTGATTCCGTAGCTATGCTTGCCAGAGACCTTGAGACGCAAAAAGAAAGAAGTAAAGAAAGAGAGAAAAAGGGAGGAGCAGAAGAAGGAAGGATGAGGAAGAGAAGGGAAAGGGAAGGAGGAAAGGAGAGAAGGAGAGAAGAGAGGAATATATAAGGAAGAAAAAAAAAGCTAATCAAGATGGAAAAGAGGTAGATGCTCAGAGACTGACCAACTGATGACCTTTTGTGACTCTCGGGCGAAGACGCTCATGACTATGCCTCGTCTTCAATTTAGCGGGCTGCCGCATCATTACAGCTAATGAACGCTGCATCACCTCCCGCACTCATCTCATTGGTTGTAAAATGATATGTGGAAGGGATGGGGGGGGGGGGGGGGGGTAGGGAGATTCCTTTCTATCAGTTCGACATGCCGCATCATCCCCAGTACCAACAAGCGGAAGAGAAGGTGATCATGACAATATCCGCTTTTTCTGCTCCGAGTCCAATGTTTAAAGGGAAATTTGGCATCAGTAGAAAGTTAATTTGATGAAAAAAAGTGTAACATTTCATAAGCACAGCAATGAAAATTTGATCAGAATCGAATAAAGATTAAGGAAGTTCTGAACTTGTGAAGTTTTGATAATTTTTCAGGGTTCAATGAGTGAGGGAGAAGTGATCATATCACCGCTTCACAGCTTGTCATATAGCTTGTTCACAAAATTTTGAAATTTCATGTTTTCTTTTTGTTCAAATGGAATTCTGCCCAGTCTCAAATTAAGTTATATCCGGCCGATCTAACTTTGAAATCATTCAGTCTGGAATGACATTATGTTTCACCCTTATACAGCAGAAAAATTTGATTTTTGTCGCTTTCTTTGTGTACACAATCAATGGAAAAGTGTAAGGTAATGACACCATCAACTCACTATTGGCATGATCACATGAACTGTTTTGTAAAAACTTTAACTTGGGCCTGTTTCACAGAGATTTATCGTAAGACTGTTCTTAGGATTGATGCGATTCAAAAAAGTTACGCGCGATCTGCTATTAAACTGTGTTTAAATCAAGCACAAATATCTCTATGAAACAGACTTACAATTATTAGTATTGGTCTAAAGCCCGTTTCGCTGAGTTACGCTCCATAAATGGAGCGTAAGATCAGTCTTAACTCTTTATGGAACAGGCCCCAGCTGGTCTGGATTTCACCTTAAGATGTCAGTTCAGTTCAAACATGGAGTTACCAGCATGAACAGCAATTCTTTAATAGGAGTTACATCTACATGGTATTCACTTTACTCTAAGGGAAAAGAGGCTTATGCGTAAAACCAAGCGCCAAGTAGAGTGACACTACCCGTTGAATTCGTTGTATTGTATTCATTCATTTTCCGCCTGATGGTTGGATAAACCCATAAATGAAAGTAATTCTTCATCCATAAAAGTACATGTTTAGACGTTGCTGTATTTCTGCTTTGAAGCAAAGAGCGTCAGGATGATAAAAAAAAAAAAAGTTGTGTTCAAAATAATGTTTTCAAGGATGCTGAAGGCATATTACGTTCGACGCCAGCATTATATCAATTCCTGGGATCCGTTTCATAAAGTCGTCATTATGGAAGTCTGTGAATAAATCCCAGGTGAAAGGCCAAAGTCGCTCATATTTAGCCACAAAAAAAGTAAAATCCATTCCATGAAGTCTCTCATGAGTGTGTATGAATTAACCCGTTGAGGAGTGATTTTGTTATAACACGCATTTCCCATAGACACCTGCTCGAGTATTCTCGGGACTCGTCTTCAACGGGTTTTGAAAGCGAAAAAGCGAAAAAGTCTCAAAAGAATTTCATGAAAGGGACCCAGGTTATCATTTCACTTTTAGAGTTACAAAATGCATACGGTATGATTATACAGTCATGACAGTCCCCCTAAATAGAGTTACTTCGGCTCCCCCCCCCCCCCCTCTTTCTATCATTCACGTCTTCGTCATACCTCTCAGACCTCGACAGCGGCTGGCCTGTCATTAAGGCACTATTCCAGTATTAATTTATCCGTCTGCTCCACATATCAATACTGGAGTCGTATCATGCATATTGTGTCGTTACCTATTACCTCAACTCCTAGTCTCTCTTTTCTCACTTTCCTTGCCCTGTCTTTATCTCCTCCCAACGTCTTTCTCTCTCTCTCTCTCTCTCTGTTGTCTATAAAGTATCTGCTTGTAATCAAGGAAGAAAAAAAAAACACGTGAAAGGAAGGCAACATTTTCTTGAAGTCTTTTTTTTTTTTTTGGCGGGAAAGCTCTTGAAGCCAAGATTGACGGTGCATTCGTATTTTGCATCTGGTTTTCAACTCACGTCTGTCACACGCCGTAGGCTGAATACGTGCGTAGAATACACGTACTAATTATTGTTCCAATGCCGAAAGACAAAACAGCACCAAACAGAAAAAAAAAAATGATCTTTATACCCAACACGAAAACTGAGCAAAACCAAACCAAACGGTCAATCTAGTGAAATTGCAAGCGACTCGAAATTGAGACTAGCACAGCGGGAGTTCATAACCACAACAACAACGACAAAATCAGTAGAGGCATGACATCTAGAGGAGATGAGAGATCGCTCGAGCGTTCGGTTCGGATTGACTCTGGCGTGGTGACGGTTGATTGTCGAACATTCGTTTCATTCCGCCCTGGACATACGACCGCACCGAGTCGTTCAGAGAAGGTAAGAGCAGAAATCGAGCCTTCTCGCGCTCGGCGATTTTATTTGTGTGGGTCTAATGGTATTGGAGCTGGACAGTGATTGTCGCTGTGATTGCGGGCCGAAACAGGTGAGTCTCTCTCCCCTCTCTCTTTTTTTTTTCTGAGCATTCTCCAGTTGTAAGCTCATTAGAATGATGATGTATATTTTGCTCTTCTACCTTGATGTTTGAGCGTCGATTTTAGGAAAGGCTTCGACATAATCGAACTATACGCAAAACGGCATAAATGTATGGGGTTAATAAAAAGGGGCACAGCTTTTCATTGCGGCTATTTTTGGTGGAGATAGTGGTGGCGGTGGTGGTGTTGGTTGATGGGGGTTGTGGGGGGGGGGGGGTGTGGAGTGATAAATGCTGCTGAAACATATCAATGCTGGTCTGTTTGTCCGTTAACGGGACACGAACAACGTGAAACGTTTGACACACCGAGTTGATAACTTTCAGTGAATTTGCAAATCCCTGGCAAGTTGAGCGTATCAAGTGGCGTAGAAAAAACGATGCAGAACAGTGTAGAACTTTCATTACAATTGGACCCAAGACAAGAAAGTCATGGGGTTTGAAACTTTCGCATTTTTCAAAGAAACAATGCTGTTTGAGTCTTAATCGAGTCCATTTAAAATGAGTTAATAATCTAATCGCCAAATGATTATAATCATCATAAATATGTTTCTGCAATCGATATAATTGTTTTGTGGTAACAAGTGAAACATCAATTCCAGAATGTCTTAAAAATCAAGGAAACTGCCTGTTTTTTCCTTGATTTCAGTTTATTTGTCGAAGGTAATATTAGCATGGACTGACTTCAAATTCACTACCTACATGTATGGGAATCAAAGTACATTATGTTTAACATAAAACAGGGAATTCCTTCGGAACTGGTGCAATTATTATTCTTGTAAGGTGACTGCAGGCTTTTCCTCATTACTTTGAGACTTCTACTATCGTAATCAGGTAATTCTGCTCCTCTCCGCTGCGACATAATGGCAACAAATCATCTTTTGCTCCATCAAAATTGGCTAAAAGAGTGATGATATCAGCGTTACAATTTTATTTTGATTCGTCCGCAAAGTTTACTGCAGTGAAAAAAAAGAGGCAAAAATCATCCTTGAGAATGCGAGTTTTCTTATCTTGAAACAACTTTTTCATAGACTACGCTTATTAGGAGGTAATATTTAGTGCTAATATTTGGAGCTTTTTTCTTGCAAAAATGTGCTTTTGGAGAAAATCTAGAAAAAAAGAAAACAACATACACAATCAGTGAGATGTCACTTTCATGAAATTATTTAAGGGGCAATATTTTGCTATCATAATACTGAAAATACAGTATAATTGCAAAAAAAAAAAAAAACCCAAAACAAAAAACAGTCATGTGCAAGAAAGAACAGAAATAAGATGAGTCGACCAAAAGGTATCTGTTTAGGAAGTGAGTAGAATTAACCTTTTTTCTGCAAGATACTGCAACTTACAACAGAGTTACTATATGGTCAATCCAATTTCCGTTGTCAAAGGCTTTAATAGGTGAATACCTGATAATGCGTTTGCATTAAAACTGCTCTGGACAATCTGGATTTATCAGAGCGTTTGTCGCCTTGGTCAAAGTCGCGCTGAGGCGGACCCTGGATTTGCTCTGTCGACCTTTGAATGGCCTTTGGAGCAGTGAAAGTTTGTGGAAGGAAGGAAGGGAGTACTTTCTCGGGCTGTTGGGTATTGTCTATGGTTATGTTAGAAACTTAGTTAATGACTTAGAGAAGGGCGTATTTAACAGGGGCGGATCCAGGATTTCTGTAAAGGGGGGGGGGGGGGGGGCGTGACTAATATTTCTGATGCCACTTCCGGGTTTCATTTATTCTTTTTTGTTTTATTTCTTTTGTTTTTAACGAAAAATAAAGGGGGGGGGGGGTGCGCCGGTTGCGCCCCCCTCTGGATCCGCCACTGTTTGGACGGGAGGTATGCTTTTCACGATGAGCCAACTTTGGGCTAGTACCCCTCTCACAGTACCTTTCAGCTTTAACAGTTTTTAAAAGATGACATTCTACAGGCTGTGTCCGTCATGCTGTTGTTGGTTTTTTTTTCTTCAGTGATAGAATCAGAGTGACTTATACACATGTACATGAGAGGGAGTTTCCTCGGCTTATGGCATTTACAGTGATTTACCTATAGTAGTCCATTACATACATTTATAACGAAGGGTTTTTGGCCGCAGGGGATAAGATGACGAACTGTTAATCGTGGGTGCCCTGATTCGAGTTCACAACCAGCAGTGGCACGCGGGATTCGTGAGCAAGGCACTTCATAACCATTTTCTAGTTCTGTGCAGTGGACTTGAAGCTCACTGGCTTACGAGGATTAAATGATGTCTTTACAATGATCATGTAAAATGCAGATCGAAACTCAACAAGTCGCGCAACTCTTTTCCCATCCAACGAGCGTGAGTCATACCGAAACAGTAAGTAAACGGAGTTGAGAAGTTTGACAGGCCTATATATATATACTCTGATGAAATATTATTGGCAAGACATGTTTGCATCTCGGAGTCACGAACTTCATGCTGTACAAAGAAAGAGCGTCAACTTTACGGTTCGAAGATTCAAGTGCGATTACAGACTCCACCCGATGTTACAACATACACGCAGTGTGTTGGAATGAGGCATCGTCGATAAAGCGAAGTACTCGAGAAGAAAACGAAGTTCATGTTGGAACCAAGGATATTGACATATGCATTTATCAAAGGGCCAATCCTTAATTGACAGTGGAAGGAATTTAATAGTGTGTGTATGATGTATACTATTAGTGTATAGAAAACCGGCATTTAAAAGCGAAGATCTCGTACGGATATATAAGCGTATAGATAAGCCACGTTTGTGCATAATACGGACATTTGAGGGAAACAATGTGAACATGAGATGTTTTTGCACATGGTACATCAGTTGTTTTCCTCCATTAAAATTACTCTTTTTGCCAACACTTTATTAAAACAGTGAAGTGTTCTCCTCTAGATATCTACCCTTACATGAAACTTCAATTTCGAAAGCTGTAATGAGCTATTTTGCATAATAATGACTACAGCCTGCTACGTGCAGTTTTCAATAAATGTCATGTATTTCATCTTCGGGTCATTACTTCGTAAGAGGAATATTAGTTAAATCGCTCGTACTTCCGGGTTTTGACAACCGATTCATTTCATTATGATGTCGTAGCGATTTATGATTTCATCTGCACTGGTACCTTAATAGTACATTAAATCGACCCCACTGCACAGGATATTGCTCGTTATATCATTACCGTAATGATGTAGGAAGCACTCAGATTTTCATTTCGAAGAAAAAAAAAGATGATCAAAGGTCTTTTCCCGATGTGACGTGTGTTTGACGAGGGCAGACGGCTGAGACTAAGGACAATTGAACAATATTTGCTTTAAATTGACCTACAATGGAGAAGTGCGGATACTCGAGGTGAATTGAGAGTATCGACAATGAAAAAACCCCCCCACAAAAGTCAATATCGATTACATCGCTCGGACACGTTGTCACCGCGGTAAAAATTAATGACCAGCGTATTCAAAGAATTGGAACATGCGGGTTGGATGTGTGTACGGATGCATTAGTGTCAAATGAAAACTATTTTATGTCAGAGATTGTCAATCTCGATATACGCTTGCGAAGACCGTTGCTTATATCTCAAATCCAGCGCTCTTGCCGTTCACTTCGTTGGCTGTACCCTAACAGTGCTCAGTTCATATTTATAAGTATCATCATCATCATCACTGAAATGACTTACGGGCAGGGATCAGTCTTGCGTTCTGAATTGAATAGAATCGTGTCTCTCATATCCGCCACATAATAAACCATACTTTGGTAACGTGGGGGATCGCTCTGGGCTACGTCCGTCGTTAAATATTCATGTCAATCTCGCACGATTCCAAATCGTCAGTCCATATATGCGGCTCCCTTCTCGTTCTTTTTTTGCCGTTGCCCTCTGCCCCCAATCATCCATATTAATCAAGTCCCCCCTGTAATGATAAACACGAGACAATCACGGGGCGTAACGTAATGATGTCACCATCGGAGCGAAGAATACAGACAGTCAGGGCCTTTTAGGGGATGGACGAGTTGAAGAGAGATGACGGATTCCCGCCTTGATGGTCCGTGAAGGGGACGCGTCAGCGGCAGAACGGCGGTAATAATGTTCTAGCGTTATTTGAAGAAAGGCGCAACATTCTGGATTGAGACGAGGACAACTATCCTCATTTCAGCCGTTCCTCTTTGTCATAGTATTCTTCAATTTTATTTCACTGTCTTTATCCCATTGAGTAACCACATTACTAACTTTTATAGTTAAATGTGTGTATTTCTTTACTTCTTTATCTGTTTAGTACACTTGCAAGGATCTGGGAATCTTCTGCTGACTGATGGTGAAATATTCGTAAGGATGAACATAATGTTTAGACTTAAGTTGTGGCACATTCAATATTTTATTATCTGCTGAGTTTGGTATCATTGGAGTGTACAGACTCCAGAGTTGAGAAAATTGTTACGTCACTTGTCCTTGTATATTGTATTCAATACAAAACAAAACAAAACCAAATAAAGATTCAAAGCGGAATGAAAATTTACTTTGAGTTGATTCGATCATCCGTGCTGGAGAGTAAAAGCATCATAGACACAAGTCGATTCCAATGCTTTTGCAAATTGTCTCGTGAAAAAAAAAACAACACCTAAAATTAAAAAAAACCGAATTTCAGTGCATATGACTATTCAGTCTGAAAGTGCGATAAAGTGTTCCTGAACATCACATCTCATTTTTTTTCCAGGCAAATCACCGTGCTTTGCATCTATATATATATATATATATATATATATATATATATATATATATATATATATGTATGTATATATATATATATATATATATATATATATATATATATATACACATATAGATGTATACATATATATATATATATATATATATATATATATATATACATATATTTTTTTTTCTTCAGGTTTAATGCCTGTAACTCTAAAAGTGGTGACAGCTTAGGATGTCTGTAGGCTATGCATTGAGTAAAGATGCATTTGCAATTAAACATAGACCTTTTGTTAAGAATCATGCAGTTTTACTAATTTGAAATATCACCTTCAGCCACATGTGAGATTTTTTAGTTGCATTTTTGTTAAACTGAGCCATTTTCTGTCGTTTTTTGGTGGAAAATCTGGAAAGAGCATAAAAAACTCAATGTGTACATGGGAGTGATTTATTCGAACATAATGACATGCAATGCAAAACAAAACAGATTTTGTTACTCCTCCAAATTAACATACTGTCAGGTCTGTCGGATTAATCATCACTTTATTCACCTGACTTTGTGTCTGAAACACAACCCTGTAGAAAGTTGGAAAGATATAATTCACATCCCGCACAAAAAACCCAACAACAACAACAACAAAAAAAACACCAAAAAACAAAAACAAAGGCAGAGAGAGAAAAAAAAGTACCGTAATGATTCCATTACCGTCATCACCAGATGGCTATAATAGATTATGTGACTTTCTCCCCTAATAAAAGATGGCGGCTGATGCAAGTCAACTAATTGAGCCTTTTAACATCAGATTGATTTAAAACATCCAAAGTGCTGTTTGACGCCATCACTTGGTCGGTACCTATTCGATTTTCTATCCTTTAATTGTTCATGTTTTTGATGATACATGATCGACAAGAGTAAAAACGAGCTTGATAAATTGATAGCCCCATTGGAGCATTCTTAATATGTAGGCAGTCATATCACGTAGTAAACATTGGGCCTAAGATAGTTGTTCTTCAGTGCATTTAATGAGATGCCGTATTTTCAGTAAAAAGAAGAAATCAAACAGTTTTTCCATAACTCAGACGGTGTGAGCAATGTAGAGTAAATGTTCTCGAGTATGAATTCGGAATTGAAATTCCGCTTTCTTTGCTCATTTTCATTCATAGTACATATTTCTGGATAGTTTCCTTATTTGTTTGAATTTATACATAGGCCTATAGAAAGTATGCGTCACTTTGGTATATACCTCACATTCAAATATGCACAAGTTGATGGCCATCATTTGAGTGTGCGTCAGGTTCATGATACGTGCAGCTGCTTCTGACCCCACGAACAGTGAAAAAAACAAACAAACACAACATCAATGAACAAAGGACATCACATAGCTTAGTTGGTTAGAACACCGGTCTAGCAATTCAGATGTCTCGGGTTCGAATCCCGGTGGAATCCCATTTTCTTTCTCGGTTTTTCTTCTGTTTTCTTTTCTTATTTTTCTTTTTACTTTTTTGCACATTATTTTTTTATTTTTTTATTTTTTTTATTTTTTTTTTTTTTTTGGGGGGGGGGGGGGGGGTCAGTTTCCCTATTTTCTGTAATAAGACTTATAATAAAAACTTATGCATGGCTGGCCATGCATCCAGTAAAAACCGTAAGTACGGGTATGCATGCCCTTTACGGAAAGCCAAAAGGAAATGCATCCAGTAATTTTGTCATCGGGTAACACGATAGAAAACTGGGTTTTTGACAAGAAAATTACCCATTCTATAAATCAAATGACGCACATGTCTTTTCGTGCGTCAGTCGGAATATAGTGTGCATGCGGTAACTATGGAATTTAGCCTAAACCCACTCGGCTTCTCCTCGTGGGTTAAGCATTCCATAGTTACCTTATGCACACAATTCCGACTGACGCACTCAGACCTGTGCGTCATTTGTATACTAACAACCTCCGTCAACGTGTGCTCAGCACCCCCCAAAACAACAACAACAACAACAACAACAACACACCAACAAACAAACAAACAAACAAACAGACAAAACACGTCGGAGACTATAAAGAGTCAAGTACTCCGATAATGGCAGGATACAGTATCTCGTTCAAGGATGAACGCGCTGGGTAGAAGTAAAAACCAGGATCTGTTCATTGCTTTACCAGCTCTGTACCACACTTCTTCCTTTGATTTCGCATGTCCTGAAATACCTATCAACGACTGGGTGACTTCCTTGCTTTATTCCACGTAAAAGAGACCCTGTGTCCCTCCAAATCATGTATGAGTGAAGTTTGTGTCAAGTGGGTGAAAGAGGTCATTTCTTGTTTATTGCAATATTTGGTCGAACGTGCGTCAACGGGTATGGCTTATCAATTACCCATGTTGGCGGAAGATGTAAACATTGTCCGGAGGTCCTCTGAAAGCGGGGCAAAATAAACCCACGGATCCTTGGCATGTCTCTCCTAAGCATCTCCCGACCATAGGATCGGGGAGGCTTCCGAGTTTAAATACACACACACACACACACACACACACACACACACACACACACACACACACTCACACACAGAAGAACAAAAATGTAAGAGTGCAGTAATCCACCTATATTGAGATTTCCTATGTGCTGGATTACAATACAGACACCTTTTTTCTTTTTTCTTTTCATAAAGGCAGCTACGAAATAAATAAAAAAGAAAAACAAGAAGAATCTTTGAAGGGTACAGAGGGGCCTAACACTAAGCCTTGATTCAAAGTGTGTACAACATGCCATGTGATTGGATAATTCACACGGGATTTTGGTGATCTTACAGACGAGTTGATTATTCAGGTTTTCAGTCTTGCAAGAATGTTCTAAGTTTCAAACTCTTTATCTAATTTTAGTATGTCTTTGTTTGTACGTATCATGAAATATGCCTTCCTTTCTATATACATGATAATATAGAGCAGGCAAACGTGGCAAAAAAGAACAACAATAAAGATATTTATGAACACACACACTCGCACACACAT
Source organism: Diadema antillarum (assembly GCF_040938485.1). Classification (NCBI taxonomy): domain Eukaryota; kingdom Metazoa; phylum Echinodermata; class Echinoidea; order Diadematoida; family Diadematidae; genus Diadema; species Diadema antillarum. Next base: position 843,321 of record NW_027271196.1, read on the forward strand.
ATAGATAAATAAATGACATTATGTCAATTTACTTATTTACAGGTCTATATATGTACGAATATTTTATCATTATATTTCTATTATTATCAAGGACATTATGATTTTGATATAGGCCTTTTTTTTCTGCATTGCACTTCATTATTGTCTTTTGTCTGTGAATATAATTATGATTAGCGACTGACTTAGACTCCTCATTCAGGTCATTGCTGTCCATGATTACAAGGCTTCGTTTGTATTCGACAAAATGCAAGGTCATGCAAAGAACGCCAAAGTTCCATCTATTAATTGACGATATTTTCAATAACTAAGAGCCATGACGAACATTACGGAAACATGCGTGTAAATTGTTTAAGCGAGAAGAGCTCAATTCGGGCAATTTTCGAAAGTCTTAAACGAGCCAGATTTATAAATGTATTATAGCCGCGTTGAGAGCTGTGAGGGCAGGTGCAAACGCTCCTTAACGAGAGGATTAAAGTCGTTGATGTCCAAATCTAGTGGCAAACGGAAACGCGCTTCCACAGCTACTCGTATAGCCATTGTATAATGTCAAGGTTGGCAGTGATTTGATTCGTGTGGAAAGCGGCCATTAGCTGGACACATTATGTTCCATTACCTGGTGAGGTGAGATCGAACGCCGGCGCACGTGTGCTCGCTCTCTTTCGCGGTAATACCCCGGTGAAATGAGTGAACGTTCATCCTTGACCAAGGCGGAGTGACTAGATTGGGGCCCAAAATCATCGTAAATAGATATTTTGATTGCATTCTCCTCTATTTAATAATTTTTCCCAGTGCATATCCTTTAGCCCAAGGTACCAGTGGAAACGACATTAAGTAAGAAGAAATTGGCCTTCGCTACTGATACTAGATATAGAGGTAGTTGCCCTAACTGACATTGATGCTGATTACAAAGCAGCACATCATCTGTTGAATGACCTCAATGGACCAAATAAAAACAAAACAAACAAAAGTGAGCCCTGTTGAAGCTGCAGTGACATGAAGGAGCCACTTGATATCGATGAGTCCCGCGGTGGAGATTTTGAAAATGCTTTCTTAATCACGTGGCCATGACGTCATTTGCGCAGAAGAAACCGCATCGGTTTTTGTTTTGTTTTGTTTTGTTTTGCGCACGCAGCGCGACATACGCATTAATGTACAGAGTGCCCTTGTCCATGTGATGATGTGTCAACATACTCTTTATGGATTGATTTGGAAAGAATGTATAACAGTTCATATCTTTAGTACATAGTAAATGAGATTTAAAAAAAATACCAGCATTGATAGAGATCCTTGATTGCGAGTGAATTCTTCAATAAAACACAAAGGAGAAGCAAGTTTATGATAATACAAGATACGTCTTTCCTTAAGTTAACTCTGATATATTTTTGAAAAGAGTTTTTGAAGGATGTTTGTGTGGAGAAATCCTCATATAAATTCATGAAGTGTGCGCTTCGCTCCTGCGAATGAATAGGTTTTCAAATTGCAATTTGAATTGCAAAGACAAGAACATTGCATTAGCCTTATAAGGGATTATGAGAGACACTGGCGCAAACACACGATGCTCGCTTGTCTTTTTTTTTTTGTTTTGTCTTTATGTTCTGCCCGTTGCCTTCGAGTACATGGGAAACTCTATTATTTAATGTAATTTTATAATATACCTCATCAATGAACCATGTATAAGAAGAGGTTAAAGATATCATGGGGTGACATTATAGCTGATTCTGGCCTAGATCATCGTTGATAATATTTTGCCAGAAAAAAAAAGATACTTATTAACCTCGTTCCTTTAAAGAGGAAATCCGGTCCAAATATAAGATAGTCTGATAAAAAAGAGTAAAATTTTACGAGTTCAGCGGTAAACATTTGACTGAAATCGGATGAAAAATAAGGAAGTTACGAAATTTTGGAGTTTTGATAATTTTTCCAAAACAGTTCTTGTACAGTGGGTATGAATATGCAAATGAGTGAGCTAACCATGTCATACCCTCACAATTTTCCATTGATCGTGTACAAAAAAAAAATGACGAAAATTCAATGTTTCTGTCATAGAGGTCTGAAACATGACGTTATTCCTGGTTGAATACCTTCAGAATAGTGATCAGTTAGATATATGAGGATTTGAGCCTCGGGAATAACTGCGTTTGAATGAAAAACTGGAAATTTCAATATTTTATGTACAAACTATATAGTAAGTTGTGAGGGAATGGCATGCCCACTTTGTCATTTGCATATTCATATTGACTGTTCAAAAACCGTTTCCCCCCAAATAGCGAAACTTCAAAATGTCATAACTTCCTTATTTTTCATCCGATTTCGATCAAATTTATACCGTTGAACTCGTAATATTTTACTCTTTCTTATGAGACAACTTATATTTGGACTGGATTTCCCCTTTAAGGTGAAAATCCCTATTTCACGCTGCACGGCCATTAAAGAAAACTGCAACAATCGCAATTACAATAACAACAAGCAAACAAAGCGAAAATCTTTTGCGAAAGACTTCGTGGCCTCAAATCTTTGTTGTTGTTATTGTTGAACGTTTGAATTGACTTTGCCGATTGCGGATCATATCAAACGCTAAATGTCCACATTCAGGATTAAATCGTCTGTCGTTGACTGACCAAATGCAGATTTCGATTTAAAAAATGAAAAGAAAAAAAACGACATGGAAGAAAAAAAAAGTATAGAGATTCGGGGCGGGCATTCAAACACACCTGGCGTGAAGTGAAAGTAATTTTTTAGACGGAAGGACAGTTTGTAAAAGGCGACAAAGTCAGGCACGTATTGCGACGCCGTGCGGGGATTGGGCTACTAGATTGGTTTCACGCGACAAATCACTCTTCCGCACTCTCTAAAACGCGCGGTTCGGCGAGAGCACTCCATATATGATATTAATCATTTCTGGGCCGTACATCGGCATGTACGGCGCACTAATTGTTTGAAAATGTCAAAGACATTTTTCGCTCATCCCCCGCCGGATGCACGATCCATTACTTAATTATGCAGCGCACAGGAACCAACGAATTCGTCTTTGCGGAAGCGCGGCCGGTCCCGGGGATTAAGTGGCATTTAGCGGAATTTATGAGATAATGATTGCGCACCTTGTGTATGGACCGCTGGTAAGACTCGCCTACCTGTAGTTACCCACCCCCCCCCCCCCCACACACACACACTCACACACACGCATAGAACCACCAAAATGACATAATAATATTATGATGCCAAACTCAGGAGGCGCAACCGGAGTGTCTCATCATGGAAAAACGGTCAAGCAATCAAACATATCCGCCCGCTTATGATTACCTCAGGTCAATAAGAAATCTCATGACTACTTGCTTTAATAGGTAAATATATATACAGTATATATATTTTTTTTTTTCTGAACTCTTATGTACACAAATATACCCCTGGAGTGTCTTATTATGGCACGAATCATGTAACAGAATGTTTACTACTGGTTCAATAATTGCACCCTACTAGTATCACAATTACGTTTTCTTTTCTTTTTTTTTTTCGTGTGCTACGTTTACAACATTTGGAGGAACTTGTATCGTTACATTATCTGCCCCCCCCCCCTCTCTCTTATATTCACGATACGACATGACACTGGTGTAAAGACATTGGTGAAGATGTGCTTATGCCTTAGATGTGAGATAGCACGTAGATGTGTGATAATTGTCAATGTATTCAGAGACACTGCTTAAGGTCATATTCCTCAAAATTGCAATGCCTGTTTTATTTCCCACATATAGCTAATTATTGCCTTTTAGTTTCTGGCTCACGACTTTAATGTCATCATGCCAATCGAAGACTTACAAAAATTCAGCTGGACATTATGTACTGCTCTTATGAAACGATGTGCCTACAATGTTCATTTGTTTACATTTTCTTTGCTGTTATCATCATGACATAATAAAAGCAGTGCGCGAAATAATTTGGGAGTTTAATGAAAACGATTAATTCTACAACGTTACATCCCTACATCCGTCAAAATATTTCAATCGCTGCGAACATTGATCATCGAATATTACGTGATAATTGACCATTAGTCAGTACTTTTATCTTCCCGGTGTCAATGAACAGAATGGACGGAGGAGAGGGATAAAAAGACAGAACTTGTGAAACCTGTCAATGTTTCAATGTTCGGCTCACCCCACATTTGTATTCATTATTTTCCTTTTTCTAAAAGTCAATATTTTCTCACATTGGAACCATGTGCGCTGCAAGCTGCATTTTTATTTTCATTTATTTATACATTTATTTTGCCGCAAATGATAGCGAGGTGCAAGGAAGTGCGCATGCTATAAAGAAAGTTTGCTTTTATCGTTTATATATGAATGAGTGGCGTTGACACTTTGTGCTTTGAGTTCCGGTTGGTACGGAACACCCCCTATATAATAGCCTTGCATACGCTGTCCAAAGATCCTGGCACAGAAAGGGTTAAAGGGGAAATCCAGTCCAAATATAAGTTAGTCTGATAAGAAAGAGTGAAGTATTACGAGTTCAACGGTATAATTTTGATAGAAATCGGATGAAAAATAAGGCAATTTGAAGTTCGCTATTTTTTCGGGAAACGGTCAATATGAATATGCAAATGGTAAAGTATGCCCGAGGCTCAAATCCTCGTTTATCGAGCTGATCACTATTCTGAAGTTATTCAACCAGGAATAACATCATGTTTCAGGCTTCAATGACAGAAACATCGAATTTTCGTCATTTTTTGTTGTACATGATCAATGGAAAATTGTGAGGTTATGACATGGGTAGCTCACTCATTTGCATATTCATATTATACACTGTATAAGAATTGTTTTCAGAAATTAGCAAAACTTCAAAATGTCATAAATGTTATAACCAACTTCAGTCAACTTTTTACCGTTGAACTCGTAAGATTTTACTCCTTTCTTTATCAGACTAACTTATATTTGGACTGGATTTCCCCTTCAAAGGAACAAAAATCAAGAAGGTCGTAAGTAAAGCTGAACAGATAACAACGAACGTCCCGCCATTTGCATGATGTAGAATGGCGCCATGTATAATGTTCTTTATTCCGAAAGTTCGTTAATCCGAAAATGAATAAAGAAAGGTTCATTATTCCGAAACCCACAAATTCAATACACCTAAAGACCCGGGTCTGAGAAAGTCACAGCTGACACTCACTTAAAAGATATCACTCCATTCATTCATGGCAAAGAACATGCATGGTGTATAACCTGATGGAGTGGTTCACCCAAAGCACATTTACAAATGGTCCTTATGGAAGACCAACAACACTATGATAGTGCAATTGAATATGGGTTTTCCAGCCATCTTGTCTCGTACAGATGGAAAACAAATGCTCTTATGATTCTTATTTCAAAACTACCTCTAATTTTCATGGTAAAGTAAACTGTTATGTACTCAAGATCATGTTTTTTTTTTCTATTATGTTCTGTGGCGGAAGAAAATGAAATGAATTGAATTAAACTGAATGAAATTAAGTGCTTTATAGATGAATACCTCTCCACTTCCGTATCAATCTCAACTGCCTAGTATTCATGAAATGTGACACTGCATCACAAAACCACCAAAATAGTCACCAGTGGGCAAGCAGACAAGGATTTTTACTTTAAAACCAGATTCTCAAAGACCAGACAATACAGCTTTAAAATTACAGTGCAACTCAATGCGAAGAAAATCTCTATGAACCCACATCCTCTGGAAAAGCGTTTCCTGAGAAATGAAGTTTTATAGAAATTTAGGGTTTACTATTTTATTTAAGTGTTTAACCTCACAAAGCAGTTCTCTGTGAACAAAAACAAAAACAAAAACAAAAACAGGGAAAATGAAACTTCGTATAGCAATCAATAATAGACTGATTGTCACAATATACTGATGAATCTTGCACACTTATGTTGATTAAGTACATTCTATTTATATCGCTTTCAATGCGATAGCACCATCTTCTCAGAATGGTTAAAGTGAAGAGTGTGTAAAACGTATTTGATGTATAAAAAGGGGACCTCCGACACATACCTATTCACGCAGAGCGAACGAACGAACGAAAATTTAAAAAGAAAAGAGATAAGTTCAAGTAAAACTGAAAAAAAGGATAGATTTTCCATTCGTTGGGTATGATCCCAAACTTGAGAATACTCTCTAAAAAAAAAATCGAGTGAAAATATTCACTCTTAAAAGAGTGAATACAAAAAAGAGTGAATTTCGAGTGAAATTGGAGTGAATTTTGAGTGAAAATGTACATTTTCACTCATTTTGGAGTGACGTCAGGGATCACTCCAAAATCTTCGAGTGATCCCTGACGTCACTCCAAAATGAGTGAAAATGAGCATTTTCACTCAAAATTCACTCCAATTTCACTCGAAATTCACTCTTTTTTGTATTCACTCTTTTTAGAGTGAAAATTTTCACTCGATTTTTTTTAGAGAGTATTGTAGTCACATTGTATCGCCGTAAATAACGCAACGTCTACCCGCCTGAATATTTGTGGAATTCGAGCGAGTTAAAAAAAGAAAAATCAGTCACCAAGTAGGCCGTTCAGAGAAGCCAGAAATCGATGAGATTCAAAAGTACAACAACGACGACATCAACAACAAGCGGAAAAAAAAATGCGTTATGACGCCGGATCTGACATCCAATTAGGGTAAACCTCAGCGACGAAACGGATATGTTTGTGTGCCACTTGGCTGAGAAAATGGGACGATCGTTGCCATGGGCGACGTGCAAACATTGGTCAAGGGCAAATCAGAGATGGCTGCGAAAACATGGGGATTTACACTGGCAGAAGTCACCCGTTAAAGAGGTTGTTTCGGGATGGAGAAAACACATTTTTTTGACCCTTTTCGCGTGTTTCGCACTGTTTAGGGTTGCTTGCAGGACGAGATCCATGCAGATCACCAATTAAAGAAGAAGCAGATATAGAGAATCGTTTAACGTCAATCAAACTTTGATGTGACAAGGTGTGACAGATAGACTATGAAACGAAACGGGGGGGGGGGGCTCAGGTCTTCCCCCGCTCTTTTTTTTCTGATAATACGTAGGAATACATAGGGTCTAACCACTTGCCCCCCCCCCCCACACACACACACTAACGTGGTTCAGCTTTTTTTTTTTTTTTTTTTTTTTTGCTGGTTAGCTGACGAAACTCGGAAGTGGCACCAGAAATGTAAACTGCCCCACCCTCCCCACTTTTAAAAACGGGGCGTCGACCATGAGAGAGAAGGAGAGAGAGGCAGAAATAGACGGATGTGGAAAGAGAGAATATGAGAGAAATGAATGAGATGAAATATGAATTGATATATGATCAATACTTTGTCATATTTAAGACCTCTGAACATCATGTTAGGTTGACTCAACTAACATTTAAATAGTGATTATTCTATGATTTGTGTTGATTTTTTTTAATGTATAGTTAGACTCAAATCACGGAAGAGCTGGAAATATTTCGTCGAGTTGAAATCTATTTTCAGTTTTGTACGTAGGCATATTCAAGAAAACAGAGTTGATAAGAACAGCTATAAAACTATATAACAAAATAAACTCACAGAAAAAAAAAATGCCGACGTGTGGTTTTGCTGAAACTGAAACTAAATCCTGTCTATAATACACTTACAAACGACATAAGTTCTTCCTTTCTCTTCTGCACGCACTAATACGTTGACTCGTTTGAATTTACTCCGTATAACTATCCGCTGTATAGAAATTGTGAGGAAATCCTCTTTCTCTGTTCTGCGGTATTACAGTATGCGATGTCTACGATTGATTTCTCGACTCGGACTGTCTTGACTGTTGTCCGTCTGTTGTTTACGTCCAAAGATAGACTTTACCTGCGTCCGTCCATGACCGATCAAATCAGGCATATCTAGAGCACCGTAATCATCCAATCGAACAAGTTCTCTTCTCTTCGCTTTATTGCCACCATAAATCGTCGTCCGCTAGGCGATTCTGCTTCCTTCATTATCTCATTGTGTGGCGGATTATTGGGTATTTTCCCGCCTGCGTTCCCCTTGTTATTACCGTATCCTTGATAGTTCGTTTCGACTAGAACCCGAACTGGCATACGAAAATGAGGTCGTGGACACGGTCAAAACGACTCCATTCTTGTGATTGTTTTTGATCCCTCAAGAAAAGAACCCCCTCAAAAAAGAAGGCAGAATAAGAACCAAATAATATAATTATAAACGACCACAGAGTAGAACAAAACCAAAGTAAACAAGCATTGTCTCCTATCCGTTATTTTATGGCAGGGAACTACATAATCTATATGGTGTATGTGGAAGTAAGAGGGAACTTGTAAAGATTCCTTCATCTGTCATATATCATATAGGTTTGATGTCAGGCATTGATTACGAGCACAAGTATAGCTAAAATGCTTTTGTTGCTGTCGTTTTATCCGTGGTTCAAGAGGGACGTTTTGGATGATACATCTTGTTATATAATATTTGCTGGCCGGGGAGTCCACAATCTTTTAACATTACACTTTACCACAGACCAGACCAGGGGTGGTATTCTGAGACAGTTTTATCTCTGTTGTGAGCCTGTTGCTCCAATACGCGGCATACGCAGACCCTTAAAAAAGTTTTACTCGCATGCGTGTAGGTGAGAGGCCTTTTTTTTTTCATGTTAGCTGATGAAACCCGGAAGTGCAACCAGAAAATAATCGAAATAAACGCACCCCCTCTCCTTGAAAAAGGCTAATGCCGCCCCTGATACTCCTGGCAAAAATGTTCAAATCTGTGTTTGTTTTTTGTTTTCGCTTTTGTTTCTGTTTGTAGATTTGATCATATGACATGATGCTGTCCCCAATTTGTCGTTCTCACTTTCTGAATCATGCATGGCATGTCTTTGATGGATTATCACTTTTGAAATCTGGACAAAATAAGCGTGAAAGAAAAAACGAAATTGAGAGAGCCCGTTATGCACAAACTTTACAAATGACGCCAGAATCGCTTAAGGCCTATTAACCGAGACAGCTATACAGAAATATTGAAAATAGGCATTACTTTATTGTCTTTCACTGGTTGGTTTTGCTCGTATATTAACCTCTTGTATAGCATTATCTTGTTCACTTTTGTCAAAGGACTACTAGTACTATAGTACATTGTCCACTTTGTGGTTACGCAATTCAAAGGCACGCCCATTATGATTATTCTGTGCATGTGTCGTCGATATCTACGGAAACGAAGTTCCTTCCCCTCTTCCTTTCTGACACACTTTCGAAGGGGAAAAGACATACTCCACAGAGCGTGAAGAATTCTCTGATACTTTACGTACCAAGGAATGTCAACGCGTGTTCAACGCTGTTGGTTTTCGTTCTTTTGTTTTGTGCCAATCGGCACTAAAAGAGCACAAAGGACTTAAAGGCGGACTGCAGCTTTGCGACTGTATGAAATGAGACTTGCTTCATATAGTTCACTTTAGAAAAGAAAAAACAACAAAAGCACGTACGGATATCCAGGGTATAGACTCTCGTCTGACCGGAAGTATTGTTTGATGTCATCTACCCATATCTTCTGAAAAAAGTTCGTGCGGGGGATTCGAAAGTATTCATTCGAATCAAATCCAAAAGGGCAGTGAACTCATAGCGATTTCACCTGTCCCAAACTTTTTTCTTATAATCACTACATAATCTGATGTAGTTTGTCATTGTGTCTAAAACATAATATGATGAGTAAAGGGGATACTGTCAAACACTTTAAAAGACTCTGTTTAATGTTGTGGGGTCACTATGGCATAAAGCTTTCTATCTGTGCTAAGTTATTGATGGTCAAATGCATGTAAAAAACATAAGCAACATCAGCGTACAAAAATCTTTAACACCCCGCTGTCACTATTAAAAGATCTGTGAACAAAATATTCCCGTGCTTATTAGTTGTTTACTGGATGGTTTTATATCCTAACACGACAATCTGCGGAAAATGCAAACTGATGAACAAACTGAATCTTAGGAGAGAGGTTCAGGGTGTGGAAGGTGACCCCCTCTCTTCCATAATCAAGTGTGATGAATTCGCTTACTTGCGGATTTTTTACCGTTCGTAGGATTCTCATGAGTTCAAGGGAAAATACAGAACCTGCTACAAATTAGTCTGCAAAGAAGGAATATAATTCGATATGCGCAACAGTGAAAATTTGATCAAAATCGGATGAAAATTGAGGAAGTCATGAAATCGTGAAGGTTCCCAAACTTTCACAGAACACTTCTCAACCAGTCAATAATTGTGAATATGCAAATGAATGCGTTGATGATGTCATCGCCTCGCAACTTGTCATTAGTTTGTACACAAAAACTTAGAATTTTCAGATTTATGTTCAAATTAATACATTTATGACCCAGTCTCAAATTTTGATGATAATTATGTGCTTGATCATTGAAGTTTTTCGGCCAGGAGTAATATCATATTTCACACTTTTATAATGGAAAACTGTTCTCTTAATTTTTGTCCTCTATCTTTTTTTTTTATACGCCATCAATGGAAAATTCACTCACTCACTATGAGCATATTCATATGGACTATTCGAAATTGCAAAAACTTGCAAAAAATTATTGAAACTGCATAATATTTCATAATCTAGAATGCTATAGTTTCGGATGGTATGAGGCTTCAACTTTTTTTTTTGGATATACTTTTTTTAGATAATGAGAAACATCTTATAAAACATAAAAGAGCATACTAAGCAAGGGGAATTCAAAGTTTATTTGATAGAAATTGGTTTTGAAATGGCTGAGGTATCCAAAATGAAGTGATCCTAATAAAAATTGGGGCCCATATTTCATAAGGATCGATTTGTTTTATTTTGTTTTTTGATATGATATTATCAGTAATTTCAAAACCGATTTTCATCAAATGAAATTTGAATTCCTCATAGAATAGTATGCTCTTTAACATTATATAAAGTGGCTTCTATCAAGTATCTCGCAAAAGATAAAAACTGAATATTCTCATCTCAAACAATGCTATGCAATCCCTTTCAAAGCCTTAATAATTTCATTGCCTCTGATTCACATTATATCGGAGATTCTGGTAGCAGTTATATGACCAGGCATCAGCTCTGATATGTTAATCTAAAACATTTTTTTTCTTTTACTAAATTAACAACAAAACGAATTTGACTTTTGTAATCACGTAGACTTATCAATGCTTACGTTTATACTAAAGATTTCCCTCGACCAGAAAATACACACAAGTTTCAATGGGATCCTCAATAACATTTCATTACGTAGTGGTCTGCAAATCCTGGAATTATTTCATTAACGAGACTAGTTTACCTGGTCAACACACCTTGAGATATAATCCATTGAATGGATCACCATTTACCGCTCTCTATCACTGAATATTATGTATCTTCTCTCTTATTCGGGCTTTAAATTCATTGGCAATTCATCTACTTTCTCTATCCGAGGATGGAAAATGGATGTGCTTCATAAATTGCGAAATTGTGACAGTCAATGTCGTTCTTACTTCGTGCCCAATATAGGATGGAAATCTTGACATGGAAACGAAGAATTACAGTCTTTTGGTATCGATAAGTTTGGGTTCAGTGATTGGCAACGCGTGACTGAACGTCTGACGGGCTTAGTCACGGGTTTGAGTCCTTGGAATGAAATTGGAGTCCTCACGCAAGACCTAAGATGTAGGCCTACACACTGCGTCTTTTAGGACGTGAGTTGCACAGTTTGGACTTAGAGGGATTTTTATGTTTTCGGTTGAGACCTGGCTTCATGTTTCTAACCTTTTATGTGAGATGATTAGATACCTCTAATTAAATACACTGTATAACAGAGCATGCAAGTCTAAGAGGAATTCAACGTCTATGATGAAATTGGTTTTTGAAATAGCTTAGATATCCAGAAACAAAGAGGTTCTAATAAGAAGTGGGACCCACCTTTTAGTATGACCACTTTGTTTTACTATTTTTTTTTTATATCGCAGTCATTCAAAACCGATTTTCATCCAATAAACATTGATTTCCTCTTAGAATTGTTTGCTCTTTAATATTTCATAAGTAGTTTCTAATCATCTCGCAAAAAGTTGAAATCTAAATCCTCATCTAAACCAAAACTTCGCCATCCCTTTAAACGAGGGTAAAATAATGTGCTTGTTTCTTAATTGACTCCACCAATGGAGGCAAGAAGTCGAACACATTTAAGAGAGAGATATAATCATTGACTTACCGTGGACCCTATGGACTTACCATTACCGGTGTCAAGGCTAAAGTCATAGAACGTAATCGTGATTGTATGATATCTTTATACTTGTATCAACCAAGAACAGTTCGTCATGTCAGCAGCCTAAAGACACAGCCATTCTTGGTAACATTGGTGGTCACCCTATTGCACCCCTTCTTTAAGGTGTATAATTACCAATGATTGCCAACGTGTGTGGACGGAAATCCATCTTTCGAACACCTTTGAAAATTCGTACCAAATTTTATTTGAAATCTTGTACGTTGCAATCAAATAAGAGAGAGATATATAAAATATATATATATGTGTGTATATATATATATATATATAATAAGATATAATATGATATAATTTTTGAGGAGAAGTCACGATTATTATAGCCTATACACGTAGTACAAAGTATACCCTTAGCATGCTTTTAGTTTCCTTTAGCGTTTGTTTATTTGCTTGTTTTTGTTGCTTTAGGGATCTCCAAGACACCTTACGTGAATGCCATGAAAGTATAAGGTGGAAAAGAGCGATTATGGGACACATTTTGTACATGAACTGAATACTCTAATGAGCCGAAATTGAGCCACGACGGTCTATTTCTTTTGGGAAGAGCCTGAGTATGCAATATCTTGCCGATTATCAAAAGCTACTTCGTATGCCAAGAAGGAGGGAATAATCAATATTGTTGTGAATGCATTCCGCGAGATTCAATACTGCCATTTCATTTCAGCGTCAAGGGAAAGTGGAATGCAATAGCAGGCGAGGGAGTACCAATCACAACTTGAGCAGGAAACTTAAAAAAAAAAGACCCACAAAACTTAAAGGACCTAGTTTCTCAAATGCAACCCATCTTGCAACTAATATGGAACATTTTCCGTGAGCCCACTGGTTTGACGTTAGTACTTTGTGCCAAGTGAATGATGGTGAGGATTAGAGCTCCTAGATTTTCCATACCATGGCATTTTAACGGTTTAGTTTAAATGTGAAGTCCCCTGTAAAGCTATGAAGTACCCTATTTGTATTGCTGAATATAATTCGCCGTGATTATCCGATACGTTCGTTTTGTTCGTTTGTCTTTGAATTTTACACAATATATATTATTTACATTGAAATAACACAATACTCCTTTCAATGCCATTCCATCCAGCACTATACCTTACCATTCCATAAGATATGGGCGCTTCCAGAATCACGCTACATGTATCATGCTATCGACGACATCGGTAACGAATTACGGTTTCGCTTCTAATTGGGCTTCTATGCAATTCACGTAATCTTCTTCACACGCTGAGCGGAAGTTGCTGGTTCCGTAATTGTCACTGATTACGCGTGTCAGTGCTACAAGAAAGCTTCCGGGCGGATTCAGTTACACTACGAATAATTTTCTACACAGCAAACGAGTCAGAAGTAATTCTGAAAGTCTAACAGTAAGTGATATTTTATCCTCCTGCTCGCCCTGCATATTGTATCCGCTTCCTCATTGAACTAGTCTCAATAGTTCAACATTCCATTCCACTTATTATCAAACATAATACTTGATGAAATGTAAGAGCATGCAAAATCCAAGATCCAGAAATTCCGTAATTCCTTTGCAAAATTAAAGGGGGCGCAAGCACCCCGTTTTTTCGTTTTATTTCTTTTGTTTTAACAACAACAACAACAACAAAAATAAAATAAAGAGGGGGCGCGCGCCCGGTGCACCCCCCCCCCCCTCTGGATCCGCCACTGGTATGATGAAATTCATGTTATGTCTCAAGCTCTTTCTTCTTTTTGAGAGAATCATTCATCGATAGTTTGATGTTGGTAGAGGTCTGCTGAACTATTCAGCGCCAACCTTTAATGTACATCTTATTTTTTTTTTTTCTAATTGAAGGATTGATTTTTTCTCCTCTTCTGAAGATTTACTTTACCATTCAAAATGCACAATCAAAATAACATGATCATACTGATATCACATTGAGAGTAAAACAAACAGAATCGTGCTTTAGAGGTTCAATAACCCTTATCGTCGTATGTGTTCATTTTTTCAACGTTTTTCTATATGTTTCATATGAGATTGTGCTTCTATTCTCGTTCTTATTTCTGTCATCGATACATGTTTTTATAAAAGATCGGCTTCTTCTATCGTGACTATAGATAGGCCTTTGTTTTGATCTGAAATAAGCTTAATATGTCAATACTCCGAAGTACTATTGTATAAAAAAAAAAAATACTATACTGGCTTCTCCACTCTATTTTCAACAATTAATATAACGTTTTTGATATAAGTTTTGTTGATAGTGCCTGGTACTATATCTTGTAACTAACTCCTTTGTACCTAGGCATGTGTAAGAAAATTTTGTGTAGAATTTGCATTCAATGAAGGCATGAACAGTGTCCTCTTTAGAGTTGCAATTCGGGCAAATCATTAACAGTTAATCCCCATTGAAATAGATTATTTCTTACCGGCAATGAATTTATGCAATGATTTAAAATCAAATTCGTTGCGCGAGCAAATATACCTCCGTCTTTTACAACTAGTTTGGTGGCAGGGAAGCATAAAAACACGGCCGCTTCTATTCCGTCTGTGCTGTCTTTATTGCATGGAGCCGAACCCAAAGTTCGCTGTTGTTCGATTACTCTCATGTGGGTTAAGAACCGACGGAAGGTCGAAACTTTGCGAGTGATTAGGGCTGCGGAAACTGGGGACTAGCTGGCCCGGATATTTCTTGTGGAACCGAACTGAACGTTTCTCTCCCCGGATAACATTACATTCCCGGAGCGTAAAGCGGCTAGAGATCTCTTCAGGTAAACCGCTGCCGATTGTTATCTGTTTGTCTTGGGTACCGCTGCACAAAAGCTTCTCCCTTTTCCTCTCTCCAAGCCCCCCTCCCCACTCTTCTCTCTCTCTCTCCCCCCCCCCCCCCCATAAGATTTGGCAGTACGCCCGGGTATTACATATGATGAGCAACACTCGACGCAAGACACTGTGAAAAATGTTTCCAACCTCAGAGTTCAAAAGAGGTCGACATGAACGATCCACCTGAAACAATATCCTGGCATTTCTGTAGATGTATACGCTGTCATTCACGCTACGGAGTTTTTGTCATAGCAGGCGCACCTCGCAACGACAACTCATTTGCCATCTAGGTAATGTTCAACGAGGACACTTTACCCGATATGCAATGGCAGTGGGTATATACTTTTCTGCTGTACATGGTTCTAACACACTCACGCCTTCTTTCGATGCCTGCGTCGCAATTACTGAAGGTAGGTGATTTCATTCCTTTCTCTCTCCCTCTCTCTATTTTTCTTTCCCTTCTTCTTCATCATCTTTTTCTTCATCATCTTTTTCATCTTATTCTTTTTCATCTTCTTCTTCTTCTTCTTCTTCTTCTTCTTCTTCTTCACCTTCTTCTTCACCCTCTCTCACTCTATCTCTGTTGCATTAAATTAGTTTGCTCTATGGTGCGACATTCTGCGCCAAAATAAGATAATGTCATTTTTTTTTTCAAAACACCATATTGACAGTAATCTGTCATTGTCATGTATGTCTCTTCATGACAAGCCAACCCTGCCACAGCGTGAATCAAGTGGGAATTAAAGTGTGTACCACTGTGTACCACACTGTGAACCACCAAAGTGCTGTGGGTAGTACTCGTATCCGGGCAATTACCCCCAGAGGGCAATTACCCCCGACTAAATACTGGTTAGTGGTAAGGTTAGAGTTAAGATTAGGGTTAGGGTTAGGTTTAGTGTTAGGAATTTGGGTAAGGGTTAGGGTTAGGTTCAAGATTAGGATTAGGATTAGGGCCAGGGGAAGGGTCCGGGGTAATTGCCCTAGACCCGGTAGTACTAAGTAGCTCTTTGGAACCACGCTGTGGATCACACTGTGGATCGCAGTGTTTAATTTGAGAGTATAAACAGTGTAAACGGTGTGAATGCACTATTTCACATTGTGTTTACACTGTGTAGTACATTGCGTTCACACTGTAAAACACGATGCGTCACACTGTGTTCACCGTTAGGCTATACCGTTCACACGGTTAAAACGCTAGAATATTGACAGTAATCTATTATCCTCATGTCTGTTTCTTCATGTTCAGATGATTTAATGTTTACAGCACAATACGTTGTGTGCCGTTTAGCTTCCATCTCGCGGGCAGGGAGATAGGGAAACAATTTGATTTAGCGAGTGTATAGTATTAAAGGTACTGTATACCATAGGGAGCAGTTATAACTTTTGATGCATATATGTGTAGGTCAGTTGTGTCACATAACATCGTACCATAATATAAGGATTTTGCAATAAAGCCGAAAATAAGGTGATACCACTATTTTTCTCTCTAAACCAACTGCAGACGGTTTAGTCTAAACAATTTGTTCACTTTTTTTTTATTTAACAATACTTAACATTGATTATACTGATTAACTTTTCTACACTAGTTTCTATTCCTCGCTCACATTTTAGAACTATTTTGAAGCTCTAAAACCATTGAGAACTGGATTTATGTTTCGTCTGCAAATGGTAAATGATGTCTTTAATATGTATCTAGAGTACACGTGTTGCTTTACGCATCATGTTGTCTTGAATTATTGTATGTGTATGTATAATAATGAGCTTTTTGCATTTGGAAACTGATGAAGTAAATGTATAACTTTTTTTAATTACATTGTGACGCGCTAGTAAGTCATCACATTCCGATGTTATTGTTTTCCTACCTATCATGATTCGAAAGTTTACTCACGTCACACGCAACTATGACACATACATTCCCTTCCGAACAAACAGATGATACCTCAAAGAGATGAAATTTCCGTATCCTGTCAAAGGATGTGATCGGGAATTGGACTTCTATTAAAGAAAACATAATGTGACTACCACACCACAGTCTATCATTAAAAGTACATGATACTCTCTCTCTCTCTGGCAACTGCATGACGTCGAGCGCGAGAAATGTATGTGCCATCATGTTAGAACAATACTTATAAGCACAACAGTCCTAGTTTGATTCTCACATTTTGCAACTACACCTGTGATTTTAAATGCTTTGACGTAGGCTGAAAGTGATGGCCAGAGTTATTGTGTGTGTGTGTGTGTGTGTGTGTGTGTATTTGTGTATGTACAAATGTCTCAATGTTCTTGATGTGCAATGTCAATGTTTGTTGCGCCCTTTAAAGAAAACAAAAACTTATACTTTATGATTGTTGTTGGATCTTCAAGTTATGTTATCTTATTACTTTCTGGAGATCCATCCATTTGCCATTCATATTGTCTTTTTTTTTGCAACCCTTTATATGTAATTTGTATTTTTACTTGTGTGTCAATGTTATGTATCATGTCTTTTGTTCATGTTGTCATGGAAATGGAAAATAAATTCATTTCAATTTAATTTAATTCAATATCAGTCTCACGCAAAGTCAACCTCACCTAAGTCGATCTCGCACAAGTATAGTAATATATTTATTGGCAAAGATGAAGAAAACAAAATCTGCCGGGCCAAACACGATGATAATTATCATGTATAAAACTGTAATTAACTGTATTGTGTAAGTCGAAATTCACGTAAGTTGATTTTTTTTTTTTCGTCTTCGGTGCCCCTAGGTTCGACTTAAGTGAGGTTGACCGTATTGTCACGGACAGGTTGTGCAATGTATACGCCCTTCTGCCTTTACCATTGATCTATTAGTGGACCACACCCACACCATCATCACCATCAACATATATACAGCCCTTTTACATTTGTAAATACATGTACGTTGGGCTTGTACCTCCCACTTAGTGAACGTCAATCATGAGAATAAATCAGCGCGGTATGATGTCGGTACGTATAGTCCATGGGCCAAGAGCCGAAAAATGGGTTGTTGGTACCATCCGAGGTGGCAAAACCTTTTTGGTGTCATTTTGTTTGTCGGACATAGATATGCTTATCAAGCTATGATAGCATTTCCAAATGAGTAGCTTAGTCATAATAAATGAATTTTTAACCAATTTGGGCTCGTTTTTATATCCCTATACTTCCGAATCGAAACTAACCGCTATACAAATACGAGCACTGCCTTCTGCATGTCCACAGGTGTTCTGTTGTAAACGCGGTGCGCTTAGTCTTTATTCAAGGCAGCGAAGGGAATATCCAAAGGGTTATGATGTCCACAGCTGCCACGCGGTGCGCTTAGTCTTTATCTGGAACAATGTACCGTTAATCATATCTAAAGTTCCTAATAAAAGGGATTATCTATACTGTTTTTATACCACCCTCTCAACAAATACATCAGTTTTAAACAAAAATCACTCTGTTCATTGACAACATTATTAATTATAATGTATTGTAGTGTACCGGTACATTGTTTTTGCATAATCTTTCATTGTTGGATGGAAATAAAGCGACATTGGCGTGGTATTAGCGTTTTCACCGTAGCGTTTTCAGCGGAAAATGATAACTAATTGAAAAATACGCTAGAATTCACTAGAAATTGCTTTTTTGTTGTTGTTGTTTTTAGATAAAGGGATATACACTGTATTTATAAGCTTTGGATATTCCCTTCGCAGTCTTGAATATTAGACTAAGCGCTGTGGACATCATAACCCTTGGATATTCCCTTTGCTGCCTTGAATAAAGACTAAGCGCACCGCGTTTACAACAGAATACCTGTGAACATACAGAAGACAGTGTTCTTCTTTGTATAGCGGTTGGTCTCGATTCAGAAGTACAGGGATATAACAACGAGACCAAATTGGTTTAAAATTCATTTACTATGACTAAGCTACTCATTTGGAAATGCTATCATAGCTTGATAATCATATCTATGCCCGACAAACAAAATGACACCAAAAAGGTATTGCCACCTCAGATGGTACCAATATCTGGCCTGGCCCATGGACTAGTAGAGGCATGTTCGTTCCGCCCATGTGAAGAGCAATCGCGGCGCATATCAAAGTCTGTTATAAGTCATGCAGTGATTGCGCTTGTCATACAGCTGTACTATGCACGGAAATCGTAGGGGGCGCCTTGAATCCGGGAAAATCGCACGCTACCGATTAATTCAGTGAGCAAGGGCGGATCCAGGGAGGACTGCAACCGGCGCACGCCCCCCTTTATTTTTTTGTTGAAACAAAAGAAATAAAAAGAAAAAATGGGGGAGGGGTGCGTGCGCCCCCCTTTAACTTTGTAAACGCGCCCCCTCTTTACGGAATTCCTGGATCCGCCCCTGGTGAGGCACATAAAAAATCAGCGTCTTACAAAAAATTGTTTGATGTCATTGTGCAACCAGAACCAACTCGCCCTAGCGGTGATATACTCTTAGTATCATGTGCTTCTCAAAATGATATCACAATTTGCAGCATTTTCATGAGCAATGTTTGGCATGAACGTTCACTTGTTTTCACTGTCAACTTACGATTTTTTTTTTTTGTCGATACAGACTGCATTTGTTTTTACGTCTTTGTTTTCTTTACCCGTACTTTGCCTTGTCATTGATGCCTCGTTCCAACATATTGCGTGTATGCTACAATATCAAATATTGATTCGTTTGGAGTCCGTGAGCGCTATTGAATCTCCAACCCATGACGTTCACTCTCTGTCACTATCAGAGACTTTATAGTGATTCGCATGCAATACAATCCTTTCGAATAGATGTACAATCCCAATATAGACATGCCTAACTTCTCAACTCCGTTTACTTGCTGTTTCGGTGTTGCTCGTTCGATGGGATAAGTTTCATTGAGGTTTTAAATTCACATCTATAGTTTACGTGTTCACTTATTATGTAGGTGTGATTTAATGCATATAAGCCGTGGACAGTGGGCTTCAAATCCACTCCACAGTTATACTATAGGAGGTGATGACAAAGTGTCTTGCTTTATACGGACGCTATGACCGCTTTTCGTGAACTCGAACCGGAGAACCACCCTGACAAAATCCTTCCGATCATCAATGAACTGGATGGAAGGGGTAAATCACTTTAAATGCCATAATCAGAGAAGACGCCCTCTAAACTGCCTTATTTCTTTATGCATCATTCTAATTGCATTAATGAAAAACAACACACGAAGGAGACAGCAGAGAAAAACTTGTGTTAAAGCTGAAAGAATACACCAAAGCCGAATTCTTCCGAATAAATTTGGACTGATTTCTGCCCGAATATAACCTGAATCGGATGGATTCGGTGGATTCTGAACCCTTTCGTCTCTGATTCGGGGAGCTCCCCGAATCAGAGACGAATAGATTCCGAATAGGTCCAAAATTAGGGCAGAATCGCCAATCTGGCTATATTCGCAAGGCTATTTGAGTCATTTATGGATACTCAATCGACCTATTCGGCTCCTATTCGGCTCACTTGCCTATTTTCTGCTCTATATTCGAATTGACGATTCAGATAGATTCGGGGAGGTATTCGGGGCATTCTGGGCAGATTCGTCTCTATTCGTGATATTCGGGTCTATTTGGCTAGATGATAACTGTCCTATAGGCCCGAATCTCCCAAGAATGCCCCGACTGCCTCCCCGAATCCAACCGAATTCCATCCAAATATATCCCGAATGTGGCCCAAATGAAAATTGTCGCGGCCACATTCGGGAGTATTTTGAAGGGTATTCGGATGATTTTGAAAATTCCAAAACGAGCCGAATCCCTCCCGAATTTTCGCCCATTCGGGAAGGAAAACAGAATGCTCCTGAATCCACCCGAGTGCGTGTAGTCGGGTGGATTCGCAGCTGATTCGGCTGTGGAACAATACGAGAATTAAGAATTTAAGCAATCTGAGAAGCAGGTATAGTACATGGAGTGTCGTGAGTTTTGCATTTGGCTATAATAGCAAGCCCCATCACGCGTGCATTTTGAATTTTTTTTTCAAGATATTGTCGTTCAAAATTGTCACATTAAAACTCAATGATAAATATCCAATAGATTATCGGCCGATATGGACTCGATCTCCAGTACTTGGCTCAATGGCGCGATACTGAACACATCCGATGTACACAAAATCACATGGATGCAATAATATCATATCAAGGCTACGACTATTATAATACGAGTGGCCATACATAATAAAGTGACGGGGGGGGGGGGGGAGAAAATGTATTTTCATAAGTTAGAATGTAGGAGGAAATAAAATCTTCTTGACAACAGCAGAAATACAGACTTCTGATCCAATGTTTTTATTAATACAAAAATAGCATGTGTGACCATCAAAAAGATTCTTTTCGCATGAATTCTTTTTAGATTTTTTTTTTTTTTTTGGGGGGGGGGGGTACTGCTATATCAACTACAGATCATTACATTGGTTTAATCAAAGGTCTCAGGTGGTTTTCTCGGTTCTTTACCCTGCTTATGCAGGTACACTCGCCAAGGACGTTTTTTTCTTTCTTCCACTACTAGGCGTAAATATGTTTTTCCCAATGCAATTGATCATCTTATGTTGTGTTTGACGAACAGACGAGTATGGCGGCTGATATCTTCCCGCAGCTTTTGATGTGGGTTTCTTGTGTTAAAGGGAACTTAAACCCAAAGAGCAATGTGGATTGAGTGAAAGCAGTAACATTAGTAGAACACATCAGTGAAAGTTTGAGAAAAATCTGGCAATCGATGCAAAAGTTATGAATTTTTAAAGTTTTGGTGTTGGAACTGCTGGGTAAGGAGACTACTAGAGGTTATGACGTATGAGTGGACTACAATATAAAGAGAATGAAAAGGGAATTCAGTAAAAATTCATTTCTCATGAAAATTACACATTCCATCAACTTGATACTGGAATATGTTAGGGGTAGCAATTATTCCCCCTGCTTTCTGACTGCGGTTAGTCCAGTACGCTTTCATTTTGCTAGAAAAGTAAATTTTTGTGGAATTCCTTTTATATTTTCTTTATAGTGTTGTCCACTCATACGTCATAACCTCTAGTAGTCTCCTCATCCAGCGGTTCTAACACCAAAACTTTAAGAATTCATAACTTTTGCATCGATTGTCCGATTTTGCTCTAACTTTCACTGATATGTTCTACTATTAAACGTTAATGCTTTCACTCAATCCACATTTCACTTTGGGTTTGCGTTCCCTTTAAATATCAGAATAAGAAAATGCATTGACGGCCATAAGTTTTGGATCATTAATGTCTGATTGTCATTAATGTCAATCAAAGTGTGATTGGGGGAAATGCGGGGAGAAAGAGAGAGAGAGAGAGAGAGAGAGAGAGAGATAAGGCGACAATATAGAGGGCGCTCTGATTCAGGTGAAGAGCAGATCTGGCATAATGACTAAGATTACATTGTGATCTCTTTTCTGTCTTTGCACAAACAGGAACCAATCCAACGCAGAGAGGATAATTATTTGCTGATTCCTGTCTCGCTCATAGACTGCTCACTAGGGCATTGGTCTACTGCCTATGACGTGAACGACCCACTCAAAGATATCCTGAGCAGACGACACACACTTTGAATCATGGATCCGAATCTGATGGCGCGAGTGCGAAACTCTCTTCTTGTCCTTTCCGTCGCCGCTGCGTCGCTCTTCTGCTTTGTCGAGGCGAGGATCGTCCTCGACCCGATCTCGGTACTTTACGTCCCCTATGATTACGACGTCAACGGAACAGGCCTGTATAAAATCGCCGGGGGTGCGTCAGAACAGAGCACCTACGATCACCATAATCATCTGCTTTACATATCAGGTGGGCCTGAGGTTTTTTTGATGTCATTTCAATTCCAGTTTAATTCAATTCAATTCAATTCAATTCAATTCAATTCAATTCAATTCAATTCAATTCAATTCAATTCAATATGATTCAACTCAATTCAGTTCAATTTGATCCAATTCAATGCAATGCAATGCAATGCAATGCAATTCAATTCATTTCTGTCTCTCAGACTTTCTTCACATTTTGATGACCCTTAACCAGTTCCATGCCGTAATTCCCCTATTTCTCCTACGTAGTGTTTGTTGTCACAATCTTTCAGAGGTGCCTATTCAATGCTGGTAAGATGGCAGCTTCAGCAGCAAACTTTCTTGAGGGCTTAAAGAGTGTGCGAGCTTTTTATGTGTATAAGACGGTATATTACGGAACTGATAGGCTAGATGAGTGATTGATTGATTGATTGATTGATTGATTGATTGATTGATTGATTGATCAATTGATTGATTGACTGACTGACTGACTTATTTGCTGATTGTTATTGGGGAATGATTGCTTTCTAACGCATATTCTCACTGAATGGGTACCGGATCGTCAATTGATGTGTACGTGAGATCCTCCTCAACACCGTGTTGGTACAGGTCGTTTCCCATACAGCTCGATGCACGTGTTTTGAATAGTCCTCTTTCCCGAGGCAATAAGACCTTTCTTCTCTGGGATGATCCCAGAGAATACTTTTTGTTTAGGTGACTAGTGTGGGTATTTCGCACCCTCGGACAGGGACGTGTATTTTAAAGGGGAACTCCATGCCAATTAAAAGTTAGTTTGGAAAGAAAGAGTACAATTTTACAACCACAAAAATGAAAATTTGATCCTAATTGGCTGAAAATTAGAGAAGCTATAAAAGTATGAATATTTGTGTTTTTTCGCGAAAATTGATCTCGAACAATCAATATGAATATGCAAATAGTGAGTTGACAATGTAATCGTCTCATAACTTGCCGTATAGTTTTTACACAGCATCCTAAAATCTTAAGTTTTTGGTTAAAACACGAGTAGGCCATAATATATAATCCTACTGTAATTGACTTATGGCTTATGACATCACAAGGTGACATTTGCATATTCGCATGAACTATTTGGTAGAGTTTTGCAAAGAATAGCAAATTTTCAACATTTCATAACTTTGCTACTTTAAATCTGATGTTGATCAACTTTCTACTATTGTGCTTGTAAATTTTTACTCGTTCTTCTCAGACAAACATGGAATTGGCCTTGAATTACCCTTTGTTTGTTTGTTTTATTTCCGTCATAACATACATACAGATATAAAAGACAACATATAAGGTACAAGGAAAATGATACATCATGCATAAAATGAAACATACATACATGGCAAATGAATAGTGTGACACATCATCGATATACAAAAAGAATAGAATGTAGGATTATATAAAGATAACGGCTGGATAGCCCATAATCAGCTGCACTTTTCTGGTGCCGCTGGTATTCCATGGGGACCAGTTATAAAGGGGTATGAGAAAGAAAGAAAAAAGAGTAGAAGATATTACATATTAAATAAATACAAAAGTATAATAATCTCATGAAATATTAATTTATAATGCAATATTGTACAAAATCTCAAGGCAAAATACACTTTCTTGAAAAGTGTAGATACATTTCTTGTGTATCAGAAATATATATATATATATATATAAATAAGTTGACACAGATGGGATTAAACCAATTCAAAAAGGGACCGTTTAAAATCCTTCAATGACTTACAGTCACGTACAGCATGCGGAAAGCTTTTATATAGTTTGGCTCCCCTGTAGAAAAATGCACGTTTGCAAAAGTTTGTCCGAGGTTTTGGAAGGCTGAGGTTACTGTGCCGAAATTGGTAGGGTTTAGGGGAATAGAATATATTTTCGTGTAAATTGGTAGGTGTTAAATTATTCAAAATCTTGAAAATCATTACTCCGATGTGAAAATTTTGATGGGATTTTGACGTTTCCCACTGTAATATATCATGCATTGACCTGACAGAAAAATGTGATTTAGGATTAATCTTCAGAATAATTCTTCCTGCTCAATTTTGTAGTTCTTGCAGTTGATTTATATTTTTTCACAATAGGATTCCCCAAATAACATTGCGTAACATTGCATCATATTCAAAGAATTTCTGTTTATGAAATATGTCAAACGACGAAGGAAAGAAATCATACGGCCTACTTTTTCACACAGATAATATACATGAACGTCCCATCTGAGTTCTTCATCAATACAATCCTAGGTATTTCAAACTTTTAACCTGATTAATTTCATATCTTTTTATACTCAAATCCAAACTGTTATATCTTTTCAACATACATCTATTACCAATTAACATACTCACAGTTTTATCATAATTAATTTTCAATTTGTTCTTACATATCCAATTATCTAAAACAAATAATTCCTTATTCAAAATTGTTTGTACTTTTTGTGGGTCTTTATGAGAAAAATGAATAACGGTATCATCCGCATATAAATGCACATTACATGAATTAAATATGGAAGGTAGGTCGTTGATAAATATAATAAACAACAATGGACCCAATATCGATCCCTGTGGCACACCGAGCTTAATATCCAGTTCTTCGGAGGTACAATTACCTATATTAGTTACTATTTTTCTCTCAGATAAATAATTTTCAAACCATTTAAGGGTGGGACCGTTAATACCTATTGTGCCTCGTATAAGGTCTCCCAACAATGTGACGGATGTCATTTTTAAGTTCAATTTACTTTCGTTTTTTTAATAGAAAAAAAAAGACATGGAATGTAACAAAAGAAGATGATACATGATATCTAGCTTGGATGCGCAGTAAGATTTGGTGGTCAATTATATCATATCAAATTTAAATCAAAGTAAATATGCTACAGAAATACGATGTAGGTCCCATCGGAAATCTATAGTGTAAAGAGCAAAATTAAGGAGCATAGGTACAGCTTACGACCGAATTCAGGACAAAATGGCAAAATATGGGGGGGGGGGGTGGGGTGTAGACAACTCTTTTAAAAAATACAAGAGAACAAACAGACCACATGCTGCAGTAAAATCAGCGGTTGTTATGATAACAATATTGACAGTGGTTTAATAGTGCCATTGAGACACTCTGGAAAAACAACACATTTTGACAGATAAATGCCGATCAACGCCTGAACAGAATTGATATAGGTGGAACTTATCACGACGGTAATTGGCAAATACATTTAGACCATACACTTAGACCATATGCCTTAACAGTGACATTGAATAAGATGTGTCATAGTTATGAATGGCCATCAAGAAAATAATTGCATTTCTTTTTTAAACAAAGGGTATTTCATATAATGGTGTCATTTAAATTAAACAAACGGTGAACATTCGTTTTCCGCATTTCCAAAGAGACAATTCAACTACATTCACACATTCTTCGTGTTTTTTTGTTTTTGTTTTCACGCTTGAGTGATTCGTTTTGAGATTGCCGAGACATCATTCCATTGTATTTCATCAGCGCAAGACCTGTTTTTGTATTCTATAAGTACAATCATGACAATGGTGCCCACTGTGCATTTTTGACAAACAGCAGAGCGGAAGACTTGTTCTATGCTCAAAGTACATTTTTTACCTTGCGCTAGAAATCGTTCAACCATGACAAATGGAAGGTAAAATTGTCTTTATTTTCGAAATATGAAACTGTAGGCAAAAAGCTTTTGTATTAATACAGGACTTCAGGGCTTCTGCTATTACACTTATCATATGCTTATAATATGCTTCTACATATTATCATATAAATTGACTGTCTTTGACTTTATCGATTGAGGTCAGAATTACAGCAGGGAAAATCCCCTGGATGCACCGATACAGAATGATGAATTAAATTGGAAAGGAGAGAGTGGTGACTTGTTGAGACCTGTGGAGAGTGGTGACTTGTATGTTATATTCCTACAATGTCGTATTATTTAGACAATCATTTCTGGGGCCATTGTCCTCTTCAAGCGTTTGCTTATGATGATGGTCTCCTGAATTTCTGTACATCAAGAGTTGCCCGATTTGTCTTTGAACAATAGATATACGGGAACTTATGTTTGCATAGATGTATGCATAAAGTAATTTCTTTATTTTCATTTTCGCATTGTGTCAGAAAAAAAATGTTGGATATTTGAATTAATCATTAAATTGTTTTAGCTGTCAGATTCAAATTATACTATGCTCAATTAGTTCGTTCAATTGACTTTGTATTTCATTTATTTATGAAAAGAAATTCAGATATAAAATCAAAATCAAAATCAAATCAAAATCATCTCTTGATCAATTGTTTCCACGTCTGAACGATGACAAAGTATAGCAAGTCGTCAGTCTATCATGGCAACTGACTGTTACGCAAATAAATTCAATGGAATTTGTCAATGCATGAAGGGACTCCATGATCGTAAGCCTTGAAATATTTCCGTTGTAGAATTTATCAGTATGGTGCCTATAGAAATCATAATTCCGTCAAAATGATAAGAAAACAATAGGCAGTGCTCTCTGTCAGAAACTGAAATAATTATCAACCTCCCCTCCCCCCGCCCCCCCCCCAAAAAAAAAACACCCCAAAACAGAACAAAAGAACAAATAAAGATGATTCCGGAACCATCCCCTCAATGTTAACCAAACAAACAAACAAACAAACAAACAAACAAACAAACAAAAAAAGTCAAAATATTCCCGCTGCGATAACAATAAAATCTCAACATTATAACAGTCAAAAGCACTCCTCCCCCGGGAAAACAGAAAGCACCGCTCACCATTAGAAACTGCAGTGCTGAAAAAAACAACAACAACGCAGAAGAATAACAAAGAAGAAACCGTTGTGTGCAAGAAAGATGATTACGGAAACCTCCCCTCCCCTTCACAAAAACAACAACAACAACAATAATGATAAAAAACAAACAAAGAAACAAACAAATGAAACAAAAAAATCATAATACTCCCATTGTGTAAACAAGTAGAGCTCGCCATGAGAGCAGTCAGGGAATAACTTCTCCCCCCCCAACTCACAGACAGACACACACGCACATACACACACACACACACACACACACACATACATACAAACTGAAAAGAATTTTTTTTTGGTATTATTTATTATTTTCAAAAATCACACATAAATCTCTCTAGAGAGGTTAAATAATCAAGAAAAAGTTAAACCATAATATTACGTGTGAAAGTAACAGAATGCCCTAACTGAGATCACAAAGAATCCTCAGATCCAGACAATGCCTAGTAAAGGGTAAAGGAATTACTACGTAGCGTTGAGTATTCGATATTGTCTGTTCGGTGGTATCGCAGTTGCAAACTTCCAATAGGTCAACTGACATGAAATTAACTTAGGAAGGGGAAAAAAAGAAGAAGAAAAAAAAGAACAAAAAAGGGGGAAATGAGACTATGGTACAACACGCGCCATCGTGGACACAAGCATACTGTACTTCATGATTAAATGCAATAACAAAACAATACAACGCTCCCTGGTTTGAAATTGCGATTGATTGGGTGCATATGCCGGCGTATGAATGCATAGGAACGGATATAAAAAAAGAGAAAGAGAATAGACTCACTGTTACTGGTACAATAAAATAAATATCTGAGGTAAACTTATGTTAGACGGATTGTTTTCCTTAAAAGATGATTTCTGTGTGATATCTTAATACTTGTAAAAAAAACAAACAAACAAACAAACAAACAAACGACTTGATTGAGAGAATGAAACCGAATCTAATTTGGTTGTATATCATAAGATTTCAACAGAAAGAATTTTAATTTGTTCTTAAAAGAATTCAAAGTTTGTGCTGCTATTATGTCGTTGGGAAGTGAGTTCCAATACTTAGGCCCCTCGTAGATGAAGGTTTGCTGAGCCAGCAAAGTCCTAAAAAATGGTAAATGAAATTCGTTGGATTGCCTTGTAGGATAATTATGAACAGATTGATTTTTTGAAAACATTGATTCAAATATATATGGAAGATTATTCTTATTGTAATTATACATAAATTGTCCTAAATTAAACAAATACAAATCTTTAATTTTAAATATTTTGTTTTCAAAAAATAACGGATCAGTATGAGACAAATATGCAGTGTGACATATAATACGCAGTGACTTCTTTTGTAGCAGAAGTAATTTATCCAAAAGAGTTTGATATGTATTTCCCCATACAAGAATACCGTAATTTAAATAAGGCAATATGAGGGATGAATATAATGTAAGCAGGGACGACAAAGGAAGACAAAATTTAATCTTGTTGATTATACCGATGTTTCGAGAAATAATCTTACATATACTATCAATATGAAATTTCCATGAAAGCTTATTATCAACTGTTATTCCCAGAAATTTGATATAAGAAACATTTTCCAGTGGTGTGCCATCAGAAATAATATCAGGAGGTAGTGCCTCAATGGAGTTGCTGAAAAGCATATATTTTGTTTTTTGAAGATTGAGAGATAATTTATTAGCTTTTATCCATTGAGCAACTTTTTCTAATTCAAAATTTAATGTCTTTACTAGGGTAAAAGGATTATTATGCGAAAAAAAAAAACAAATTTGAATCATCCGCAAAGAGAATGAAAGAAAGAATATCTGATGATTTACAGAATTCATTCATATAAATAAGAAACAGAAGCGGACCTAATAAACTTCCCTGTGGGACCCCACATTTAACATTTAACATTTGTGAATTGCAACCATTTAAAGAGACATATTGCTTCCTGTTCAAGAGGTAGCTCCTGAACCACTCCAAGGCCTTCCCACGGACTACGTAATGTTGCAGTTTATTAAGTAAAATATCATGATTAATGGGGTCAAAGGCCTTGGAGAAGTCCAGGAACAAACCTATGAGATGTGGAGATTTGTCGATAGCATGTGCTACTTTTTCAACAAAACTCAATAATGCATGTGAGGTGCTATGTTTTTCTCTAAAACCAAACTGAGTATTTGAGAGTATATTATTGAATTTCAAAAAAGTAAGAGTTCTTTTGTAAACAATTTTTTCAAGAATTTTGGACAATGTACATAACAAAGAAATTGGTCTATAATTATTAACATCTAATTTGTCACCTTTTTAAAACAAAGGGATGACTTTTGCTATTTTCATACTTTCAGGAACAATACCATAAAAAAGAGATAAATTGAATATATGAGATAAAGGATCCGCAATTGAAGATATTACCCCCTTCAGCAGAAAATTACTGATGTCATCGTGTCCAGCACTTTTTTTGGAACGAAAATCAGAAACAATATTGATTATCTCCTGACTATATGTTGGACTAAAAAACATTGAGTTTAAATTTGGTGGACCTAAAAATTCAGAAAAATGTTTATTTGAAGATGGAATTTTGCTTGCAAGATTTTCCCCAATGGAAGAAAAATGATTATTTAGAATATTACAAATATAATGAGGATCTTCATGAATTTTATCATCAGATCTAATTTTAGTAATATTCGACTTGTTATTTGATATATTCATTGCTTGCTTTAAAACTTTCCATGTATTTTGCATATCATGCTTATAAAATTGTAACTGCTTAGTATAATATTTTTTCTTTTCAATACGTATAATTTTCGTCAAAGTATTTTTATAACTAGTATATTTCAGTTTTGATTGCTCAGTAGGTTTCATTTTAAATTTGTAATATGAATTATTCTTTCTATTTATTGAACGCAAAAGTGACTTAGAAATCCAAGGTAACCTGGGTACCTTTTTATAGTTGGATGACTTTTCTCTTCGTTTTGGAATATGAATGTCCAAGAGTTGAGTAAAAATATGCATAAAATATTCAAATGACAAATTCACATCATTTGAGTCAAAAATAGACGACCAGTCTGTCCTGTCTATTAAAACTGGCACCCAGACTGGCTACATTTTCATGTGTAATTCTTCGTCTAAATAAAGAACTAGATTTATTATCAATAATATCATTTAAAAAGAAACTAGTCGAAATGGGGAAGTGATCTGTAATATCTGAAAGTAATATAAGAGAATCAGGAGAAGGCAGAATATTAGAAAAAATATTATCAATAAGGGAGGCGGATTCATTAACTATACGCGTGGGCTTAGATATCAAAGGTAAGAAAGAAGCAGATAGAAATATTTTCATAAAATCTTGTGAGATTGTATTTTGTTTCAATAAATCTATATTAAAATCTCCCATTATGAAACATTTTTTATAAATAAAAACTGGATCCTTCATTAAATTCGCAAAATATTCCAAAAATGATTTCATATTCGCACTGGGTGGTCTATACATTACACCTATGATTATATTTCTACTGCCAGGGACTGTAATTTCAATGAAAAGAGATTCAATAACTTCAGTCATACAGTTGAGCTCTTAACGAACTATATAATCATACTTTTGTGAAACATATAAAGCAACGCCCCACCCGCCCTAATTTGCCTGTTATTAACTACAAAATCATATCCGTCGAGGGCGAAAGGAAGACTTAAATCATTGGAAAGCCAGGTTTCGGTTAAACCTATTATCGAAAATTTTTTCCTGATGGGATCATCTAAAAGTAACCCCAGTTCTTCAAAATGTTTATTAATACTCCTAATATTAAGATGTATGAGTGAAAAAAGGGTGTGATCATATTCCTTGACAACATTATTAAACTGGTTTAGAGTAAGATATTCAGAAGATGGGCTTTGCAATTGGTTTTCTATATCACAGTCATAATGAAATTCTTTCGACGATGTATTAAAACTATCTGAAACACAATTATCGAAAAACATATTATTTTGATCAATATTTACTTCTCTTTCTGCCAAAGAAGGTCCTACCGTATCGAAAAAATCATCATCAGTAATTGAATTGAATGCAGTGTCTATTGGATTGTGTAGTACAGGGTGAGCGTGATTGCCATTGCTTGTGTCCACGAGGGCACCTGTCGAGTGCAGCATAGGGGATTTTGACATATTGAATGTCTGTGATGTACGAGACTAAAAAGAAAGAAAATGCTACATCTTAGTTGGAAACAGAGTCAATGTAACATTAATCCCATACACGAGGTACCACATATATTACAGAATAACGTATTAACAATTATCTAAGAGCGTCTTCAGCCTTGCTCTACTATATAATAGGAAATAGAATACACCAGTTAAGAAATCAGGTTACAGAAGGAAAAAGAAAAAATAAACTAGGTAAAATGTCCCTTGACATTTATGAGTATATATTACATTAACCATTTTCAGAGAGTGATAGAAAAAAAAGAGGAAAAAATAAAACACCTCTCCTATACCAGATGCAGACATCTTGAATTGAATAATTTACATTCACAAATTTATGTACATGGGATGACATAGATACAACACTGGTTGAATGCGAATGGGTGAATGCCCACCATTGTATGGTCACAGCGCGAACGGTCAATAACCACCAGCATGGCGCCCCCTGCCACGCCCCGCCGATGAGGTAAGGGATCGCCAAGCAGTACCTCAATGAAGGCGCCAACAAACAACCACGTGACGGGGAGGCGCCATGCTTCGGACTGCAATATACAATGAAACAATAGAACGCAATCATCACCTGTGTATTACACTTGGGTGTCACAAATATAGCATATTCAGCTTTGTGTACACAGTATAAACGCGCAGATGAAGGAATGAGAAAAAGTGAGTTAATTGTATAGGGAAACGTAGGTCAGTAACCACCAGCATGGTGCCCTCTGCCACGCCCCGCCGATGAGGCAGGAGACCGCCAAGCAGTACCTCAATAAAGGCGCCAACAAACAACCACGTGACAGGGAGGCGCCACGCTTCGGACTGCATTAATGAAACAATAGAACACAATCATTACCTATGCATTACACCTAGGTGTCACAAGTACCATAATATGCAGCTCTGTGTACACCGTATAAACACGTATGTTTTAAATCATCCTACTATCCTGTTATAAAACGTCATGTTACGAAATTTTGACTCCCGCTTACCTCTAGTGATAAGGACAGACAATGTCCAATTTACCATGAGCGTCTGTGAAATTTCATACTGAGTTAAAGAAATGCACTGGTATGTATGACATTTACAGTCATCACCTGTGAATTACACTTTGGTGTCACTATAGAAGCGTAAACAGCTTTGTGTACAGTAAAACGCGGTCATGGGTGATACAATTCAAGAAGAAATTTCAGACTGGCATTATAAAGAATTGACCCAATATAACACAGACATTAAGGCATGTGTTTTTCAATCAAAAGGGAAGTTACAGACTGTAAATCATAAAGAATGTACATTATTCCTGCATAAACAAATACTATACAAATGAGTAAAACAATGACCCTTTAATATCGCCCGTTGAGAACATGGTAGATACACATCAAAGTGATGGCTCAAAAGAATGAAGACCTGAGACACAACACAGAATTGACACATTGTAACTCTACCGTATATCCCTTCTTCGAAAATGCACTGTATCTTGAAAGCTTCTCTGACATATTAATTGTAAGCGAAAAAAAAGGAAAAAAAAAAGAATCAACTCATGGAATTCTTTTGATGCATAAACATAAGTTTCAACAGATTACATATGAAGTTATCAAAATCGCCTCAATCTTCTCATAGCATTCTTATTCAGTGTGTGTGTGCGTGTGTGTGTGTGTGTGTCTGCCTGTGTGTGTTTTAATAATTTCACTCGGGTGAATGGGCTTTCTTTTTGTTTTGGACAGTTATATAGGTACTGCTAATAGTTATATAGGAAAGGCAGGTTAGGAGGAGTCGCTTGGGGACGGGTTGCTACTTTCAGATATGACATGCTTCAACCTTTTTTTATTGTTGAACTGTGCTATTTTCAATGAATTTGCTACAATGAAAAATGAAAATGTGTTTCAATCATGCTGTATAATCGAGACAACATCTTCAATTTACATACCCGTGGTTCTCGTTCTCAAGGTGATTATTTCGTTCAGATCGTGGATGTCTCGAACCCAAGTGAGCCGAACATCATTCACCGCCACGCCCTCGACAGCCCATCGAACGACATCGAGGTCTGCGGCGACATCGTAGGCTACGTCCAGAACGGTGCCACGTACCGGGTCGACACCGGCACACTCAGTCTCTACAACCTTTACGACGTCGAAAATGGCAACTGGAGTCGGCTCTTTGAAATTCCAGGTGAGAGTTTATCTGTCAACTACTAAAAATCACGATTTCCAAAGGATATGGCCTACCCGATTCCCATATTCAAAGAGTTTGACATTCAACAATCTACCCAATAGATAAGTCATTAGACGTGACACTGCGTCACAAAAAAGAAAAACAACAGTTAGAGTTTTTGTGTTGTAACTTGAAGGATTAATCCCACTTTTTACTTAGATAGCTATAGTAGTGCCCAAAGGATTAGTATATGGCATACCCAGTTTCCAAAACCAAACAGGAAATTCCCTTTCATTTTAGCCCTATCAGAGTTTCTAAATCCGTCAAGCAATGTTGGAATTGGCAGTGCAACCATTGGTATCAGTGCCCCCTAAAAAACTGATTTTGTTGTTATGTATTAAATGATTTTATGCAGATATAATATCATACAGTCCCATCTTATCCTTGTCAGATTTGAGATACGAAAAGAAAACCAAAGATGCTGATCTAATGGTTACAGTTCATTATTCCGGAGGTTCTCTCATCCAAAAATGCAATAAGATTGGTTATTCCGAAGGTTCGGCAATCCAAAAATGAAAATATGTATGGTTTGTTCAATTCGGAAAGTTCGTTAATCCGAAAAATGATGTTCGATGATCCCGAGGTTCGTCAGTCCGAAAACGAAATATGCTGATCGCAATTACAAAGGTTCCTTAGTATACGTACCTTCTTTTTATTTTCGGATTAGCGAAGCTTATTACATTTTCAGATTAACCCGTTCCATACGGGAACCCGGTGACCTGTGTATTAAGTCTATGGGGATTTCAGAATTTAGTACGGAGCGGGTTAAAGATCCTTCGGAATAACGAACCTAATTTCAATGTGGGAGAAAGCCCACGGAATAATGCGAGTATCACCCAAATGTAATGATGACTACACTTTAAGTAAAAATAGGCTCAACTTTTCACATGTATACCAGTGTCACACTGGGCACACATTTACTGGTGTAACTTTGCACCTTTAAGTAAGCACCTTTTATGGTGCTCGCAGTGTGACATTGGTAAAGGTGCAAAGTTGAACCTATTTTCCTTAGAGTGTAGATAAAAACACTTCAGCAATCCCCCGTCTTTCTCCCTTGTTCATCCAGTGGGCAGTATCCCCGACATGCTGTATTTTACGAAGGACTGCCAAACGATAGTCGTGGTCAACGAGGGCGAATACGGGGTCACGGCGGACCCTGACGTGTACGTGGATCCTGAGGGTTTGGTATCCATCATCCGGCTCGACCAAGACATAGCCAACGGCTACCGCATCACCAACCTCAACTTTACGAGGTTCAATGAAGAGTACGTAAAACAGCGCTCTAGAACTGACAAGACAAAATAGGTCTCTTGTCTTTTAGTAATCTGGACCAGGCCGATAGAGCGCCATCACTTTTTCCTGCCATATTATATAGACACTGAAATAAATCTCGAAAAAAAAAATAGAGAGATAAAGATATATTAACAGACATGCTAAAAACTCATTATGCTTTGCTGATGAAGGTATATTCCACTGGTATAGAAAATACACCTTATTCGGAGGCTGCACATGCTTTCTTTTTGATTAAGAGAGGTTACATTTTCCATTTCTGCTTAGACTCCGAATTTACATGAGATTTTCGACTGGGCATAATCGTAGTATTTTCTTATGCTCCTCTTCCAAATTGCAGAACCAGAGAAAAATGAGTTAGCCTGCTTAGATATGAAACACGATAGATATTAAATATCTAATGCATTTTATTCATATTAATTTTTAACCTGTGTGTATAAAAATCACTGAAATTATCTTACAGATATGAGACCTATAGAATGATACAGTTGAAGGTGTCTTTTACGTAATTATACTGACAATTCCTATACATGTCAACTACTATTGACCAGTTGCATCTCTAGTTGCTTATGTGGTTGTCACACCCATGTTCCGTGTGGAACAATGGGCTATGAAACAAACAAACAAACAAACAAACAAACAAACAAATGGCTTCATAACTCTCTTCTTGAAGTGGAACTTCCTCTATTCTCCTTCGTTGGTTTTTACGCGATGTGAGATTAAAAAAAAGGAGAAAAGGAGTGGAGTGCATAATAATCACTGATAACAATTTGATATAATGGAATTAAGAAGGCAAAGATATTCACAGTGGTAAAACTAATCGTTATACAGGTCAAGATACACAAAAGATACCAGTCAAATGGATTACTATTCTGGTGGAAGAACTACCAGTGATCATTTTTGTGCTTTTCCCTCACAGTGCAGCATCCTATGAAGCGAGGGGTGTGAGGTACCTCTACAAAAACACCACGTTTTCTCAAAACCTCGAACCGGAGTACATTGCGATCAGTAGCGACGACAGGACAGCTTACATATCCTTACAGGTGAGCATTCTTCCATCCTAACCAAGCCCCTTTCCCCACTCTTCGCCCCCTCCCCCTTCCCTATCCTCATTCATTATTTTCATCTCCCGCTCTGCTCTTTCTTACGGACGTTGTGAGTGTGGCATAGAAGAAGAGGTATTTCCTCGCCTTCGAGACCTTTTCGGGGTCTGACCAAAGAGACGCTCGCCTAGTAGGCCTACCTCCTTGGTCTGACAAAAGGGATATCCGAGATCTCGATCATATGGTACGAGATGGCGAGATGGTGAGATAGCGAGATGACGAATTGACGAGATGGCGAGATGGCGAGATGGCGAGTTGTGAGATTTCGCCTCTGAGAGTTTGAGAAAACAAATAAGTTTTGTTGTGGGATCCCATCTTCTTTGCGAAAAGGTCCGAGAAACACAGGAAAATATATCGTCTGCCACGTCTGCAATGCATGTCCCTCTTTGTGAATCCACCCCAATACATAATAATTATTTTACCCCTTACCTCTCCTGGAATGTGTCTTCACTGGCGAGATGCTACCAGGTCTTTTAGCATTATTGTGACTTCACGAGTTAAATTTCCGAATATATGAATGAACACATGTACAGAAAAATATAGGCCTTTATATCTGTGTGTGGGTGTGAGTGTGTGCGTGTGCGTGTGTTTGTGTGTGTGTGTGTGTGTGTGCGTCTGTAATACAAATACATCCATACAGTCATGTATTTTTGTAAAAAAAAGAGAGGGGAGGGGATGATGACTTTAAAGGCATTAATTTCCATGTGAAGATGAACAAAAACCCAGCTTTAGTGCTTCAACATAGTTCTAAAATGTGAGTTAGGGATAGAAACAACCGATGTAGACATGAAAATCAGTATAATCAACGTTAAGTATTGTTAAATAAACAAAATGTGAACAATGCACATAATAACAGTGTTTCTGATATAAACCGTCTACAGTTATGGTTATTGAGAAAAAAAAATATATTTCCTCATATGTTAGGCTTTGTTGTTTTTGTGATACATTACACATTATGCATCAAATGGCATAATTCGAACATCTTTAAATCACAATTCTTAGTGGTAAACAATACGTTTAATCCGAACTCGAAGACAATACAATTATTCGACATATTCATTCACATGTTATGATAATCATTACGTTGGTGTGATTAAGTCTTAGACGAACAAATGGACACAGATATTGGAAACATTACTTCTTCCCCGCTTCTCTTCTCCTCCCCCCTCCCCAACCGTCCCTCCAATTTCCATACCTCCATTCCCTTTCCCTTTCGTCAATGAAAGACAGGAGTCCCAACATGCACTTACCGCGACCCTACAATTCACCAATTCACGGCGCGCCTTGCAAAAATGTGAATTCATTGGTCCTGACAATCGAAAACGGAATCTAAATGGCGCTCCGTGGAAGATCGCACGAGTCGGGCGATCAGCGGGGAGGTGGTCTCCTTCCATGTTAATGCCATCTCAATAATCCGCCAATTTAGGCTTGATTCAAGCACGCCGCCAAATCTGACAAGCCTGTCTTCACAAATAACAGTCAGGGGCCTTGTGTGAGCTACGAGCGAGACAGACCTCAATTGTGTGCCGTGTCACGACACGGGGAGAAAAATCCGTCAACATGTTTAATAATAGGAAGCTAATAATGTCTTTTTACCGTATGCTAAGACGCATCAACCTTGACCGACACACCCGGAAGAGAAGGAGGGAGAGAGAGAAGGTGTGCGTGTGTGTGTGTGTGTGTGTGTGTGTGTGTGTGTGTGTGTGTGTGTGAGTGTGAGTGGCGGGGGGGGGGGGGATAAAAATAGGAACATGAAACGACAACCCTTCGAAGGATAACGTTAATGTGAACCACACCAATCTGCATTAACAAAGAATCGATTCGAAACTGTCCACATCAACACAAGACGATGTCCAGTGCTATTACGCATTCGCGGCTGTATACGAGTACGTATGTCACGAAAGATTATGAAATAATAGTGCATCGGAATTTCGATTTACTGAGTGAAAGTTGACCCTATTCTCCTTTGCAGCAGTGACAAGTTGTGTCACGTACGTACCCGGTCAACCAAAATCAGGTGCTGCAATAATACAGCCTGGTCATGATCGCTGTAAATGTATCCACTCAATAAATGGGCTTCGTTTTCTTTGCTAGTTTACATTGAAATACTGCGCAAAGCAGAATACATGCCTACACACTCACAATACTTTAAGGGGAAGTTTGGTTCCTGTACTTGTAAGGCTGTTGAAAGTTGGATGTTCGCAAGGAATCATGCGAAGTTGTAATGGTTAAAAGGACTGAATTTTGAAGTGAGTGTTTGTAATTTATATGTCATAATTATGTATGTGTGTATGTGTTGTGCATCTTCTTATACAACATGGCCATTTTACAATACTTTAAATCGTAAAACATGTCAGTGTTTGCTATTTAATAAGCATACTAATTTCTTCATTTTCTTTTAATTTTGTTGTTAAATTTAACAAAGTGTTCCGATATCATAATATACTCCTCTCGTCATATTATTTTCTTTCTTTCTCTTCCTTTCCAGGAAAATAACGCGATTGCTGTCATCGATCTCGAAAACGAGGACATTGTTGATATATACCCTCTCGGCGAGAAATCATGGAAAGATTTGAGGATTGATGCCAGTGACAGGGATGGAGGTAAATCTTTGCTGCTAGCTCTGAGTCTGATGACGACGTAAGAGATAATGATGATGATGGCGATGTTGGTGACGATGACATGTCATTAGGATGATGACGATGACGCTGCTAACGATGATGGAGGTGGTGATGATGGTGACGATGATTACGATTGTACGGGCGCACGCCACGAGCTCGACAGGAGTTATACAGCCCACGAGTCATACTGCCCACGAGTCATGTAGACTTCGAGTTATGCAGTTCACGAGCGAGACACTTTTAATGAACAAGGCCCATGAGCCCGACACTACGCAAAAAAGGCCCGCGAGCTTGACACTAGGCAAAAAATGCCCATGAGCCCGACAGTACATCACATAGTATTGTGGAGTTCGTGGACCATTTTTGCCTAGTGTCGAGCCTCTGTTATGGGCCTTATTTGCCTAGCATGGAGCTCATGGGCTTTATTTGCCCAGTGCCAAGCTGATGGGCCTGTTTTACATCGTGTCTACCTCTTGGACCTGCTTTACTTACTGTGTAACTCGTGGGCTGTATGTCTCGTGGGTGTATAACTCACGGACTTTTTTTTCTCAATGTCGAGCTCGTTGGCAGTATGACTCGTGGCTGCCGAACTGATGGGATGACGCCGATAGTACTGACAATTATGGTGTTGAGGTTAGGACAATGGAGGAGATGTGCTAAGGATAAAGAAGCTCATGATGCCGACAGTGCGATGAAGAAGCGATGATGCCGACAGTGCTGATAAAGTTATAGTTGTGGTAGTGGTGTGACGATGGCACGATGAAGAAATAAGGACGGTGACAATGTAATCAATATAATGATGGCAATGGTGAAGGCAAAGGATGACGGTGTTGATTGTTTATTTTGTTGGTTGGTTGTCTGTTTGATTGTTCTCTTTTATTTCTCCATTTTTCAACATTTATGTACAAAAACATTCTTTTTTTTCAACATTAGGCCTACTGGCTGCAACAGAATTCGCAAATTTGTTATCAACGAAGACAATGTCAAATAAAAGGAATATTCACGAAGGGCAAAATGCAGCAAACCGCACATTGTCAATAAGCCTATATTTGAAATGATTGTGGCCTGGGAATAGGGTATTGAATAAACGTGACAGGAGAAAACAAAGTGGAAAATATTGTACGAGTAATCGTGCAAAGTACGTCATGCTATGTGTGTCGTAATAATATTTAGATCTCTACGTTTCATTAAGATTTTGATAACTAACCTCTCCCTTCTTCCTCCAGAGAGCCTAAACGTAGAAGATGTAATACAAAGATATACACGTTTTCAGTGTATTCAGGATCGAGGCATGAAAAAAAGATGTAGAATACGAGTTGCAAGAAGATATTTTACACTGAGCAAATCAGAGCAATTGTTTCAAGCGAATGGATCCTAAATGCTGAAATTGTTCGACATCGTCATTTTGATACAGGACTGTCCATTAGTGGTGCTTTGAGACATAATCAAGAATTAGTTTATGCCTTAATCATTCTTTTAAAGAACATTCCTCTATGACAGAAAGTTATTTTCATCAGGCTCCAAAGAATCATTAATCAATAATTGGTAGAAGACAGTATTTCTATTTTGGAATTTTATGTTTATTGCTATTATTCTTTGGCAATCTGTTGGTCTGCCAGGACAGGGGAAAAAAAAGTCAATTTAATTGCTGTGACCGGTAGTTCTCACCATCCGAGTATTATTAGCCGCACTTCGTGTGTTAAATCACTTCACCGGGACTTCTATCTTATACTCCTTACGTAAAGTGCAGTGGCTTCTTTTCTACTTAGATATGGTACGACTCTCTTACACACGGGCCCATTAGCTTTCGGTCTCCTCCGAAAGACTTGGCAGTGATGATAAAGGTTGTATAGTGGGCTGGGATTCGAACCAGAGACCTCATGCGTGGAAGTCGACCGTGGTCTTGAACCGCCTTACCGAAGTGACGTTCTTTTGACATATTACACACATTATATTTGTCACCACCACAGGCATACATCTTCGGCAGTATGATATCTACAGCTTCTACCAACCAGATGCTATTAAATATTTCGAAGTCGACGGCACCGGCTATATCGTAACTGCCAATGAGGGCGCTGGTGTAGAATACGCAGACTGGGCAGAGGAAAAACGTGGGAAGGCTCTTGTCGAAGGTATGTCACTAAACCTCTTTATAACAAAGCACAACGGAGCAACTATCCTATGAGAATATTGTCAAATTACTAAAGAGGTTGGTCAAGCTTAATAGATAGATAGATAGATAGATGGATAGATAGATAGATAGATAGATAGATAGATAGATGAATAAATAGATAGATATTCAAATTCACGAAATTCTTCCGTCGAGATGTTTTCATTGCAACTGATTGACAAATTGCCCTACACCGACGTAAATAAG
The DNA here is from genome assembly GCF_040938485.1 of Diadema antillarum. Classification (NCBI taxonomy): domain Eukaryota; kingdom Metazoa; phylum Echinodermata; class Echinoidea; order Diadematoida; family Diadematidae; genus Diadema; species Diadema antillarum. The sequence continues at coordinate 884,693 of NW_027271196.1, forward strand.
CACTGAATTGATCAGTGTTTCAGTAGTAGCCATGATAAAATATCATGGGCGTACATACTCGAGCAGGATTCGAACCTACCATCTGATCACCGGACAGGCGTCATCTCCACTAGACCACCGAGCTTTCGGCCCACAGCAAGTGTTGGTTCTGTAAAGCGTGCAGCGGGTATTGCGTAATTATTCAAATTCATGAAATTCTTCCGTCGAGATGTTTTCATTGCAACTGACTGACAAAAATTGCCCTACATCGACGTAAATAAGCACTGAATTGATCAGTGTTTTAGTAGTAGCCATGATAAAATATCATGGGCGTACATACTCGAGCAGGATTCAAACCTACGACCTAATGATCACCGGACAGGCGTCATGTGTTGGTTCTAATCCTTATAGCGTTATTGCTGTCGGGCAAAAGCTCGTTGGTCTAGTGGAGATGACGCCTGTCCGGTGATCAGGAGGTCATAGGTTCGAATTCTGCTCGAGTATGTACACCCATGATTTTTTTTATCATGGCTACTATTAAAACACTGATCAATTCAGTGCTTATTTACGTCGATGTAGGGCAATTTGTGAATCAGTTGCAAAAGATAGATAGATAATAATTGTTTGGATATAAACTCCAAATTTTATTGTCCGAGAATGGAAATTCTTTTTGCCCAATTGATCGTGGGCCCGGCAGCCACTGAGCAGCGCCAGATCGACGTTGCTCTAACCTTTTCAACTGTTGAACGGCAAACAAGGTAGCAGCAACTCCCATCTTTTAACGTCTTTTTGTATGACGCGGCCGGGGTTTGAACCCACGACCTCCCGATTGTGAGGGCAGCCGTTCTACTCACTGAGCCAACACTATCGATAGATAGATAGATAGATAGATAGATAGATAGATAGATAGATAGATAGATAGATAGATAGAGCATCCTGGTCTTTTTAGATGACACGAAAGAAAGGTTGTGTAATGGAATTGATGTTCTTGATAAGAATCACAATTATGATATAAGATGGGATCATACCCTTGTCTTGAACGTATAGTCATGTTGTATAGGAAGTGTCGAAATTTTGGAGAACAGAGGGAGGTTGATCATGGAGGAAAATGTGTCTTTGGAATGACAAATTGATATGAGATAGTGTTCATAATTATACTGTAATATCGAACTGAAAGCTGAAAAAAAAACACAACAGCACATAATGATTCAAAACCATAAAGAATGCAACAATTTGTCGCAGATGGGCAATCTGCGGATTTAGGCAAATAGTTCGTTATATCATTTTTTTTATATCATTTTTCTTAATGTTTGCAGATGGTCTAGTTTGGGGTGAATCGGATCTACTCTCAGCGCTGAATGACACGGCTCAACTTGGTATGAACATGTAACTACCTCCATCGCTTCATATTGATTATTTCTGTCAGAATCATAATGTATTAAAGTTTTCATTATGCAAGTTGTATTAGCAAGCACGAAATTTACAGTATCGTGACAAACAAAAGTAGAGAATTTTCGCTGCTACTAGTGTACCCGGACACCTTCTATAAAGATGTTTGCAATAATGTTAAGTTGCAGCATTAGTTTGCATCTCCTGCGGCAACAGCTCCAAATATCAAGTACAGTGTACTATGTTTGACCTATTTACAGTGCTTATTGATAATAATGATGATATGATCATGATGATCCTAGTAGTTCCATGGTCTTAGTAATAGCCAGGGTAGTATCTACAGTGTTAGATTTATGCTCCAAGAAGGTCCAGCCATTATTGCTACCTCAGCATTGCCAGGTACGTGTATACCTATATTTACACTTTGGTCAAGAGGGACATTGCGTTCAAAACATCTTGTCCAAGGTTTATCACACGGGTGCAAGTCACGCGACCGCCACCCACGACTTTAATATTCACCCCACGAGTCATACAGCACATGAGTTCGATACTAAGCAAACAAGGCCACGAGACGTAATGTCGAACTCGTGGGCTGTTTTTACCTATTGTCGAACTCATGGTCCTTCTTTAATGTCGAACTTTTCTACTGTATGACTCGTGGATGTCGGTCTCGTAGGATGACCCCGAACCCACTGGCCACTATCAATAGCAATAACGATGACAATTCATCGCCTTATTCATCCGTCGTAGCCTGAGGGCCCGGCCATTATCATTGCACTGGCATTGATAGATACCCACTCATACACCTTGGTCGCGAGGAATCGAACTCGGGACCTTCATTTTAAAGACAAGAATCTTTTTCAGTATACCACAGTGCTTCCATGAAAGGTTCTATCAGTCCTAAAAAGTCTGTGTGAATACTGCTATCATCAGTCACTTATCTATCACTTTTCGATCTAAAAAGCTGTTGATGTAACTTAAATCGAGCCTACAAATGTGTGTGTGTGTGTGTGTGTGTGTGTGTGTGTGTGTGTGCTTTATTATTGTTTGCTTTTAGAGGGATGGGATAGTTTCGGTTGAGTATGGGATTGAGGTTCCCAACGTTTTTTTGTTTTGTTTTGTTTTGTTTTGTTTTTTAATGAGAAAGTTCGCAGTCATCACTCAGTAAATGTAGCGTGTAAGGGCCTTTCGGTTTCTCTCGCACTCACATGGGCAGGGCGGTTGAAGTTTAGCCAGTACGAGGGCGTCAACTCGTCCAGATTCAACAAGCTCGATCGTTTCTACTTCTTCGGCGGACGGAGCATATCCATCTGGCGGGCAAGCGACATGGCGCTGGTGCACGACACTGGCGACGAGATCGAGAGGCAGTCGTCGGTGCTCCTCAGTGAGGTGTTCAACGCCGACACCAAACCGATCGACGTGTCACCCAGCGAGGCGTCGGATCGAAGATCGGATGATTCTGTGGGTAGCTAACCCTTCTCGAGACTATAATAGCAAACCAAATGCCATTCACAATGTATGTCACCAAATTGCCCCTCTTCACCAGGTCCAAGTTGATCATGGCAAAAAACAATAAATAAGAGGAAATTGAGGTTATCAAACTGAAGAAAGAGAGGGAGACTTGCACATTTTATCATGTTTTCACGATGCAGGGACTTCTGCCACCGTGGACTTTGACAAGGGTTTTTTTTTGGTTGTTTTTATTTCATTGAATACTCAAGAAAAAAAAAAGAATACCGTACAGGTTTATTTAAATCAAATAATATCAGTCACCAAGAACTGTTTCATTACATGAAAGTTCAATATTAATAGTAAGCATGTGTTTCTGCTCATTGTATTCACCTGTCCTTCATTTTGTTTTTAATCTCATTTTTTTTATATTGAAGAAAAAACTAGTAGAAATGTACTGCGGCCCTAATAAAAGCTAATGGGCCTTTACTAGTACCAATGTATTACGCTTCAGTTCAGTTCCATTGACATTTACAGATGTATTTCCATTCTTCCACAAAAACTGTTACAAAATACAAAATATGTATTACACAGTTATTACTTTATCTTTTTGCAGAAAATACATAATAATGTTATCATACGAAGACATAATTAATTTCGTATCCTAACCTGAATGGTGTCCCGTTTTTATGTCTCATTTTCTACGATTTGCAGGGTGCGGAATGTGAGTCGCTTGCATTCGGCGAGCTGGACGGAAGGAGAATACTCTTCGTTGGTATCGAGCGGTTATCCGCCATTGCCATCTACACCTTCGCTCCCGGGTCAGCGGTTCCGGTTTTTGACGGATTCCACCGGGCGGGCGGTATTGACAGAACTTACGAGCAGCTACTGGCCGACAGAAACTTGGGAGATTTAGATCCCGAAGATATAAAGTACGTTTTGGAGTGCAGAAGTTATGTAGTTCAATAGGCTTGTCTACATGCAGGTGTGTAGTGTATATATTTACTGCCAGCTGAATATTTGTTTAGTTTACTGTCCCATCCAAACAGGCCAAGTTACAGAATGCGCATTGGTAAAAAAACACTTCAACTTTACACATGATTTTCAAGAGTTATTTTAAAAAAGAGCAGAGACTAGATTTGGTTTTTGTTTTCCCAAAATGTGGAATAGTTTGCCGGCACATTTGCGACTTTGTACATGAAAATAAAATTTTCTTTAAGAGAAACTTAAAGATATACTTACAATTGTATTTTCATTGTAATGTAGACCTACATGTAACGATGCAGTATTGGAAAGTTGTGTGTAAAGCGCAGGGATCAGATTATGGGCTAAATAAGTGCTAGTTTATCATTATTATTATTATTATTATTATTATTATTATTATTATCATTATTACTGTTATTGTTATTATTATTATCATTATTATTATCATTACTATTATTGTTGTTGTTATTATTATTATTATTACTACTACTACTACTGCTACTGCTACTATTACTATTAGTATCATTATTTCTTAATAATAGGATAGACACAGTTGGCACATCCAGCCTGGCAGACTGTGCTAAGTGGAAGAAAAATAAGAAGAAGAAGGGAAAAAAAAAATACTCAGAAGATTGATTCTTCGTTTCGGTTAACGTTCTCATTTGCGTTTCTTTCGCAGGTTCCTATCAAGCGAGAAAAGTCCGACTAATTCCCCGATGCTGGTTGTAACCAATAACATAGCTGGATCTATCGCATTTTATGACGTCACAGATGTCCCAGGTAATTTTTTTTTTCAGACTTTTACATTTGAACAAGAGTAAATCTTTAGTTATACTGAGTACAGAGTTTCATAATTTATCGCGATTCGTCTGGAATGCCCCTTTAAAAAAATTCAAAAGACTCATCACTTAAGACTCATCACTTCCCAACACATGATCATGAGATACTGAGATGCAACAATGATTTGATTGTGTTTTCATTTCTGTTTGGCTGAATATCTGTAATCCTTAAAGGGAAAATCCAGTCCAAATATGTTAGTCAGATAAGAAAGAGTAAATTATTACGAGTTTAACAGTATAAATTGGATCGAAATCGGATGAAAAATAATGAAGTTATGACATTTTGAAGTTTCGCTATTTTTGGGGGAAACAGTTCTTGAACAGTCAATATGAATATGCAAATGGCATAGTGAGCGTGTCATTCCCTTACGATTTATCATAATTATAGTTTGTACATAAAATTTTGAGATTTCCAGTTTTTCATTCACATGCAATTATTCCTGAGGCTCAAATTCTCGTATATCTAACTGATAATACTATTCTGAAGTTATTCAACCAGGAATAACGTCATGTTTCAGACTTCAGTGACAGAAACATTGAATTTTTTATATATTTTTTTTTACACGATCAATAGGAAATTGTGAGGGTATGTCATGGTTACCTTAGTCATTTGATATTCATATCCACTGTACAAGAACCGTTTTGCAGAAACACTGTAAAAACATCGGTGTTAGATTTAACACCATTGTTGTTAAATCTAACACCATTGATAGATTGATAGATTTAACACCATTGGTGTTAAATCTAACACCGATCAAACTTCAATAGAGGACCACACCCACAGGTGTAGAAAATGTATTGTGACGGTGTTAAAAAGTGTTCACCTGGCACTTCGTGGTGTTAATTTGACACTGTGGCTGGTGATATTTTTGACACTGCGCTAGAGTTAATTCAATAATGACACCGCATGGTGTTGATTTGATATTGGTGGTGTTAATTTCAATGGTATGACACCCGTCCAGCTTCAATAGGGGACCACACCAACTGGTGTTACAGTGGTGTAAATGTGTTTACACGTTTTTTCAAAAATCAAGTACGTGTCTTTATCGAAAAATTCTTTATCGTCTTGTTGAAGTTCAAAATTAACAAGAAGTTCAGTAACTAAGAAACTATTCAAAAAACAATTTCAAATTTTGAATTGACACCCGGAGGTGTTAATCTAACACCAGCTCGGGGTTTTATATTTAACACCGGACTTTTTGCAGTGAATAAGCAAAACTTCAAGATGCCGTTACTTCGTTATTCTTTATCAGACTAACTTATATTTGGTCTGGATTTCCTCTTTATACCCTGTATTAAATCTTTTTATCATCTTACATATCATGAAAATGTATGTTTTGAGATCTGCATTTCGTGATTTTGAAAAAAAGTAAAATAAGTTGGCCTATCTGTCATTTCTTCCACAAAACGGGACCTGCGGCTCTATACAAGCTTGCTTTTACGCAGGCCCCATCATATTTTTCGCATTATGACCTTAGTTTAACTCGCATGTATAGACATTATGTTAATGTTTATACCTAGACAAACTTTTGAACATTCTGGTGAAGTTCCATTTTAAATGATGTTCTTTATGATTTTCGTATTTACATACTTTATTGTGATATATGTGAGAAATACGACGATAAATTGAAATGAAATGGGAAAAAAAAAATCATATTCAAAGAGTCTTTGAATTTCTAAATATTTCGGATTTCCCGAATGATTGATTTTTTCAATGATCTGATTATGGTGGCCCTGAAGTACGCTCGACGGCAGGTCATGTGTGCCGTGAATTTTGCGACCAGGTCGCGAAATTCACGATTTGGTACCCCAAGTTCGTGACCCGGGACACAAACTTGGCGACCGAGGACACGAACTTGGCGACCGGGTACACGAATTTGGCGACCGGGGACGCAAAATTCGCGACCTCGGGTCTCGGAGTTTGCGACCACAGGACGCGAATTTTGCGTCCCCGGTCGCCAAGTTCGTGTCCCAGGTCATGAAATTCGCGTCCCGAGTCACGAACTTGACGTCCCAAATCGCGAATTTCGCGACATGGTCGCAAAATTCACGGCGCACATGACCTGTTGTCGAGCGTACTTCAGGACCACCATATTTGATGCGTCGTGATTTTATAGACCAGTTTCTCGAAACTGTAGCTTCGAATCCGTCTTTCATACCGGTTTTGTGGTAATTATGTCCATAAAGTACTTGTTACTAGTATACGTCACTTTGCGTATCAAAGTGAGGATTCTATGATGTTGCGTCAGTGAAAGATATATCCCATTCATTCACACACCTGAATTGCTCGCACACTGTCTCAACATAGTTATGCTATTCTGCAATAAACATACGCTTTGAATAAGTTTCCATACAATGATTATGAAATGATTTACGAAATTTTTACAATCTTGCAGGTCAATTACCATGAAATAATTTCTCACTGACAGCATGCATAGTTTCCTTTAAGCCATACTATTTTCCGTAATCATTCCGTCCTAGCTACAGGACGCATGGTTTTCCGTCTTATAAAACAGATGATTCACAATCTATTTTTCCGTGAGTCGGTGTGTACGCACAGTACCTCAAGCTATCCGAACTTTCTTGGTTTCTTTTCGTTGAACCGACGTGTCGGTTCCAGCAATTCAAAAGTACTTTGTGTTCACAATTCCTATCAACCCACTCAGACATGTGAGTTATCAAATTGTATATTGGCACACTATTAAAAATGCTTCACTGTGATTGGATTCCAGATAGCACGATGACCACGCCCACCTCCGGTTCGAGCGCAAACCACGCCCACTCATTCCTCACCTTGACATGGATTGTCGCATCAATAGTTCAGTTTACCCTACGTCGTCAGATCATGTAGCTGATTTTGTTCTTCCATTTCTGTTCTGATTGTTTCATTATTGTTTGTTTGCTTAATTCCGTGACAGCTACGCTTTCATTCAGATTATAATAGGGTGGAGATGCGGTTCAATTATGTAATTATGACAGAGGTAACGCTTACCCTATCTTAAGAGCCAAACGTTTCTTGATGGCTTAGAATCTATATATCATAAAATTCAATACATTTTTGTTTTCGGGCTTTTTTCTATGGACCTATCATCACTCTACTTTACCTGTGGTTACTGAATCATCAAAATCATTACAAAATGGGGGAACTGTGGTAACGTGGATAAGACTCTTGACTCCAAAACGGAGGTTCCAAGTTCGAATCCTGCCAAATGCTTGAGCTCGTCACTCGTGAGGGATATGTGATTACACACGAAGTGTCTCGCAAAACAGGTGTACAAATGAGTAGGCTACTTGGGAATGTTGGTGGCAATATTAGGAATGCTTACACTGAAGAGACTACCCCCGAGGATGCGAAGTATGTTACGAATGATATTATCGTTATCATTATTAATATTAATAATGTACGGAACAAAAAGAAGCTACAAGGGCCACTTTTGATTGTAATTGCCTTTAAGTCTTCAAGGCAGATTTCTCTCGGGATAGCACTGTTCGCATATCAGAGAAAAAATTTACACTTTTTTTTGCGCGATAAAAGACAGGGGATGGGGTCTTATATTTCTTATACAGTTATGCTTTAGAAAGTTTTTTAAGAGGGCCGCAGTTAACACTTCCTATGGGAGAATCTGTGATCACATACACACACACACACACACAAAATTGTTTTGTCACTCAGATTGTAATTTCGGTTATTGACTGGCGTACAAAATCCCTTGCTTTTTTTTTTCTCTGTCGAGTTTGACGTGTATTCTAGGCATTCTAGGCAAGAAAACAATGCAATGATATGGTGCTCAGGATCACACAGCTACCACCTGATGACGTCAGATGACTTCATCAATATATTTAGAATGAATAGCTTCTCTCGTCAAGTGTAGAATACAGAAAACATCGTCGTTTCAGTAAATGAAGCAAAAGAAATCACAGGGAAAAATTGCGGAAAATTTTAGCACTAGAAGACTGAAGGAAGTAAAAAAAAGGGCAAGATTTCGCAAATATATCTGATGGTTTACAGTTCCATCCTTTAAAAATACCAGATTATTTCTTTTTTAAAAGGTCAGATATTCTCTTTTCAAATTGTTGAAAAATCCACAAGTCACCTTATTTTCCCGTTTGTGATCATTAGCTGGACCCCCCCCCCAAAAAAAAGGAACGAGATATATTATCAATTTCCTTCCTTGCCTTGAAAATCGCTCAAATGTCGAGGTTAACATCCTAAGTTCACCGAAATGTTATTCTTTTCAATTGAAATCATGTGACTGACTATGTGTGTGAAATCCCTAACGAAAAATTAATACGTCGCTGCATAAAAGTATCTGAAACCATCTTACAGCTATGCTGCTATATCTAGTCTAATGTCACATGCTTTTTTCCTCCCTCTCTCTTTTCTTTTGAACCTATAATCAAATCTATGCAAGACTTGATATCTACACTTGCACTTCGCTGTTTCTTGAGTCTTTTATGATATGGTTGTTATCTTATCTTTTATTATTGTGCCGTACGCTTTAGTCGTCTGCACACGCAATCACGTTGTGGTTCCAGTGTCGAGAGGGATTATTGTAATTTTCGATAATGTGTATTCATGATCATTTCACTTCAGGTACAACTTTGGTGGATGTTCTTAATGGTGTTGATATAATGCAAGGTTGGTCGTTATAAAGATGATCAAAGAAGATGAAAATAAAAATCAAATATTCGAAAAGATGTACCTTGGTAACCAGCTTATGGAATTGTCAAGTGTTTCATTTTCGATATCTTTATACATGCTTATCAACACTTGTCTTTACGGTTTTTGCCTTAAGTTGATAATCTTTGGTGATTATTGTTTGATGGACTTTACTCGTAACAAAAGAAAGATTACAAGTATATATTCTACGTGGAATGCGTAATATAAAACATTTTGTACTTTCAAGGCTTCATGAAAGAATTGATGATAATGTATTAAGAAATAATCATGTTTTTATAGCCATTGTGTACTACATTATAATTATAAAATCAAGATGTATGAAAAAAATCTTAGTAGTGGGTTGAAAGTAGTCTGTGGGTGTCTGCAAGAGCCGAATATAGTTCACCTCACATATTAACGGTCTTTCAATGAAGCCTGTAGGATTAGACATTTCATGTATCTTGTGATCATTCTCTTTTGTATCAACTAGTATTTTGAAGCAATATATCAAATAAAAGCATATCATAATCTATGAATATTGCGTCTCCTTCAGCATTTTTGATAATCTATTTATTCATCTATATATGTCATGTCTACTTATCCTTTATTAGTTGCAACAAAATTTGTTGCAACTAATCGACATGATTATGCTAAATAGATTACATTGCAGACGTTAAAATAAAAAAAGTGTCTAGAGGCTCACATTAAAATGTTGTCACTCTATACCCTTTTGTAAAATGTCAAACTTAACACTAAAAGCGTAACTTCTAGCGCTCAAACTGTTAAGCTATCGTTTCAGAAATGTTAAATCAAGCATTATGATGTCAGATTAAACATGTACAAAAATGTTGGAGGAGTAACCATTCTGACATCTTATTCTACCATTTATTTATTTTTTTCAATTGTCTTAAAAAAGAAAGAAAACAAGAGTGAATCTCTACGAGAATCCAAAGTTGGTAACTTCGCTAACACCTGCTCCTTTAAATCCGAAATCTATCGGAATTGTTTCAGTTTGAAATTTGAACTATTCTGTGTTGCGTTAATAGCGAAGCACCCACATCATTCATCTTGCTTGACTTTTTGTTTGAGTGCCTGAACGATTGATATGAAGTGTTTTTCTATGCATGTATCATGAATATTAACAAAAGCACCGAGTATCCGAATATCGTGAGGGCCTGTGATTAATGATTAGTATGCAGTTCAATATCATAAACTTATTGTCAAGACGCCACCACGGAAGAGAGACAGGTATCCTGTGCACTGACAAAACAATTTATATGGCTGTCAATTGAGAGCTTTAGATTTTCTCGACGCGGACATTCAGAGGGAAAAAAAAAATGTTCCGCGAACCCCCACTTTTACTTTTAAAAATCAACCTCGCGTCGTGTGAGTGTGCACTGTCGGTTCTGAGCCATTTTTGCGTGCTCTCAAATTTACACCGCAGAGAGCTACTACTTGATGCAACGATTCTTCTACTTTGTATAGGCTGCGTAGCTCGTACCATTTGTAGGTAGCCCTGGGCTATATGCTGTACGTTAGAACCAATCTACAATAGATGTAAACCTACATGTACCTAGCTACACCTCCACTGTACATGCATAAAATACACATACGATCTTGATTGCTAATTCGAACTACCGTACGGCCGCCTACGGCTACGCCATTACCAGTCAATGTGTCCGTGTCGAAAGTTCATTTTGTCCTAAATAAAACTGACTGTTTAGACCATGTTTCAGGCAATTATTTATACGAGTGTTGTGAATGAGGTACGTACTCATCGATGAAAACTCCTATGTATTCCTCCATTCCGCATTCCTCTAGAAAAGTGCACACCAAATCCGAGTCATTACTACACCAAAATGGGTTACTTACAATGCGGGAAACGACACCGTATCAGAGTGAAATTGTGATCTTTTGATTCGGAAATCCGTGTCATTTTGCTGGAATAGATTGCACCTAACTGACCCCATTTCCGAGTCAAATTTGACACTTTCCGAGTTAATTTGACGCCACAGAAATGACGTGGAAAGTGACTCGGAAGTCCGAGTAGCTTTCACTTGGAAGGAGTTGCCTCCAAGCTGGCGCCATTTCCGAGTCACATTTCACACTTTCCTAGTTATTTTTGACGCCGCAGAAATAAGAGTGTGCAACGCAGGGAGAGAGGAGAACGGCCAGTGCAATCGTCGTCTTCAACGTCCGCGTTTTCAACGTCCGTACGGAACGGGTTAATGCTTTTCTTTATACGTTTCATAAAATCATTCAGAATTACATGTATGATTAATATTTTTTACTTTATAACATTCAATTCAATCAAACAAATCATCCGTCTCTGCGTTTGTGAGTGTGTGTGTTTTGCATGGTTTTGAGTTTTGTTTAAGGTTTGTGTTTCTACAGAGATTACACACAAAACTTATTCATGTCTAGTAGGGTTCGGGTGTTTTCGCTCATTGTTGACGTCCAGTAGGAAAGATGCAGTGTTTAGATTATCTATGTTACGCATCACGTGAATAGAAAACTCGATACAAAAATATTCCTTGTGAAGGAGCATCTCTCTGTCATATAAAACTTTCTTTAGCGTCAAAATAGGAAGATAAATTGCATGGTAATCGTTTCGACTTTTATAAGAAATGCAATAACTAAGCGATCAGCATCTTGATAAGACAGTCTGTAGGAAATATAAGGGCATACATCTCTTGCTGCAGTGCTAATCGCGCGTTCGTTGTGAAAAAAAAAAATCGGCAATTACATGTTCCACTTCCAGTTTCAAATTTGGAACCAAGTCCGACACGTCAAGTGCAGCAGCTCAAAGACGAAGCCTGGGGTTGGAGAGGGTCTTCTTCCACCTCTTCTTCTAACCAAAAGTTTTAAACTGTTACTAATGTTATCACAGCTATTTTCCGTCGTCATGGTAATGGCAACTGGTCTCAAACGACTTCAGGGAGTCTTCACACGAAGATTTCAGCGACGCAAGTATACGCATATTCAAACAACTAACTGCACATGACGCTATGAGATCCAGGAAATATTTAGAAATCAAAACATTAATAGTCAATTCAATTCAATTCAATTCAATTCAATTCAATCATAGTTTATTTCCATTCAACGAAAATCAAAAAAACATAGTACAATTTCCAATCAACAAAAATCAAAACATAGTACAAAGTATACATGTCATGAAATGATATTGTTCAAACATTTGCAAAAGATTCATGTAATATCCGAGATAAATTACATGTATATAACAACATATGTTTATATATATATATATATATATATATATATATATATTTATATACAATAATACATATATACTTCGTGGACGTGCGAAAAATAGATTCGATTATGGAAAATAGTGATCCACTAAAAAGCAAAGCTTGTGGGACGTGGATCGCTAGATAAATAATGAGTAAATACAATGTAATATATTATTCGAGGGTTTTTTATAGCTATTATATTTGATATAGATTATTTAAATCATTTGTAAAAAATATATGTGTAGTTATATTGAGATACGCAGGTCGGGAAAAAAATATGAAATATCAATGTTAATGCCTGGACACTGTTCACTGAACCACGTGTACCGAGAAAATATGACAAGGACAACACACTAGTACGCACATTACCCACACACATATAAGACGCGAGACAGTACCGAGAGGAGAGAAGACGGTAACAATACAAGTCTACGAAGAACAAAAGACAGGAAAGGAAGAGGAGAGAAGAAAGAAGAGAGGTCCGCATACAGAACACGCAAAGTGCTGCGACATCAGGACAGGTGAAAGCTCTCAAACATGAATTAAAACAATTTGAATTATCTAAAATTATAAGTAGAGAGTAGATATTTTCTGAATTTGTATTTAAATGTGACGAATTTAGGGGAATCTTTTAAACTATTGTCTAGATTATTCCAAAGTTTGGGTCCGGTATAAAGAAATGTACTTTGGGCATATGCGGTTCTCATTAATGGAAGATGATATTCATCGGTTCGTCGCGTGGGATAATTATGTATATGACTGTTTGGATGAAATAAGTCATGAAATATTTTAGGTAAAAAATTACTGTTATAATCAAACATAGACTGACCAAGTTGAAACACATACAAATCTTTTATTTTTAGTATTTTATGGTCAAAAAACAAAGCATCTGTATGTTCTCGGGTATGTAGATTAAAAACGATTCTGAGCGCTTTCTTTTGTAATAAAAAAAAAAAGTTTATCTAGTAATATCTGATATGTATTACCCCAAGCAAGAATTCCATAATTTAAATAAGGTAATATTAAACTAGAATAAAGAGTTAATAATGCAGAAGGAAGATAATATTTTAATCTGTTCATGACGCCAATATTACGTGAAATGATTTTACATATGTTATTGATATGATTCCTCCATGAAAGCTTGTTATCAACACAAACACCAAGAAATTTAAAAGAAGAAACTTTTTCTAGGGGAGTAGTATCAAATGTTATATTGCCTGGGAGGCTGTCTAAAGAGTTGCTAAAAAGCATAAATTTTGTTTTTTGAATATTTAGTGACAATTTATTTGCGTATATCCATTGTATAACCTTTTTCAATTCATCATTTACTGTTCTTGTTAAGATATTTGGGTCTGGGTGGGAAAAGAAAAGGTTAGAGTCATCCGCGAATAATATGAGAGATAGTTTCTCCGAGGATATATGAAAATCATTGATATAAATAATGAATAACTGTGGGCCTAATAAACTCCCTTGTGGAACACCACATGCAATTATGTGTTGTTTGAAGGTTTGCATGGTGAAGTAAATGAGGAAGAAAGATTTGCGGTGACACCATGTGTATGTAGTCCTTAATCGGATCGCTGTTTGGCAGAAGAGCCTAGAAAGAGGAGAAACGAAGAGGGAAGCGACATATGGGGGTTGTGAGGAGGGCAGAAATTGAAGAGTGGGAGACAGTAATGGGCTAGAGGTTGAAGTTGCACTAGTGGAGACGGTAGAGAAAGGAACACAGAGAGTGGTAAGGAAGAATAGTGTGAGAATCAAGTAGGATGTTCGGACATCGTTAGAAGGGGAAAGATGAAATAGAAGGGAAGAGGAAGGAGTTGAATGTTGGAGAATCATGGAGATAGGGGAGAGCAGTAAAGATTCATGAAACCAAGAGAAGAAAAACGAAGTCGGCGAACAGTGTGGCTATGGAATGCGGAATCAATGGAGAAAGGACGAATAATCCCTCGAAGGAAGGGTAAGTAGAGGAGAGATGAGAATATGTTGATAGAAGGGAGAGAGGGAGAGAGAGGCGGGGGGGGGGGGACAAAGAAAAGAAGTAGAAAAGAACAAATTGAAATTCAAGACGTAAATCAGAGGGGGCTAGTATGGATCCTAGAATGAATGCTGCTGAGAAGGAAAAAAAAATTGGAAAGGAAAATTGATGACAGTGAAGTCCTGAAAAGGTTCCTGTGGGAGAAAAACAAAAATAAGAAATCAAAATGAGGTTAAAGTGTAGACCTGAGGAGAGAAGACAAGAGAAATAACCTGTGGAGAAATGTGTAAATTAATACTAGTGGTCCTGAAAAGGACCGTTGGGATGTATGGAAGGAAGAAATAAAACAAAAAGAAGAAAGAAGAGAAGAGAACAGAAAAGAAAAGAAAAGATAAGTAGTGTAGAAACAAACAAAAGTGTAAGAGAGAGACAGAGAGAGGAAAGAGAAATGAAACACTGAGTAAAGGTGCTAGTGAAAGTAGCGCAAAAAATCTAGTTATAAGAATAACTAGGAGAACCGAGGAACTTGACGTTTCGGGCAAGTTGACTGTCCTTCGTCAGAAGTGAAGCGTGATCTGAGAAGAGGCGGGCTATATATGGAGAATGCGGACCTAGATGGAAGTGGTCGGTTGACGACCGCAGCACTCCACCAACAGCCGACGCTCAGCTCGCCTACGAGCCCGCCTCAACCGACCACTTCCATCTACATACAATTGTACACATGGTGTCACCGCAAATCTTTCTTCCACATGCAATTGTTTTATTTTGAGAGTCAAAGCCGTTGACATGTACAAATTGGGATCTTTTTGATAGGTAACTCGTGAACCACTCCAAGGCCTTTCCACGTATGCCATAATGAGATAATTTGGCGAGAAGTATTCCATGGTTAATCGTGTCAAAGGCCTTGGAGAAGTCCA
This sequence comes from Diadema antillarum, assembly GCF_040938485.1. Classification (NCBI taxonomy): domain Eukaryota; kingdom Metazoa; phylum Echinodermata; class Echinoidea; order Diadematoida; family Diadematidae; genus Diadema; species Diadema antillarum. The sequence continues at coordinate 900,142 of NW_027271196.1, forward strand.
AGAAGATACCTATTGTGTGTGAAAATGTTTCGACTTTGTCGATGAGGGCGAGTAGTGCGTGTGTTGTGCTGTGATTTTCTCTAAATCCAAATTGAAAATTTGAAAATACACATGTATGTCACAGGTTTTAAGAAAACGTGCTGTCCTGATATAAACTATTCTTTCTAGAATCTTAGAAATAGAAGATAATAAAGATATGGGTCTATAATTATTGACATCATCCTTCTCCCCTTTCTTATAAATAGGAATTACTTTCGCAATTTTCATACTATTTGGCACTTGGCCGGTTGTAAGCGATGAGTTGATAATGTGTACTAAGGGATCCACTATTTGGGGAATTATGTTTTTTTATCAAATGGTTGTCAATTCCGTCATGGCCAGGACTTTTTCCTTCTTTCAAATTGGCCACGATCTTTGTTACTTCTTCTCTATATGTTGGGTCGAAAAATATAGTTTTGGAGTTGGGTGAATCTAAAAAATCACTAAAAGATTTACTAGAAGGAGGAATATTTTGAGAAAGATTTTTTTCCAATTGAGGAGAAGAAGTCATTGAATATTTCAGCCATGCCAGCGGGAGTGTTGCTGGAGGCATTGCCCCATCGAACTTCAGAAATATCGAATGAATTGTTAAGTGTGTTCATAGCATTTTTTAATGTTTTCCATGTGTTTTTAATATTTTTTATATTTGCTTATCTGATTAACATAAAAAATTTTCTTCTGCGTCATCGAGGACCAAAAGCTTTAATACTGATGAACCCATGATCCGCGACATCAACGTTGTCTTAAACAACACGTCACAAACTAAGATACAAATTTAAATCAATTCACAATGAAAATAAGTGAATATTAGTTGCAAGTTACTTGTGATTTCGATAAAGATATACCAATACATACACACAGATTGCCCGATCATGTCTGCAATTGTTAATTAAGATTACCAGAAATACAAATGATGATGATATTGACGATGATGATGATAATAATAATAATAAAAATAATACTAATACTACTACTACTAATTATTATTATTATATGATGATGATAACATATTGATGCTCCTGAACGTTGTTGTGATCCGATTGGTTTTATCTCGGTTAAAGGGATCGTATAGTTTTGGTTGAGACCTAATTTCAAGTTTGTAACATTTTTTTTTTTTGGTGAGATAATGAGAAAACCTCTTATGAAATATGAAATAACATATTTATCCATGAGGAATCCAACGTTTATTAGATAAAAATTAGTTTTGAAATCACTGAGATATCCCCAAATGAGGTGTAATAAGGTGTGGGACCCACCTTTTATTACGATCACTTTGTTTTACTTTGTTTTTGGATGTTTCAGTCATTCCAAAAACGATTTTCATCAAATAAACTTTGAACTCCTCTTAAAATGGTATGCGCTGTACTATTTCATAAGTGTTTTTTTGGTATCTCGCAAAAAAAATTAAAAACCTAATTCTCATCTCCACCAATATTGTACCATCTCTTTAAATATTGACACTTCTATAGAAATCAAAAACCACAAAATGGCAGAATATTTATTTTTATTATCAATATTTCTTTTCACTGTGCGTATACCCTTTACTATATTTTGAAAAAGTATATTAATACGTATGGGTTTGTGTTTTGCTGTTTTTAATGTATTCTTCAGCCCGCGACGTGTAGTGACCTTGTGATCAATTTCGGAAGGACTCAATAACAAACCTTCAGCGGAGAATGATAGACCATCGATGAATTAAAAAAAAATATATGGCTGATTGAAGTGTACCAGTGTCTCCATCAAGATACGGATTCTGACTAGAAATGTTTGTTTACAGCGCTTCACGAGTGTCTGCATCCTGTTAAGCTTCCAACTGAGTGATTGATTGAGTGGTAGTAGGGAGACATAGTAGTACAAAAAAATGTAATTTGTGAAGTAGTAAACGGTGCAAGGCCGATCGGAGTTTCAAGGAGTTTTACTGGTGCGGTCGTTTTCCCCTTTGAGGGAGTTGCCATTTTGACCGAGATTGTCTTTTCAAGGAAACCAATACCCAAAGAGAAAATGTGAATTGAGTGAAAAGCAGCAACATTAGTAGAAACACATCAGTGGACTGTTTTGAGGAAAATCGGACGAAAAGTTGAGAATTTTTTCAAGTTTTTTGGTATTCAAAAAATTCACTTTTTTTTTAGCGAAATGAAAGAGCACTTGACTATTTAAAAACCGCTTTTCAGAGAGCAGGGGGAATAATTGCTACCGTTAACATAATTGTGGTCAGTATCAAATTGATGGGATGTATAATTTTTCGTAAGCAAAAAATACACTCTTTCGTGGAAATTCCCTTTATTATTTTCGTTTATATTGTTTGTCCTCACATGATGTCATAACCTCTAGTATTCTTCCTCATCCAGCGGTCCCCGACACCAAAAACTTAAAAAAAAAAATCATAACTTTTTGCATTAATTGTCCGATTTTTCTTCAAACTTTCACTGAAGCGTTCTACGAATGTTTTCTGCTCTCACTGAACCACAATATCTCTTTGGGTTTTTGGTTTCCTTGAAAAAGAAAAATATCGGTCAAATGGCAAACTCCTCAAAGGGGGAAAACGACCGCACCAGTATACTCCTTGAAGTGTACCAGTGTCTCCATCAAGAGACGGATTCTGACTAGAAAATGTTTTGTTTTACAGCGCTTTCACGAGTGTCTGCATCCTGTTAAGCTTCCAAACTGAGTGATTGATTGAGTGGTAGTAGGAGACATAGTAGTACAAAAAATGTAATTTTTTGAAGTAGTAACTGTGGCAAGGCCGATCGGAGTTTCAAGGAGTATACTGGTGCGGTCGTTTTCCCCTTTGAGGAGTTGCCATTTTGACCGATATTGTCTTTTTCAAGGAAAACCAAACCCTTATGGAAAGAAACACAGTTTTTACCACACTATGTAAACATAGTGTGCAACTAAGTGTGGCACACAGTGGTCGAACACAGTGTGGAAACACAAATGTGTAACACAGTGTCGAACACATGTGTTTTAAAAATATGTGTTTTTAATATGTGATTTTTGGGGACGTGTGGTAAACACTGTGTTTTTTTACCACACTGTGAAAACACAGCGTCACCACACTGTGCAAACATAGTGTTACCACATGGTCCAAAAACACATATTAAAAAAACACTGTGAATTAAACCACAGTGTCGCACACTATGACCACAGGGTTATAACCACATAGTCCATTACACTGCGGTAGTCCACCACATAAATCCACCACACTATGGTATTCTCCACATAGTCTACCACACTGTGGTAGTCACCACATAGTCCTCCACCACTATGGTATTCACCACATAGTCCTACCACACTGTGGCAGTCCACCACATAGTCCCACCACAGTACAATGTGGTAGTCACCACATAGTCATCAAATATATCAAAATACCACATAGTCATCAGGTGTATCAATATTTTGTAATGCATGAAGGCACGGTTTACTGAGTAGATAAACACTGTTATTGAATATGAAATTACCTTTTTCATAACAAAATTTTATGACAGTGGGCATAACATAACATTATTAGGACAATAGTTTCAAAGGAAAATCCCATCACAAATACTTCGAATTAAGAAGTATTTTATGAATTTTCTCAAAATTTAGGTTGCTTTTTTATAAATATTCATGAGCTATGCAAAGTCTGTACCACAGGAATACCACAGGAATACCACAGTGTTTACCACAGGAATACCACAGTGTCACCACAGGAATACCACAGGAATACCACAGGAATACCACAGAAATACCACATGAAAGTATCACATTCTGTACCTCAGCACTCCCACTTGATAAGTAATACTGTAGGAGTATAGGACAGGTTAAGTACTGCTTAAATCAATTGTCATGATTCGCAGCATAAACTCACCTATTAATGAGTAACGGGCAATGAAGTGGCATTTGTACATGATTTGTGGTTTTCGGAAGATGATAGTGATGCCTTTGTTTCTCATTAAGTATGTAGAGCATGATGGCACATTTGTAAAGAATAGAGACAGGGAGAGCCATGCTGATGCTGTACACATCAGAGTAGTGAAATATGTGACCAATAAATTGTATGCAATACCTCCCTGGTGAAAATCTTAGAAAAGCATGTGATTTATGAGAGAAAACTGGGAAGTTATAAACATGTCACTTTTTTGTTCTCTTTCCACAACTACAGATACTCCTAGTGTTATATCATTTTCTAGTGTTTGATGTTATGCATCCGTAAAACAGTATTAACACAAACACTAAGTGCATGATTTTATTCATCTGAAGGTTGGATAAATGATATGTATAGGTCATATTCTCACATTAAATGAATCTGTTTGTTTCCATGCCAGTATTTGAAAATTTGAAAGGTTTCAACTGAAATTAGGAAAATGAATAAGTATATAACAATTTGCAAACTACCGTGTACTTAAATGGTGTTTGTATATTGTCCAGCTTTTAAGTTATTGGTTTTATTACTTTATTGGATAATCAAACCAGCTAAGTGGCTTTACAAAACTTGATCAAAATCTCTGGGGAGTACATGTAGTGATGAGGTATATTCTTTTTAATTTTGATACATACATGTACATGTATTAATGGGACTACAATACTTGAATCCTTTCACCAGACTGGTAAAAATGCTCCCCAACAAAAACCAGAAATAGCCTGGATTTACAAGGATTAAACATGCGATGTGGTAGTACGAGATCTGAAAATCCCCTACTGACAATACTAAAGCAAAAGTTTAATATACACCAATATGCGGTAAAACATGAGTCATTGTGTGTCAAAGTACTAGATGTTTAAAAAAAAATAGTTTTGAGCTTTTTGATTGTGAATAACTGAAAAACCCATGAAAAATATAAACTTTTCCACAAATTTTACACATTAGGTAGCTAATACAGGCATACAATTTTTGTTTGTATGCTGTTTCCCTGCAATATTTTCGAAAACATTACACAAACAAAATTGTACGTTATTCAGCGGCTACCTTCTGTGTAAATTTGAGGAAAGTTAATTTTCATTATTTTTTTTAGTTATTCAAAATAAAAAAAAATGTAGGGTTTTTTTTCCTTAACATCTAGTATGTGGATATTATAGTGTTAAATCAATGATATGAAATCCAACTGTGTAACAAACATTATGGACACAGGAGTACACATAAATAAACCACACTGTGTGTTCAGTATGCCAGGTACGTGGAGATGATGCAGGTGAATGATCTGAAACCCACAAAGTGACAAACACCGAGCACAGGGTTTACACATAGTTCAATATATACCACACTGTGGTAAGCACAAGTCACAGTGTCCGGTATGCCAAGTCTGTGTGGATTATGTGGTAAATGAAGGATCTGAAATCCCACAGTGTGACAACACTATCAACACAGGGTTTACACATAGTTCAAAATATACCACACTGTGTCAAACATGATTCACAATGTGTTCAGTATGTGATCTATGTGGGGATTATGTGGTAAAAACACTTAAACTGAAATACCAGACTGTGGTAGCATTATGAACACAGGGTTTACACATAGTTCGATATATACCACACTGTGGCATATGTGTGTCACTCTGTGTTTTAGTATGCCAATAATGTAGTACACAATGTGATCTCAAATCTCATACCGTGACAACACTGTGACCACACGGTTAGCACATTGTTTACACATAGTCAACTATGTGAACACACTGTCGTAACACTATACCACACTGTGGTATATGTGTGCCACTCTGTGTTCGGTATGCCAATTATGTGGTACACTATGTGATCTCAAATTCCACACTGTGACAACACTGTGACCACATGGTTAACACATTGTTTACACATAGTCAACTATGTGAACACACTGTGGTAACACTGTGTTTTGTTCCATAAGGGAATACCCAAAGAGAAATGTGAATTGAGTGAAAGCAGCAACATTAGTAGAACACATCAGTGACTGTTTGAGGAAAAATCGGACAAAAGTTGAGAATTTTTCAAGTTTTTGGTATTCAAAAATTCACTTTTTTTAAGCGAAATGAAAGAGCACTTGACTATTAAAACCGCTTTCAGAGAGCAGGGGGGAATAATTGCTACCGTTAACATAATTGTGTCAGTATCAAATTGATGGGATGTATAATTTTCGTAAGCAAAAAAACACTCTTTCGTGGAATTCCCTTTATATTTTCGTTATATTGTTTGTCCTCACATGATGTCATAACCTCTAGTATTCTCCTCATCCAGCGGTCCCGACACCAAAACTTAAAAAAAAATCATAACTTTTGCATTAATTGTCCAATTTTCTTCAAACTTTCACTGAAGCGTTCTACGAATGTTTCTGCTCTCACTGAACCACAATATCTCTTTGGGTTTTTTTGGTTTCCTTTAATGCGTTCCTTTCCTGCTTGCCAAACTGAAGTTTTTGCCTCATAGCAACAATGAGAATTATTCACAATCTGAATATGCTTGCATTATTACCCTAGCTTCGGAAACCCTGAGTTTCCGATTTCAAATGACGAAAATTTGAAACTTCTCTATCTCGTATGTTTTTGAAAAGGATGATCGGAAGTGCAGCTGTAGTACTGTATATTTGATGCTAATACGGCAACCAAAATGACCAATGCTACTACTCTCAAAGCAGCTGAAGTAATGCTTCTTTATACGCTAACATTATTATCACTACTACCATTATACAAGCAAAGCTAGTGCTTCTCACATCCAATTCTACTACTAAAACAGAACAGGAAGGAAACTTCTGAGAAAAAAAAAAAATGGGGCTGGGTGGATATCATTTGTTTCTTCCCCAAGCTGATATACTGTATAACGCTACTGATTTCTCATTGACAAGTGCATGGATAGGAACTACCGTACTATTACATCGCTGCATATAAAGACAGCTTCAACAATCCGTGATGTTATACAGTCAGTGGTGGAATTGAACGATATCACAAAATTTTCAATATTACACATTCTTCCCGTAACTGACAATTACGTTTTCAGGGTAATTTCATCTCCCCTGCAGTGTGAAGGAGGGCGAGCCAATTCGTGTTTCCTTTATGCTAGAAAATAGTTTTATGTGGAATTACCTGAAATTAAAATGTTCATTATATCATTCCATTACTGGGACACCATGAATCGCTGTTGACTCTTTGAGTAGATATGGTGGCGTAATGATTTAATCAAAACCTTTTAAGATGCATACATTTTTTTTTTTTGAACGGATTGTCTGATTTTCCTCCAGCTTTAATGACATGTGCTTTTTAGTGTCTCTTGCATTTGCTGAAGATACACATAATTAGATATCCTGGGCCTCAATCATAAGATAGTGACTGAGGGAACTGAGTGCAGTGTGAAAGATGTTGAGTGCAGAAGGAAATCATTGATTCTGGTATGCCACAAATTTTAAGCAGCGGCGACATTTGCTCATACAGTACACGCGAGACACAAAATAGTATTACCTTATATCACTCTCGTTATTAAAGCAGTAAGATGTTATTCAAAGGGTAACGCAGATGGTGCTGCAACCACTTCAATGAAATAGATTGTAGGAATGTTGAAGGGATGAAAATGTTGTCTTTATTGATTATCTTTCAGTCCAAATTATAATAACGACAGACCATATTCATCAGCGAAACAAAAACGTTACTTTCAGTAGAAGTTTAGATGCCGAACTGTTTTATAGTACATATTTTGTGTTGCACTTACAGCAAGAGACCGACATGCCATATCCAGGATAAGAGATGGAAGGAGTTTGAACCCTGTGCAGGAAGAAGGCAAATAATTCAATTCAATTCAATTCATTTATTTTCATTCTTCTTTTTCCAACAAACCATAACACAAAACGAATCAGGAATTACATCATAAACACAAACATTCGCCTTTGCTATGTTTGCAAAAGATGAATGATATCGATAAACATAAGAATGCATACTGGCAAAAAAAAAAATACAACGTTATGCTTTAGTTGAAAAAAAGAAAGAATAAAGAGGTCCACTAAAAGGCAAGCTTGTATATTATGAACCACTCAAAAGAAAAAAAAATGAATTACTTATTTACAAACACTTTATCACAAATATGATTTACGACAGGACGGAACCATAATGTTATAGGGAGGGAAGAAATTATGCGTGTCTGCCTTCCGCTCCGAACTACTAAAATGTTTTCAGCAGAAAGCCAATTAATATACGATTAGTACAGACTGAAGCTCACCTAAAAAGCTGTTCTTTGTTTCTATTATCTCTGTAGCTCTTTTGGCTTTTTTTTTCTCAATCCGAAATTCTCCCTGTACTTGTTGTTAAAGGCCACAGTGTTTTGACAGGGTATGTGGTTGGAGGAGTTCTCAATAAAACAGTAGATTAGTGTAGAGGATGAAAGCCTCAGATATTACTTATATTGTACCATATAACAGTGTGTCTATTCTCTTTCTCTCTTTTTTGTTATGTCCGCTCTTCTGCATTGATACCGGTATATGCCCCCAATCCTTCACAATATCTATCCAGGGAGCGTTTTATCATTACACTTACATCATGAAGTCCAGTCTGCTTGTGTCCACGATGGCGCGTGTTGTAGTCTCATTTTTCCCCTTTTTTCTTCTTTTTCCTTTTTTTCTTTCTTATTTCCATTCCTCAGTTGATTTCATGTCAGTTGATATTGATTTCTTTGATTTTGTTTCATGTAATGTTTGTAGTTTCATTAAGTCATTATTTTGTTCTCTTATGTATTTTCCGAGGGTTCCATACCCTTAACGCTTTGCTTTTTAGTGGGACCCTCCATTTCCATTCCAATCCTTGTATTATGCATATTATGTATACACCTTAGAAAATGAATTTATGTTGTTACTCGTGATCACATGTACGTTTTCTTTGAAATTGTTACAAATATGTTCTGTTAATGCATTGTATATAATTTTCCCTGTTTATCCAATGGAAATGAAAATAAAGTTGAAAGTTGATAATAGGAGGGCTTTGGATATTCGCAACGCGGACGTTCAGTGGGCTAATGTATTTTACTTCCGCTCAATTAACGGCGCAGAGCTATTTGATGCACCGATCATGGGGGCGAAATCTGACTTTTGATAGGTTGCTACTTGTCAGCACGACGCAGGGAGAGCATGGAGAGGGGAGAACGTCCAACGCAATTGTCTCAAACGTCCGCGTCACAAATCAAAGCTCCCTAGTGTTGAAGGGGATGGTGAAGTGATACGTGGACAAACACTGTATTATTACCGCCTAAAGCGTCGACTCACGAGCTGCTTCTCACATCAGAACGGAATTTGATTTGATTTGATGCATAATGTATCGAGCCCTCATGGGAGGAGCTTAGAACAGAACAGCAGTTTAGTGTATAGAAAGATGGTCGATAACATGTGTGAAAGGCGTGGTGCCTGAGCCTGAGCCCTAGCTGATGATTTTTATTTTTGTTTTTACTTTCTTTGTATGTAGTGCTCGATGTAAAAAGCTGCTATAGTTTGACGGGATATGTGGTTGGAGGAGTTTTGAACAGAACAGCAAATTTGTAGGTAGGCAAATTACCAATAATGCACGAAGAGTATGGGGAAATGATGCGTGGTCTGAGTCAAGGAGGAGCCAGGAAGTTATTTTGATGTTTCGAGATGATGGGAGGGGCTTCAACCATGGCAGCATAATCCTCGGTAAGGTCACGTAGGTAGGACGGATATAAAAAATGTTGAAAGGTGGGGTGATGTGATGTGTCGTGTGGTTCTAGGTTCAGATGTTCGCATGTCCTTGCTTTATTTTCAATTTAATTCGGAAATTGAAAGAAGTTTAGCATCTAATTTTCCGTGGAGTTGTCACCACATACATGCATTTGTCATTTCTGTGGTCTTGGCCACATGTTTTTATTGAACATTTTGTAATGCCTGGTAATTTTATTTTATTTTTTTTAGTAGTTTTGTAATGTCTGGATTTTTGAAATTATTTTTTTGAGTAAATGTAAGGATATGAAGAGGCAGAATTAAAACGGAAGACAATTTTTCAGTGATGTAAAATGTCGGGGATATCTAAATTGCAGGAAAACTCAACAGTAGATATAGACGACAGTTGGGATTTTGACCGGCGTGGGCCAATGTATTTTAGTCAACCGAGTAATCACAGTAGGGGAGTAATCATAATGTTCAATGCACGTATTTATTTTATAATAGATTAACAAAATAATTGATGGTTGATTTTGCTAGCAGTAGTCAGGCGTATTGACTATTTGAGTCAAAGTTTGATGGCGTGTTCAAGAATTTAGTGGTCTGATGAAGGAGGAAGAAATTCTGATTTTATATGATTTATATATATATATATATAAACATATATATATATATATATACACGTATGTATATATATATATATATATATATATATATATTTACAAGTATTGAAGTCAAACGGAAAAGTGTGATTAAGGAGATATGATTGAAACGAGATTATGGTGCGTAAAGGTAAAGAAATTTAGAAATATTAGAGATTATGTTCTTTTGATGAATTGCCCAAATTATTTAAAGTGAAGAAAATATGAGAATTTTGTAAAGGGCGAATTCATTAGAAGAATGTTATCAAGCAGTAAAAGAGCTGAAATGAAATAAGTCACCAGGTAATGATGATTTTACAGTTGAATTCAATTTGCTGTTTTGGTCAAACAATACAAGGGAAATGATTGTGGGTGTTTTAATCAGGGTTTTGATATGAGGATGAATCTTATTTACAGAGGTAGGGAATTGATACACGTATTGAAAAAGGAAGGAAAATATCTATCATAATGTGAAACGGTATAGGCCAATAACTTTTTCATGTGTAGATAATAACATATCAGCTGCGTTAGGATAGTACATAAGGTATTGTGGACGTTATTTCTAATGATCAAGTGCGTTATTTAAAGTTAATTATATTGTGGAAGCAGTGCGGTCAATAGAAGACTTTTTTTTCAATATTTGCGTGAGTCAGATTTTTCTTCTTTTTTAATTGCGGTAGATTTTGGAAAAAGAACGTTTATTTAAATCATTATGAATATTTGGGTTAGGCAAACATTTATGTTCTGGGGTTAAAATGTTTTGTAAGGATGTCAGTAGTGCTGTGATGACCTGAGGACGGAATGTTCTGAGTTAAAAGGAGGAGTGTGCCAGGGTGATCTTTTGTCACTGTATTCATTAAATAAGAATCATTTAATTGCTGGTCTTTTTTATTAGGAGAATTGTAGGGGATAGAAATTGGGAGTAGGGAATAACAGGAAGTGTTATATGAAAATAATATTTCGCTTTTTAAAAGTCGATTCAATTACAAAAGTGTAGATTTTTTTTTCTTCACGATTTTGAGAAATTGATAGGATTTTAGCTCAACATGGGAAAGACAAATTTTATAATGTTCAGAAGTGGAAAGTAATAGGTGTGCCTTTTTTATTTCTGGCACAAAATGCAAGAATTCAGCACGTATATTTTTCACGTAATCTTAAGATTTAAAAAATGGTTTGAATTATAAGGAAAATTGGATTGGGATCAAAAGATTAATTGGTTGGTGGAAGATCCCAGATTTGACTCTGCTTTGAAATATTTAATTGTTGAAAATGCATGTGTTTTCAAATTGAATACTCTTTCTTCTCTTATGACAGTTCACCATATCATGTTTAAGAATCCAAAAACATAGTAGTTAATTTTATTTGAGAAGGAAAGGCAATGTAAAACTGTTATATCATTTGAATATTATCGTTTTGGGGGATTGAGAGTGACAAATTTTGAAGTACTTGTCATGACTCAACAGAATGTTGTGGATAAAACGGTTGTTGCATGATGACAGATATAAAGATTTGAAAGGAAATTGTTTTATTCTTTTAGGTTATTTGGCATCGACGTACATTTTATTTACTTATCATATAACTAGAATGGATTTGACAGGTATGCCAAAGTGTTTTAGAACTGGTGAGTTATGAAAAGAACTAGATAACTGCAGACATTTCGTAGAAAATGAGATGAACGCTGGGTTATAATTCTAATGATAATGGTATAAAATAATTATGTTACAAATATATTTATATCTTTTCATATTAAATTTCTTAAGAGATGTATATTTCCAGCATCAGATATGATTGCGGGTAGTTGTTTAAGATTATAGAACATACATTCTACCATGAACAATTTGTTAAATATTCATTTTGTTTTCCAGCTATTTCACAAGAGTGGGTACAGAATGGTTTTATAAATCATGAAAGTGAAATTTTTTTGAGTTAAAATCTAAACGTTAATTATTATAGTCATTTTTTAATACTGAAAATAATCATAAGGATTAACTATAACATATTACAGATAGACATTGTAAATGTGAGTCTGGAATGGGAAATTGAAAGAAATATTCACATGACCGAAAAATGCAATGTTATGGAGGAGACATCAGGAGTTTTAAAACAAAATATTTTAAGGGGTTGTTCTTACGAGACATGAGGTTTGTAGATTTTATTCTGAATATCTGTTATCTTATTGTTTTTTTTTTGTAGATAAGAAGAAAAAAACAAACTTCAACGTTTATTTTCACATTATTTAAAAGTAATATGATTATGACAGGAGGCAAGAAAAGTTGACAGTGAGGATTGGAAATCTATTTTCATGGGATACCGGGCAAAACTGTTAGAAAGAAAGTAAAAAAAGAATAACAAATCGTTTATGTATATAATTATATATAAAATATACAATTTTAAACGGGGGCGCAAAATATTCCTTTTAATGCGAGAAAAAATGCTATACTCTGAAATAAAAGAATAAGAAATTAAAAATACATTTAAAATATGCATTTATCAGCATTCACATCGCAAACAACCCGGAAGTCAAATAGCCAATCATAATTCAAATCGCTTTTGGTGTTGCCAGTAACGACGACGGCAGTTAGCCAATAATGTCTTTCATGCCATGAGGATCAACAGTCAGTTATACCATTAACGTTAGCTGCATCTTATTGCATTACGTGTTAATGTTTTAGTTGGACATTGCTGTATATAGCACTATATTAGGGCATCGGTTGCGTATGGAGCGCTCAGTCAGGAGCGCGTGTTCCACCCCACGTATAGGACCCTATAGTATATCCCTCCAGCAAAGTTGGCTCATTGTGACAGACGAGAGAAGGAAGAAGCACAGCAAGACAAGATTTCTGAGAACTTCAGCAATTCGTATGCCTGCAGTCATGTCTCGTAAACTGTTTCTGCTTTGCTTCGTCGTCACTGTTGGTTTGATTTTGACAAACCTCCCGGGTTCCAGTGCAGGGGCGTGCGACTGCCCTCCGATGTGGACTTCTTTCCAAGGCATGTGCTACAGGTAACAGTGATTGCGGGCAATAGTTAAAGCCATCTACTTTTTTTTTTCATATTCAGTGTCATAGTTGTGAGTCATTTATTACATAAAAAAAGCATTTGGTAAGTTGTTCCGCGTTAATAATAATGTGCACATCAAACTTGAAAAAGTTTATAAACACTTTCTTGATTGCATCACAAAACCGGCAAAAAGTCGTACCCACTGATTTTACATGAAGATTCAAAATACACAAAAAGGGCCTAGTCAATCCTCAATTATACAAATTTCACGAAAAAGCAGTTCTTCTTCTACATTATTCCAAAGTTTGGGATCATATAACGAGTGGCAAATAGTGTCTTTTTGTGTTTTTCCCTTTTTTCTGGAACACTTTTTTCCCCAAAAAAAGTTTGATTAAGTTTGACAATTTCCTGCGAATCCGTTACATATCGTTTACTCTCAAATATATTAACACTAAAAGAGATGGTGCTTCTGTTTTCATAGTCGGTCTTAGTAATAGATAGAATGTGTGTTATAAAGCATGCTCAATTTTAGGTTTTTCAATTTGAAAATCAGTTGTTCAGAGCGTATCAAAAAGTTAATCCAACTTAACAGGCCTAGCATTTCATAATTGTCAGCTATGGAGAGTGCACTGGTAATTGTGAGGAAAGTAGAACTCTTTTTTTTTCCTTTCCACTGAGGCGTAATTATGCTGACAAATGTCATGCATGACGAAGCACATGCCATGGACTTTAAAGACAACAATTACAAACTGCACTTTTCCCAAGTTTGAGTGTCACACGAAGGAACAATGAATGTTTCACTGAAGGAGTGAGATCTGTCAATGACAGTGACCAAATAAACAAACCAGCCTGTATGAATGCAGGTTTCTGTTTAGGGTTTGTTTTTAGGGTTTCTTTGGTCCATAACCTTTTTGATGACCTTCTGGCAGATAGCGCGGTCACTTCCACTAAGGCTAGTCAAAATAGTCCATTTTCTCTGTTCATATGCAACACATAGCTCGCTGCAATAAACCATGTCTTGAACACGAAGAGAGATAATGGATAATGGGGTAGCCTTTGTGGGAGTGATAGAGTTATCAACAACGGCAGCCACGTTGAAGGTTATGGACCATCACAGATAAGAAGAAAACCTAAATACAGACCCGCAACTTTCTGTTTTATATTCATGCAAAATGAGAGGAATAGAAACATATGAAGCATTATGCATGGCAAAAGAACTTTAGAAAATGTAATGTGATGATGCAGTATAATTTACTTCTGCTAAAAGAGTTTTACGATAACACTATAAAATAAAATCTATAGCCCCTGTAAAACTTGTTCAAGATAACAATAGTAGTTGAGAAGAGAATGGAGGAGAATCAGTTCCTGGTGAAACTTTTCAATGAAAATTATAAAAGGGAAAGTTGACAAACGGAGATGGGATAGGTGAAAAAAAAATGAGTTTGGTTTACACATTGAATGTTGTGAGGGACCAAAACAAGCACAGTTTCTTTATGCTGAACTATATACGTAGGTCTCAATCTATTGCGAAATCCCTTTGATATTTTTACACGTTCATCTTCATCAGACCTGTGTATATCTCATTCTTCATAAAACTGTGCCCCAAATATTCCCTTTATTTATGTCATGCGAAACCTTATTGAAAAAACAAAATAAATCAGAACTATGAAACTTGAAAGTTCAAGAATCTATCGCATTTTCGGATCCGGGATGTGGATAACTTACCTGAGTTGGTGGGTTTTTAGATTAATTTCTGTACTGTAAACAGTTTCGCAAGATACTTTCATGAGATGTACATTTACTGTATGCATATTAACAACAAACTTCCCTTTTGCCTTATTTTTCTCAAAATAGAGTTTAATTCCTCATAAAGGTTTTAATATTTGTAAGTTACGAGTATCGATCCGTAGACCCCCTCTATTGTGTTGTGTGTGAGATGACAACAATTATTTTCTATTGTTATTTTGAGTCTAATTTCCAAAATATGGTTTTGTGATAATATGAAAAAATGTGAAAAAATTTCAAAGCGCATTCGTAACGTTGGTTTGTTATATGCGCTATATAGAAGCTTGATGATAATTAATCGATAAAGATAAAACTCTTTAATAGTAAAACGATTCAAATTTGAATGTGCTGATAAAGTGATCAAAATTGAGGGACTGAGAACGTACTGGCTATGTGCTCGACGCACATTGTATGATACCACTGAATAAAGAATAGCAATATTGACAAAGAAATGTGGCCTATTCTTTGATACCTGAATATATGATGAGGTATTTGTTGGTGTTGAAGGTACTTTTCAGGACAACGTTTGACGTGGCAGGAGGCCGAAACACAATGTCAGTTGTTTACGACGCAATGCTGGGACGAAAACGCCACCACCGGCCAGCTTGGTCATCTTGTGTCCATTCACTCCCAGGCGGAGATGGATTTCCTCATAGTTTTCTTTGAATCTATACGAAACAAACGGGTACGTATAATTGAGAACAGAAACTAAAGATCTTTAAATATACTTATCTTTTACTTTCGTGGGAAACGTGGGTGAGCTTTGAATAAGGTGGAAATAACATTAACCATTTTAGTAACTGAAGATTCCGTAAAAAATGGCCTATTATTATGGAAGGTAGGGCAATATTACTCTGGTAATTTACGTCGATGTAGGGCAATTTGTCAATCAGTTGCAATGAAAACATCTCGACGGAAGAAAATCATGAATTTGAATAACAAAGCAGTACCCGCTGCATACTATAAATAAGGATTAGAACCAACACTTGGTTTCGGGCGAAAGCTCGGTGGTCCAGTGGAAATGACGCCTGTCCGGTGATCAGGAGGTCGTGGGTTCAAATCCTGCTCGAGTATGTACGCCCATGATTTTTTATCATGGCTACTACTAAAACACTGATCAATTCAGTGCTTATTTACGTCGATGTAGGGCAATTTGTCAATCAGTTGCAATGAAAACATCTCGACGGAAGAAAATCATGAATTTGAATATTACTCTGATTTCGACAACTTTCTAGATTATGCAAAATAGATCATGCTCCATGCTGGAAAGAACACAGGTCCCACAGAGTGAGAGCCACAGTGTGAAATTTCTTCACACTGTTAAATTCGAGCGTTTTGAACAGTGTGAATTCAATGTGAGTCGTCAATTCAAAATGTGAAACAGAGCATTACCATGTGAACACTCTGAGAAAACCACACCACAGTGTGAATCCATTTTCACACCTAAAATTCCAGCATTTTCTCAGAGTCGACTCTATAAACACACTGTGGAACACTGTGTTCTTTCTAGTAGGGAATATATTTGTTTTTTTGTTTATTGTAAGTTATGTTAATTTGAAAGCCTATTAAGACTTCATCGAGACTTATTTGTCATTATACAAAATTCTGATAAACTTTTATTGACCTTTTGCCTTTTTCAAATTACGTAATTAGATAATGTATGAAAAATGAAATGATAAAGCATAAAGCAGTTACTAATGGGTTAAGAAACTGAGACGAAGAGGAAGTTTCATTTTTGAAAACTAAAATGCAATAGCGATCATAATGAACTTTAGAATAGAATATGAGCGATTCTTAATTGACTTTGCAATCAAAATGCCATGTAAGTTTGTTCGCTTGTTAGCCGATTAACCCCGGAAGTGGCATCGGAAAATTCAGGTGAAGAACGTTTTTTTTTTTTTTTTTTTTTTGTGTGGTCCATCTCATTAAAAATTGGGCTCAATTCCTTTTTTGTTCTACTTTTTTTCTTTTTTTCTTTGTGCTTGTTAGCTGATTAAACCCGGAATGGCAACATATAACGTAAACTGCCGCCCTCTTTATAAAAAAAAAAAGGCAGCGCCGGCCTTGATTCTGATTTGTTTGGAATGCTGTCTTTTAATGAGTCCCGGCACATGTTGTGACAGGCAAAAAATATCTTTATTCGATACAATATCTTGATTCCATAGAAATCAATGATAACCACAAGAAACATTGAAGTTCTTAATTTATAATCACTGATTTGATTAGGGATTGTTTGTTTGTTTTTTTATAGTTTGTGATTGACTCCATAGAAATCCGATGATCGTAACTTTCTCATTTACTTTCACATACACACACACATACACACACACTCTCTCTCTCTTTATCTCATTCAATAGCGAAGATGCTGCAACTATCTTTATCCTAGCAAACTTTGTGAACAACTTCATGGATTCATTTTACTTTAAACAGGACAAGACAGGCTATTCGAAATGAGTTTCCGTTGAGTCCGGTTGACTCGAATCCGTTGACATCTACGTGTGTAAACCTCAAAGCATAGTGTATTTGTGTGTTTCTGCACGAGTGTTTGTGCATTTTTTGCCGCTTTCTCATTCGAACTGTCGAAAGAAGAAAAAGAGAAGTGATATAGACAAAAAACCCGGCAAATGTGTGTGTCTACTTTTAGAGTTTTAGTTCTGTTTATATAATATTCATATACCTCTCAAAGATAAAGAACACTATGACGAGGTAACATGAAACACATACCATGCAAAAAGAGAGAACCCGAAAAGAGAATCATCTGGTTGGTAGTTAAATATTCCAAAAGATTTATTGCGCCACAACCATTCTAATGGTGGAAAATTTTCAACTACAGCCTTTCGAGGCTAAGTTATAAAAGTCTATGTAGCTGTTTTTGCCATCATTATTACGGTTGTGACACGATGAATGTTTTGGAATAAACGAGAAAACATTTCCAAATCAAACAAAAGAAATATGCAATGTGTGATATACCGTTCTCATTTTCTTTTCTTTCCTATCCTATGCTTTCAAATCAACAGGTCACTGGCAGGCAAATGGTTTGGATTGGACTGAGTGATTTGGCGACAGAGGGTACTTTCGTCTGGAGTGATGGTTCGGACGTTGATTACACCCCCTGGCACACAGATCAACCAAACGACTATCGTAATGCGCAGGATTGCGTGGAATTCGGCGTGGAATATGAATACAAGTGGAATGATTTGAGATGTGACCCTATTGATGAATGGATTGTAGATGATTATGTATGCAAGATGGGATAAGAGGTTCAGGTGAGAAAGCTGCATAGCGAGGGAGGTGTTGTTTTAGAAGAAGACGGAACCAAAATCTCCCCTTTTAATGGTATCTTTTCCACAAAAACATCTCGCACTCTATCGCCGATATGAATGATCTGATTTGACATGAGAAGATCGCTTTAATCTGTTTCAGTGTGCATTATTTTTTAACACCAACAAAACTTGCGAACAGCAAATCTCCGCCCCTTTCCTGTTCATTGTTCTCGGTAGCATTTTGTTTTCCCAGTGTCCAAAAGAATAGAACGTGAACAGGAAGTGAAGAAGAAGAAAAAAAAAACTTGTACAATTTTTTTTTTAAATCTAATGTTAATGGTACTCAAAATACAGTGAAACACAAAATATGTACGCTGAAGTGCTAAGCCGGGTGAGCAAAATTGTGCACAAATGCGGGTAAGATAGAGATATAGCTGTATGTGATGACATTCTCGTATTCCTTTTGGTTTCCTGTTCTCGGTCATTAATAACAAGTGAGTTTGAAAAGCTGGAAGCATTTTTCCGTACAATAACCATCAGGGAGTATGTACACGATTTCAACATTTCCTCTGAAATGCAACCTAAGATTGTTTTGAAAATTAATTCCAAAAATCACTTCTGCCACCGCCAAATTTAAACTCTCCGGAAGACAATCATGGAGCAAGTGAAATATTTAGAACACAAATTCATTAACGCACAAATTTTGCACAACTGAAGAGATTCTACACTTTCTGCAACACCTCCCTTGTGTGCCTTATCCCAGTAAAAACAAGTAGTTTACTCGTCTTCTCTATCCTATATATGGCATTATCATAACGCCTGTGCTGATAAGTAGTAAGGACAGTGATATGCACTTCCTTCACTTTAGTCATACTTTAATAAGACATTTCTTAACATCCCTGTAGACGCAAATGATAATCATGGAAGATGCAACTTATCTTCCGTGCGTACTATTAAATTCTGACTTTATCAAGCATGATTTCTCCAGGGTTTTCCGTGTTTTATGAATGGTATCAGATTCTTCCCTGACACTTGAATGTTTCAGAGTGCGAGACCAAAATCAATTGAGTGAAGTTGAGATATAGCTTTATAGTGAAAGTGTTCGTGATGTATTGTGCACATTAACATACACACAAACATTTATATATATACAGGGCATATCCAAAAAGAGTTACACTTTTGAAAAAAAAAACTGTCTAAATTACATTTCAAAATATTTGGAAGATTTTTTTTTCATATTTATGGATCCCCAATAGTCTCATCAAGGGTAATCAACAAAACACATTTTTGTTCATGCTTGGCTGAACACTGACGCTCTTTGTCCATAGTGTGAAAAATGACTCGCGCCAAATTGAGAGAAGATGGAAAATTCAGCCAGCAGTCCAAATAAGTGTTCCAATTCAAACAAATTGCACTTTTGCTTAAAGCTTTGACTATGTTATGATAGTCTGAGATTTTTTGTCAGCTTGATTGATTGATTGATTGATTGACTGACTGCTTGTATTGATTGAATGTTTTGATGATGCATGAATTTTGTACTTTTCTTCTTGACTGAGTGACTGGCATGTGGGTTCGATACGTCTGTGCATGATTTGTGATCACTGTGCTTAACTGATCATAATGTTGTTAATTTTTATTTTTATTTATTTATTGTCTTCTTTATAAAAGCAGGGTAGTCCCATTCAAGCCGCAAGGCCTGCTTTCCAAGGGAGCCCTGCTGTAACAAATCACATTTATGATACAATAAAATATATATACATGAAGATAATATACAAACACACATAATGATACATTTCATAAAAGTGGAGAGCCTCTGTTGATAGATATAGCGAGAGAGAGAGAGAGAGGGGGGGGGGGGGAGGGAGA
The DNA here is from genome assembly GCF_040938485.1 of Diadema antillarum. NCBI lineage: Eukaryota > Metazoa > Echinodermata > Echinoidea > Diadematoida > Diadematidae > Diadema > Diadema antillarum. The sequence continues at coordinate 920,328 of NW_027271196.1, forward strand.
GAAAGAGAGGGCGAGAAAGAAAGGTGACAGGAAGAATACATGTGTACAACTTTCAAAGAAACGAGAAATTAACTACTGCTGGTAACCACCTGGATGTTGCGGACATTGCGTTTAAAAAGGGGCAGTGAGGCGGAGGATTTGACAAACACGGGTAGAGAGTTAAATAGTTTCGTTGCTGTGTATGAAAAAGACTGCTTTTTATACTCGGACTTGGGTTTAGCTAGATAGAGTTGGTGCATGGAGACTGATCTCGTAGAGTATGGATTAGTTCGCTGAGGTAAAACTCGTCTTAGATATTCGGGAGCAAGGCCTTTCAAAATCTTGTACATAAATACATTATAATCATATTCCAGCCGGTGTTTAACGGATTGTAATTTCAAAAAATCTAACATACATGTAATTTGAACAGGGGTATAATAAGGTGCATCTAACACGAAGCGACAATATTTGTTTTGACACCTCTGTAGCCTCATTAAGTTTTTCTTCGACAGTGAGCCCCACACAGTTGAACAATAATCAATATAAGGAAGTATCAAAGTGAAATATAAATGAAGGAGTACTGGTTTCGTCAGGCAGTGCTTAATCCTACGCATACATATAAGAGAGTTCATAATTTTTTTAACAATATCATTGATCTGAAAAGACCAATCTAGATTCTGATTTACAATAACACCTAAATACGTAAATTTGGTTACATTTTCAAACAATTTATCTTCCATTCTGATCTGTAATTTAACTGAATTTTTCTTCCTTCTACCATAAATTAACATAACTTTAGTTTTATGGGTATTAACAACTAATCCATTTTCATTCAACCATTTACATAAAACATTTGTATCATTCTGTAACTGTGTTTGAACAGCCTTTACTCCATATCCTGAAGAAAAAACGGTTGTGTCGTCTGCGTACAGTGAAATATTAGTACTAATATGAAAAGGTAAATTGCTTATGTCATTAATGTACATACAAAATAAAAGCGGGCCCAGTATTGAGCCCTGCGGTACACCGGAAGACACTGGAAGAAAATCACTTCTTATACCTTTGTATGACACTAATTGCTTTCTTCCTAATAAATATGATTCAAACCATGATAATTCAATACCGTCTATACCAAAAAAAAAAAAAATCAGTTTCTTAATAAGAAGATCATGGGGAATGATACCAAACGCTTTCCTCAGGTCTAAAAAGACTGCACCAGTAAATCGACCTTTGTCAAGGTTATCGTACAACATTTCACAAACTTCCATTAAACACGTTGAGGTGGAGTGTTTACTCCTGAAACCAGACTGCCGATCACTCAACAATTCTTCTTTATGTAGGTATCCCATCAATTGAGAATGAACTGCTCTTTCTAACACTTTGGAAACAATTGACAAAAGGGAGATAGGACGAAAGTTATTTAGTTCTTGATTTGCTTTTGCTTTGGGAACAGGGACTACTTTAGCCATTTTAAAATCATCAGGGAGACGCCCAGATTGTAGTGATTGATTAAGAATGCACACATAGGAGTGGCAACCAATTCAGCATTAAGCTTCAGCAGTCGAGGGTGGAGGTCATCAAGCCCTGCAGATTTCGAACAATCTAGCTTAAGTAGTTCTTTTTTTTAACAAATTCAAAGGTGATCTTGTCAAATACAAAACATGATTGTACTTTACTAAGTCGTTTAGTGGCATCCACGCTGTTGTGGTTGTGTCTCATTTCACCGGAGTCTTCTTTTCCATGAATTGACTCAGCGACTTTACTAAACATATTATTGAACTCCGTTGCTATTTTTAAAGGATCAGATACAATTTTCCCATCAATGACAACATATGAAGATGCGTTACATTTACTATCAGGCAAAAGCCCTTTTACAATAATCCAAGTTGTTTTCATATCATTACTTTCCTCAATCCTATTGCGGAAATAAGCCCTTTTCAACTTTTTATTCAAAATATTAGCTTTGTTTCTCTATGAAATATATTTCTCCCACAAAATAACACTTTTACTTTCATCACAAATATTTTCATGTTTCATCTTATCATATTGACGTTTATAATAATCTCTATTCCTTGCTACTTCTTTATAAGATGAATTTATCCATGGGGAACCTTTTAGTTTCTTACGCACTGATACATAAGGTGCATGTTTGTCAGACAATTTCAGAAAAACATCTCTAAACTTCTGCCACATGATGTTGACATCAGTAACATTTGAAAACAATTCATTCCAATCAATACACCCAAAATCATTGAGGAATGCAGTTTCACTAAACAATTGAAAAGATCGAAAACGAGAAACTTGAGGCAACATATTTGAAGTTTTTACTTTCGTTACAATATATACTAAAGAATGGTCACTGAACCCAATAGATGTACACCTGAACGCAATTCCCCGAAAGTTGTTGAAGCAAAAATCACATCTATAAGAGTCTTACTAAAGGGGGTCACACGTGTTGGCCTCTCAATGAGCTGTTTTAATCCCAGTGACTCACTTATTTCAGTTAACCTGCCGGACAAAGAATTTTCTGTAAGCATGTTACAATTCAAATCACCTAACAATATTATCTTATCGGACACAGAAAATATTTGCTCTAGATTTTCCTCAAGTTCTTCAAAAAAGGAGACAGAGCTATTCGGTTTTCGGTACACAATACAAATGTACAAACTAGCCTCATTTCTGACTTTTACTTCGACCCAAAGCAATTCTAAACTTTCACGTTCCAAGTCATGTCTCCTGATATGAGGTATACTGTTTCGAATGTAACAACAAACGCCTCCTCCAAAATAATCTCTGTCTTTCCTTTCCATATTATAGCCATAAATACAACATACGTCCTTCCCAATAGTTTCATCTAACCAAGTCTCAGATAATGACATTATATCATAAGGATAATAATTTAACAAACCACGTATGACGTCACCTGTTTTATTTCTAAGACTTCTAACCTTCAAATGTGCAATTTTCAGCCCCTTTTCAATGGAAAACGAACAGTCTTCAAAATTCAACTCACTCTTATTATCATTTACAGTAGTACCAAACAAACCCGTACTTATCTGCTGTTCTGAATTAATATCATACACAAAGGGTAATTGGGAAAATAAACATTTTGTCCACTGCCAATCCACAAATTTCTCACGAAGATCATTATACTGAGCACTTGAAACATTTACACATCTAGTATGTACCCATTCTGAACAGTTCGTAAACAGCAAAGCTTTCTGATTTCTCTTTACAGTTTTTCCACATACAGCGCAAGGATACAAGATAGGCATACACACTAATATTCAACGGAATAGAGGGGTAGTAACATCAAAATGAACAGTAAAAACAAAAAACAAAGCAAAAAATAACCGAAAAAGCGTGTACATAAGTGTTCGCTCGGTTCACGTAATGTTCAACGTAGTCACTTTGGATAGATGTTCTTTTCTCGTTACCTTGTGTCGGTCGCCATTGGGAGTTTTGACCAGTATGACTCCGTCCTGTGTCCATATTCTGTGGTCCTTCGCTGAGTTAGCAGTTCTGAGTTTCCACAGGAGTTTCGCTCTTGACTTGGTTAGGCTTTCATTGATGAATACATGCCTAGTTGATGACGGTGGTGGGTTCTGCGACGTCGATGACGACGTATTCCGTAGTTTCCTGCGAGCGGTGTAGATTCGTTCGCGGATTCTGTAGTTTGTGAACTTCACAATGATGTTCCGATCACGCTTTCGTTGACCGGTGGGTGGAGTGGTGCCGAGACGATGGCTGCGATCGATGTCGCTGGCGTTGATGTCCACATCAAGCTTGTCACGGCATAGGCTCCTTATCACATCGTCGATGTTCTCATTGTCGTCGTCGCCCTCGGGTATACCATGTATACCAGAAAATACCAGGCAGTTCCTCCTTGTATACTGCTCGGAGTCGTCGGCGGTGGCTTTCAGGTTCTCTACCTCCCTCTCGAGTGCAACGATCCAGTCGCTGTGATCGTCGACATCGAAATCGACGGATTTTTTCACCTCCTCGCATAATGTGTCTCCGATTTCATGAAGGAGCTTGCTTTTGATGCTGGTTACAAGGGTGGCTATGAAGTTTTTGTCGTTGAGGAGAGTTCGTACAACGGTTTCGATGACAGAAGAAAGTTCACTTTCGTCATGAGCACATTCGTCTATGAGAACTTCAGCTGCAGTCGATTGGGGGGTAGGTTTAGTGTCAGTCGTCGGCTGGCTGTCGGCTGGCGTTTTACAGCTGTTTCGTTGCCTTCGGCTTTCACCCCTCATGACTATGTACACTCTTAGAAAAAAGGGTTCTTTTGAGCACCATTAAATGGTTCTCAGCACTGTCACAATAGCGACACCCTTTTTGGTGCTCGTGAGAACCTTTTTTAAATGGTGCTTGTCGGCACCTTTTGCAAGAGGTGCCCATTAGAACCTTTTTCCCGATGAAATGGTGCTCGTGAGTACCATTTGAAAGGTGCCCATGGGCACCTTTTTGACTAAAGATGGGCACCTTTTTGACTCTTTTCAAAAGGTGCTCATGAGAACCATTTCATTGGAAAAGGTTATAATGGACACCAATGTTAAAAGGTGCTGACAGGCACCATTTAAAAAGGTTCTTACAGGCTCCAAAAAAGGTGTCGCTATTGTGACAGTGCTGAGAACCATTTAATGGTGCTCAAAAGAACCTCTCTTTTTTTTCTTAGAATGTAGTATGTGAATTGATGTCTGTGTATTTTTGGTGTGTTTCACACGCAGTGCTGGTAAGTTGCTTCACTGGCACCATTCTTAAAGGTACATTTGTACATATCTGCATTGAAAATGTGCATCACAAACTCATTTGAAATGAAATGAATTGAACTGAATTTCATCTCATCAATCAAACATACGTACAAAACATACATATTAGCAATACATAAGCATGTCATACATTATCGTTGACACTGGAAAAAAAAAGCAAGGCTAACACACCCATGCACACACAGTTTTACAAGCATGAATACAAACGTATACATGAAGAGTTTGTTCGCAAAAACCGATAAGTCCATATTTGCCAAATGGAGATATTTGCGATTAAAGGTCAAGAAAAATAAAGAGAATAATAAGAAAATGTTTGCTTCTTTTGACCATAACTTCAAAAATGTACCTTTATATGCAGTGACCAATATATCATTTAAAAGGTATTATTTTGTACTTTATGACAGAGACCGTACTTCAAAATCTTCAAAAATGGACTTTTCGGATTTTGCAAACAAACTTTCACATGTACATGAAATTCACCAATATTTTTTCATGAAACATCACTCAATAACTGAAAACCATAGAAATTTGCTCTTTCACAAATACGCAGAAATGTATTTATTCACCTTAACTTTTACAATCTAAAGGTGAGGTTTGTATTTGTCATGTTATAATCTGTCAAATATTCTTAACAAAATATTTTCATTTGTTCACTAATTTCTTTCCACAATATTTGTCATTTGTGCACCGAGCAGTTCTTGAAACACCATCACACATCTCTGTACAGATGATATGAAATAGCAAGAGGTGCATCAGGCTTTTGAAATACATAACAAATTTTCTAATTCTCTGTGAAATAATTCCTGCATGGCTGAGATACAGTAATTGTGTCAGTCTTAAGATAGGCAGAAGTCAAGTATATTACTTAAGTAGCATGAGGAACTTTTTCCACATATTTGTTTTTTTTTTTTTGGTGTTGGGTTGTTGTTGTTTTTTTGTTTCTTTTAAAGCATATTTGTCTTAAAAGCAACTACAAAGGGCATGCAGGAAAACAATTCCATTAAACAGGACCTTTGGTATTGTCACAGAAAACATACATTATGATATTGCTGGTATGATACTTGGGAGAGGATAAGCTTTACACTTCTCCACTTCACTTCACATTCATAACGTCGAGTACTTGAATAAGCCAGTTCGTAGTTTTACTTTGCGCATGAGCAGAAAAAAAGGTCATTGGTACCAAAACGCATGATGGTTTTTAAATTCATGGAGATAAGCATGTTCTGTGATATAATGATTATTCATGCAATCCTTGTACATGATACTTGTCATTACATCCACCGGACTGCAAACCCGGTATTTGGCAATACGAATATAAACATGCTTCAATGCATTCAATACAAGACAAAGAAATGGATGCTTCCCCCGAGGGTTGTTTGACGGACCATACTGGTCACCTGGTCTCGCTATGCAAGATCATTTTTGTTGAACACAAATTCCATAAATTGTTACGCCGGGCAACCTTACCAGTACGCATTATGTTGCTTTGGATACGAATGAAGTGCCTAACCAACTAAGAAAATAGAAAGGTCATTTGTACCAACGTGCACATGAGCTAATTACGAACTGGCTTATTAACTTATCTTTCTTTGTACACGAGTGACCTTTTTTTTTTTTGTTCTGCAATTTGAAAGCACCATATACAACTGCAAATACAAGAAGAGTATAAATTCAGGTTAATCATGACCTCTTACAATTTACAGCATGTCCTACGAAAAAAAAAAAAAACAAACACACACACACACACACACAAAAGAACACATTGTTTTATAATGTGAAGGATAATAAGAATCCCAAGGGGAAAAGAGCTAGGATACCACACCCACACAGTTTCACAAGCATAATATGAACAAAATTCCTCAACCATGATCTAAAATATATAACATTGGGAATCAATAAAAATGTACACTTTTTTAAAAGCAGAGCCATAAATTCATTAGAGTAAACTATATACAATGCAGGCCTAAAGCTGAGGTTTGAATTTGCTGTCCTATAACCTGCATATGACAATAATAATCTTATGTTGTTAGCATTTTTCATTTTGTTCACCAAATTTGGCAACAGTCTTTTAAACATTGCACCACCACGTACATGTACATGTACATTTTGTATTTCTGCAAAAACAATAAAAACTGGTGACAAGAGGTGCATCACTGCTTTGAAATAAATTACATAATCTTCAATTCTCTACACAATACGTAATTCCTGCGTGGGTATAAATGCAGTAAGTTTTACCAGTCTAGGTGCAAACTTTAAAAGTGTGCAGAAATCGACCACACAATGACTGGAGAAGTATAAAGAGCATTTTCCGTTTGTGCTTTTAAAGTTTAAACTATGAATGACTCCACTTCTCAGATTGGCATCTCGTCTGATCTGTACGTCTACCCCCCCCCCCTCCCCCCCCTCCCCCACCCCAATACAGTTGATTCAAAGTTGTTAAATGCAAATTATAGTGAAACATTATCACTGGTACATTGTAAGTTGCAAATACTGTATTGGGATCATAACAAAACATATGTGACCCTTCATCACACAAACCAACAAAAAGTCGCCAGACGTGAATATTTGGTTGACGGCAGATTCTGAAAGAGCAGCTATGAAATACGCTATAAGTCAATGCAAACGGACTTACCTGCCCTATCTACATATTTCTAAAAGGTTTTCTCTGGCAGCATCAGTGTTTTCTCTTTAACTCAGCTCATTCTTGGCTAGCGTAGGTTTCTGGTCGATGCTGTCAACGGGCTATCCGGGCTAAAATTGTCATTCTGATCGATGTATTCTTTTGGGCACCCAGCTCATTCTTGACTAGCCCAGGGATCTGTCTGATGCTGTCACCGGGCTATCACAGGCTGTCATTCTGATCGATGTATTGTCTTAGCCACACAGCTCATTCTTGACTAGCCCGGGGTTCTGGCTGATGCTGTGGATGGGCTATCCCGGGCTGTTATTCTGATCGATGAATTCTTGTGGCCGCCCAGCTCATTCTTGGCTAATGTTAAGCCTACGGTTCTGGCCGATGTTGTCAACGGTCTGTCACGGGCTGTCTCTCTGATCAATGTAGAGTCTACCTTGTTCCCTAACCGCACCAGCGACCCAAACACGTCCGTACTGGTTATCGTCCCGGCCGGAGTTACTTGTTCCCTGGTTTCTGTGCATATTGGTGTGTCCCTGACATATGAATTGAAAGATAAAGAGGTTTATACAATGGACCTACACCGCGTTAATAAAACAAAGTCATTGCTATAATTCGATAAACAGAACACGGCATTACATGACGTGATTCCTTGCTTAGAACAAGCCTGAAAACATACTCAAGAGATTTTGACCTAGGGCCTTAGGCCTACTGGGCTATAGACAGACCTCTATTGTGTGTATTGGCTCTAACGTTAACACTAACAACAGTTCCTTATTGCATGTACCGGTATATAGGCCTTACCCCGGGGTGCTCCTTGTACACAGTTATATCTTTGCGTTCGGCGTTCGGGCTGTGTTTCGGAGTTAGTAGACTCTACTTTTGATAGGCATAACCGTTAAACGTTACATGCAGGCCTAACTAAGTAACTTAGCCCGGCCCAGTCGCTGTAAAAACGTGACAGACATGCTCCGCACGGCGTCTGTTCGGGCTAGCCCATTGCTACGCCAAATTTCTAATTGTAAAGTGTTAACGTTAGGCCTAACATGTTATTGTTAGATCTGGATCTACTGTACCTGGTAAACATTGCACAAGATAGCAGCTTCGATCAAATTAGATTTAACATTAGGATCTAACCGTTAAAGGTTAATCACTGAACTGACTGAAAACGAAAACTGAGTGATGAATCTAACTTGATTTTGTACCAACGAATGTCATCTAAAAGTGAGATAAAACCACATTAAAACTAAAAATCTTACCTATTCTCCTAAATTGTGATGACTGCCATGGCGAAAATGGAATTGACAGTGACACGTTTCCAGTCCACTTTGACAAAATTAATGTCTAACGTTACCGGGTGCCGTTCGTTATGGTTGTGATGCATAGACCTACTGTGATGGTCTATTATAAAATGGGTTCAAGAATGTAGCCAATTGGAAGCGCTGAAATGAGTCACGTGTGCCTGCATTAATTTCTCACTAACATGCTCGGCCTGACGTCACAATGTTTACACTAGCAGTGCGCACTCAATCAGTTGTTACAAGTGCGTCGCGCGCTACTATACGCGCTGTCAATCCTGTAAACAACTTCTAGTTCGGGCTGCCGGCCGGCCTTTCTTGTGTGCATAACATAATATGTGGCGTACGTATACTCTTATACGTACACATCGTGGTGCGGGATTTCCGAGTGCGACGTGCTTGACTCTCGAGCGAGTGCTACATGTAGCTGACTGGTATTGACCCACAAAGGTACGTGAAAAATGCTGTTAGTTTTCGACCCATTTTATAAAACAAATGATGCACAGGATTATCTTGTGGCGTTAGTGGAGATGCAGCTCACTCTCGGGTATTTACAATGTAGTGCAACATGCACTCGTGTTTCACAATTGTAAATACCCTCGAGTGCGCTACATCTCCACTAACGCACTCTATCCTGTGCATCATTTGTATACTAGCCGTCTGCTGCTGCCTGCATGATATTGCATGGCACTACTCTGCCCGCTGTGGTGGTAGGTTTGCATAGGCAGGCAGGCAGCACAGGGCTACATAGCCGCGGCGCGTGCCGCGGCGGTTACATACACAAGTAAGATTCCCACGCGGTGGTTTGAAGTTTGAAGTTTGAAGTTTGATTTATTATGCAACGACCCTCATGGGGTATGGGAGTACAATGTCAATTGAAAATACAAAATTGAAAATTTCAAATAAGAATTAACGTATATACAAATATAATACAAATATATACAAGATATCAACATACTTTTCAAATAGAATTTGCATAAAAGTATGTTATAAATAATATACTATACAAATGTAAATCTATCACATGAATTACGCACAATGCAGGCACTGCCTGATGCAAATAATCACGCAAAGGGTATATAAAATAAACTAAATCAAATGAAATAATAAAGTGCAGTAACTTACTAAAAAAGGACATTATTACCTTACAAAACCTCGAAATGTTTGACAAAGTCTTTTTCTTAGTGGAATTAAACAATTGATCATATCTAAATGTGTTAGGATACTTCCTATAATACTTTTCGAGAAATCTTTTACGTTCTGTCATAAAGAAGGGACATACAAACAAATAATGAAATTCATCACTAATATATCATTTTTAAAACAATAGGTACACAAACGTTCAATTCTTGGAATGTCTTTGTAACGCCCAGACACTATTGGAAGCTTATGATTAAGGCAACGAAAACGTGTTAAAGATTTCCTATTATTTTCATTAAGACGAATCAGATACTTTTCAAAGCATAATTGCTGCTTAAAAATTCTATAAACAGTGCATTGATTGTTGAACTCAACAGTGCAGTACTAGTATGTGTGCGTTTACGCGTACGCATATCTGATCGAGCGCTAAAATTGGATGGTGGCAGCTGTCAGTTGGCACGCAGCCAAGAGAAGTCATTAGTCTACGATAAAAACAATATGTACTTTGTATTATCACAGCAGTGGAAACAAATACAATATTTTTGTACCAATACCACATTTTTGGTGATTCTTACATCTGGCATTCGAATATACAGCAAGGGGAAAAATGAAAGTGGACCTAAAGATATTGTTTGACCTGCAGGAGTACCACAAATAACACTCGGGGACTGGGTCGCATACTAGCAAATGGTGACGAACGGAACCATTTCGATTGGGAACCATTTATAGGTGCTCATCGGAACCATTTTGCGAGAACCATCTGATGAGAACCATTTTGGAGCCGACGAGAACCATTTGAGAACCTTTTTTTTCTTAGAGTGTAGTTGCCACTCGCCTATTCAGAATATACGGTTGGCGGAGCACCAGCACTCACGCGTCTACTCTTCGTCGTTCATCGCCACTCATGTTAGCAGCCCAGTGACAGAAGATCGCCAGAAAATGCTTTAACTATCATTATACAATCAAAACTGTGAGCAAAAGAGCAATTTGTTTGAATGAGAACATTTACTTGGACTGCTGGCTGAATGTCCCATCTTCTTTCAATTTGGCGCAAGTCATTTTTCACACTATGGACAAAGAGCGTCAGTGCTCAGCCAAGCGGGAACAAAAACTTGTTTGTGGTTGCACTTGATGCACGAGACTATTGGTTATCCATAAATATGAAAAAAAAATCTCCGAAACATTTTGAGATGTAATCATGAAAAATGTTTCAAAAGTGTAATTTTTTTTATACGCTCTGCATATATTTATGTATAATATCGTAAAAATATTTTGATAATATCATCACACGTGGACAATTTTCTAAATATATGATATATATATATATATATATATATATACACTCAGCAAAAAAAGTAAGTTCCCCCCTAACATTTTTGGATATATCTCAAAAAGTATTTTACGGATTTTCATAATTTAAACGGGAATGGATAGGGAATTTCATTACTCATAACATGAATGGCATATCATTGCCATCAGATATCATTATTGGTGTAAAAAAACGCATTTTATGTCAAAATGCATGGGAAAAAAGTTGCACTTCATGCTATATGAAGCATATTGTATACATTTCCTATGTAAGTTAGCAAATGACCTTTTTAAATTGTGCAATTCTCAGGAATTTCTTCAGGTACAATGTGCTTCCCTATTAAACAGATGTTATGCATACTTTTTAAATAATAGCCTTTTCAATATGAAAATGTTGGTAGAAGCCATGTGATTTGTAATTCCAATCTGGGTTGATCACATTAATGTGCCTATGGCCATTTCGCATCATGCGCTCAAGTTGTAGTTCAGTTTGTTGAGGGAAATGGCATCGAACGTATGGAGTGGCCTGCAAGATAGCCTGACTGTAATCGAGAAGAGAATCTTTGGGATGTCATTCAGCGGAAAGTGAGCAAGAAGGTGAAAGATGACACTTCACTGCAGAATTTAAGCACATCTTGCAGAGAGCATGGGCCGACATTGAGCAGCGCCAAGTACAAACTTTAGTTACCGGTATGAGGAAGAGATGCCGGCTGGTCATTGAAGCGGATGGTGGACATATCAATTATCAAATACTTCACTGTATGCTCATGAAAAGACAGAGATAGAGAAACATGCAATCAACCATGCTTAAATGTTCAGAATCATGAGTGATTGTTTCATTGTTTGTGTAAAAGTCATTGCAAATCACTAAAGTGCAACTTTTTTCCATGCATTTTGACATAAAATGCATTTTTTCACACCAATAATGATATCTGGTGGCAATGATTTGCCACTCATGTTATGAGTAATAAAATTCCTTATCCATTTCAGTTTGAATTATGAAAATCGGTAAAATACTTTTTGAGATATATCCAAAAATGCTAGGGTGGAACTTACTTTTTTGCTGAGTGTATATACATATATATATATATATATATATATTATATATATATATATATATATATATATGTATATATATATATATATATATATATATATATGTGTGTGTGTGTGTGTGTGTGTGTGTGTGTGTAACCCTGCATTACTAAACCAACAAAAATTCGCCAGACATGAATTTTAAAGTCGGACGATCGTCACCATTAATGGTGCGTTATTCCGTAAACTCCCGAACGACCGAAGTTTGTGCATGCAATTGCGCAATGCCAGACTCAGTGTTATATCAAAAAACATGTGGGACAATGCTGCCACTGAGACACGTGTGTGTGTGTGTGTGTGTGTGTACGCATCATATACAGACATTGTGACCGCGAGCTGCGGTGATTGGAGGAGAGAGGCCAGAAGACCTGTGGCTCTGTTGGCCTCTCTTCATGCGCATGCGCACTGAGAGTGTGCGTTCCGACTCGGAAGCTCTAATTTTGATTGAGAGTCTCTGTGGTGTTCGCTGATCCATTGAGAAAGCGCTATTTTCATTCGGTGTCACGTCATTTGATACAGAATGGGGGTGGCAGCGTGTTGCGTTCGTCTCTGTGCCGCACAAACCACTCGCCACGATTGTAAGAGCACACTCTGAAAGAGCAGACTTTAAGCTTTAAAATGACATATCATTATAACTCAATTCAAATGGACTCTCCTAACCTATCCTAATATTGGAAAGAAACCACACACTCTGGAAAAGTGTGAACTGAGAAAAGAGGCTCTGAAGTACAGAGTCCATTCAAGAGCTTTAAAATCTTTGCCAAACCATGATAGCAGTGTGATGAATGAAACATAAAACAGGATGCAAGCCACGGGAACAGCAACAATGAAGGGATTATCAGATTAAGCTGAACTAAATCATGCTTATTAACACATTCTGTAGATGATTAATGCCAGCTTTCAAAGGAGTAGCACCATTCTTTCCAAAGTTATTGTAGTTGAAAGTAAAGAGTATGGACAGGATTTTTAAGAATTGAAAAGGGGATTCTATGAGAAACACCTAATCGCACCATTCCACCAAAAAAAGTTCAAGAAAAAAACTGCTAAAAACACAATTTCCTGTTCGTTTTGTGATCCCAAACTTTAGTACACTGCAGAAGAAGACTTGCTCTTTCAGAAGATATGAAAAAAAACCACCTCAAGAGTGGCTGGATTGACCCATTTCACCTTTTTTCAGTTCTAGCACAAAATCAGTGAGGGCGATTTTTTGTTGGTATTGTGATGTACAGTCAGATATCATATGTGACCGTGCACCTCAAAACGAACATAAAGTCGCACACACTGATTTTGCGTGAGGACTGAAATTAAGTGAAATGGGTCAACCTAGCCGAACTTGACTTTTTCACATTTTCTGAAAGAGCGGGTCTTCTTCTACATTATGCAAAAATTTGGTATCATAAAACGGGCAGGAAAGTGTGTTTTTTTAGCAGTTTATCTCGAACATTTTTGGTAGAATAGTGTGATTATGTGTGTCTTTAGAATCCCTTTTTCATTTCTGAAAAACCTTGTCCACACTCTTCACTTTCAACTCTTATAACTTTTGAAACGATAGTGCTACTGCTTTGAAAGTTGGCATTAATTATGGATAGATTGTGTTAATGAGGCATGCCAAATTTCAGTTTAATCTGATAATCTCTTCATTGTTGTTACTCTGGTGGTTTACTTCCTGTTTTTTGTCCCATTCACCGCGCAGCCAGCATGGTTTGGTGAGGATTAAGCGCTTTCAGTAGACACTGTACTTCAGAGCCTCTTTTCTCAGTTCACACTTTTCCTGAGTTTGTGCTTTCTTTCCAATATTTAGATAGGTTAGGAGAGGCCATTTGATTTGAGTTATACATCATTTTAAAGCTTAAAGTCTGCTCTTTCAGAATATGGTCTTAACTAAAAATTCATGTCTGGCGACTTTTTGTTTGTTTTGAGGTGCAGAGTCACATATACATGTCGGGTATACACATTATTTGTGTAGAATTTTGTTGTAAAAATACATTCAAACTTGTATTTCAATGTAGGCCTACATTTCTTGTGTGTGTGTGTGTGTGTGTGTGTGTGTGTGTGTGTTCATGCTTCACAGAGTATTTGTGTCAATATTGAAGACAACCTTTGGTCTTTCAAAAGTCTTTTTTTTTTTTTTCTGAGATCCTACGTACACAAATTTCTCGGCCTACGTAACCATAACATCACAAATCTTGTGATGAATTCAAACCATCGATCAAATTCGGTGAAGAGGTGTAAAACGAGTGAAACACGCCAAACGTACGGCATCACGTATAGACTGGAACCTCATGGCTGCTCATGCATCACGACACGCATAAAACATACACAAGTCAAACACGCAGCGCACACCACATAAATTTTGCTTGGGAAATTAACGGTCTTGGCAGCTCTTTATAAAGAAAAAGAACAACAACAGTAACAAATGGTTTGCTCTATCACCAGGAAGGCCACTCACAACTTACTAGCATTCAACCTTGCCGTGCTGTCTCTGAGATGTCTTCTTAGTCGCGGAAAAGCCTCCGTCTCCATATCGTCGTCGTCATCGTCGCTCGCCATGGGTCTTCTAAGGTCAAAAATTTGTCTCCAAAACCAGCTGGAGAATAGAAGGAATCTCCGAGAAATAAAAAAATGAACGTGTTCAATTATTCTAGCGACTCCAAGGAGTACTATCTATAGTCCACTGAGACTTTGTGGAGACGTCACTTGTTATCAGTGACAACTGCCTCATTTCTGTGACAAGCCATTCAGATGCAAGGATTTCAGCAGCTTATAACAATTATGACAACTTGTCACTGATAACAAGTTTTATGAAACGGGGCCCAGGTCACCATTTACCGGTAGTCTCCGAGCCACTTTAAAACCACTTCAAGGAAACAAGTTTGCAGCATGTTACCGAACATCTCCAAATACTTTAAACCTGTTAAAGATTTCATCATAACACTCACTCAAGGAAGATGTGCGCCACCTACGTTGACATCATCATCTTTGAATATTTTGATTGGTCCAGCGAGTAACAAACACTTGTTGTATAGTAATGTAAAGACAAAGGATTTCAGACACGGAAAAGCAATGGCGTGATCAAGAAGTACTCCAAATGGATAAAAACAAAATTAAATTCATGGCATTATTTCGATCAAAAGCTATCCAGACAAAAAATAAGAAGAAAAACTGGTATATTGCGCCACATGAGCGTAAGGCCTACCAAAATTCTAAACATTCATAATTTATAAACCTTTGGAACGGAATCAGTTGTTTTTGTTTGTGATCATATCTTGTTTTAGTAGAAGCAAAATATAACTGATTATTCTCATAAATTTGAGCCTTTCCAAAGGGACGAATTGGGGAAACGTAATAATAAGTTTGCAAGGAATGTTAATGTTAAAACCAGGGATGTCCATCGATTCTGAGTATAGCTAAGGCCTGCAGAATTGCTTTTGTTTAAGTATTACACACATCATGATTCCACTTTCCGAATGTAGTCTATACTGCACTGTCCCCGGTAGCTACACCAGGACCCCATTATTTTGACAGCAATTACGAAAACTGTCATGTGTAATCTGCGGACAGTGTCTTCATTCTGCCCTCAAGCTTCTCTTCACTCGGTGTGTTTACTGGTGGCATGATTTTATTCATTCGAATGATATTCGTAGATAGATGTCTATGGGATAAAAAAAAACACTCATAATATTGCAGAAGTGGTATTTGTCGAGTGTAGTTGTAACAGACATAATATGTATATATATATATATATATATATATATATATATATATATATATATATATATATATATATATATATATATATATATATATGTATACTTACATAATACAACAAAGAAACTAAACCCACTACAAGAGCCCGTTCACTTCACATATTAACGATTTCTCAATGTTGCTTAGGATTAAACACATCATGTATCATCCGATCACTTTTTTCTCATTGGCTCAAAAAGCAGCCACTAAACCTCTAACATTATCTTCTTCTTCTTCTTTTTCTATCTCCGACAGTTTTACCCCTGATATTGCCTCTGACATTTTTACCTCAGTCATAGTATTTTTTCACCTCAGTCATAGTATTTTTCACCTGGCATCGTCACTTGGTTCTTATACGACGTTTTTTAGCAATCACATGCACATTGCAACAACCTAGTAGCCGATACGTGACACAAAGATTTCCAAAATAATTGGGACTCTGAACTCTCAAATACGAAAGATGATAATATAGTTAATACTTTGATGTTTTGTCACGCCTCATGTGTACATAAAGCTATAAGAGGTAGGAAACGTTATGAAATATAAAAGAAATAATCATTAGAAATAATGATGACCAAACATTGATAAATTCACGTACTTTGCAAACTTATTTGTCTTCAACACGTCACTCACACATAACACACACCTAGATCAACATTTACCCAATGAATAATATTTGCAAGTACCTTTATAACATGCATTTGTTTATTAAAGTAATTGTGATCAAAAACAAATATTGTACTTGTGCCACCTTAATGCTTCATCTTTTTCGACTGTTTAAAGGTTGTAAAAAACACGTCCACTTGATCACTCAGTATTATTTTGTCATTTATTCATTCAGTCTATTTTGACTATAAACTTGCCTCTATTGTAGTGTGTACATTTCAAAAGTGATAACGAAGACACACACCCAAAATCTCTCTCTTTCCAGTATATGAAAAGGTGAAATCGACAAATTCGACAAGTAAATGTTTGATTCCAATTAAGACAATGGTAACAATGCAGTTCGATGCCTTTTTTTTATTCTTCAGGGCTGCAGGAAATGTCACGTTCGATTCAATTATAATATTTTGAAATTGGAAAAAAAACTGCTCAGGTACAATTTGCCTTTATTTCATTGTTTCATCTTCAATAAGTACGAGAATAGCTTCCTGCCAGTTACCTTCAAGGGCACAAATTGTCCAACCATGCTTGCAATTTGTTATTATTAAGTTTACAAGAAATACAAAATAGTCAAGTCTCTATAGTTTGAGAAGGAATAATTACATAATAGATTTTGCGTGTGCCTATATCATGTTGCTGTTTTGGGAATTTTCAGCTCACAGCTTGTAGTGACCTGGTCATCTGATTTCGGATGAACTAATTTGATAACAAACCATACAGGGGTATTACTAAAGGGAAGGTCATCAAAGTATCATTTTTTTTTGGTATATAGCTTTTGTTGGATTTTTCAGCCCACGGCGTGTAGTGACCCAGAGGACTGATTTTGGAAGAATTCAACAAACATACAAGGGGTGAGGGAAAGTGAGTCAAGTATGAAAATGAATACATACGTGACGAATATAAGTGTACCAGTATATCATTCAAGAGACATGTTCGACTTCGAATCTATGCTTAGAGCCCCTCATGAGTGTCTGTATCCTGGACAGCTCCTAAACGATCGATTGATTGAGGGTACTAAATAATTATTGTATACATAGTATTAGTATTAGTATTAGTATTAGTATTAGTATTAGTATTAGTATTAGTATTAGTATTAGTATTAGTATTAGTATTAGTATTAGTATTAGTATTAGTATTAGTAGCGGAAGTAGTAGTGGTAGTAGAAGTGGTAGTAGTGGTAGTAGTAGTAGTAGAAAGCTGTAATTTGTGAAGTAGTAACGGTGTAAGGCCGCTCGAAGTTCGAAGGAGTGTGCAAATGAGGTCACTACCCCCTTGCGTACGTAGGTGTAGTTGCATTAAAATATCGGCCAATTTCATTCCAACTTGCCAAACTAAAGTTTATGTTCAGTTGTTACTACTGTAGTTCTCATTCATGTATTGGACAATGGAAAATCGGTTGGGAGTTATGCAAGATTTAACCATCAGCACGACGGAACATATATGTATGCCTACGTCCACGTGACTCCACCCCCACCCTCCTATGCACCCTGCATGACCGCATTTTTTGTTTCTTTTTCAAAAGCTTTTTTCTTTTGTCCCGTAGTAGAAGTGGAGGTAAGAAGATCTGATTAAACGTATAGTGGTGGTCGTGATAATGGTGCTGACTAAAGAGTATAGAAGCGCACGCAGAGCGCTATAGAGGGCATCAAAGAGCTTAGCCCTTTTTGTGCCAGGGACTTTGGACAGTGTGTACAACGCTATGGGGTTTTCTGTGCAAATCGGTATTCAAAGTTCACACAGGGTTAATATGAGAAGGTGGTGAGGGTGATGAGGAAAAAAGAGGGGAAAAAAGAAAAAAAGGATAAAGTCAAGTGAAAATATTACTTTAGGAAAAGAATGATTACGCCCGTGGTGTCATATTTTTTTTTCGGGGGGGGGGGGGGGGACTGTCGAAGATGGGGTAATGTAGACCTCTTGACCCGCATGAGCTTTTTCACGGTGTAGCAGCAAATTCATGAATTAGCATGGACCAAACGGATGAGTGGTATTCTTGGAATTGTGGTATTGTTATGGTGCACGGGCATCAGGTCAGAACAGACCTTTTGGCTGAATCATGTGCCGTGCTGAAATAAATCAATGAAATGAAATGAAAATGTGATAGTTTTAAAAAAAGTCTCTTGTTAAACATAACAAATGTTGATTCTTGCCCTAATAGGAAAAATATTCTTGCGTGTAATGGCCATGTGTAGTGATGTGTGTGAGAGTGTTTCTATATGTGCGTGCGTGTTTCTATGCAGAAGTCTATGTCAATTTTCAATGCACGGTATGATTTGTAAAATGAATATTGTACTGCATGTTTAAACTAGAAAAGCACTCCGAGAGCGCAGACCTCCGCCAAGCAGTTACTTTCCATTGATGATCTTGCTCTTCCATAATATGGAGATCAGTGATTTCCACCCACTAAAAAATTGCCCGAGATCCCCAATATAGAAGCCTTTGAGGCGAGTCCCCAACTGGGGCATACCCAAAGTGGGGTGCGTATATTTGTCGTTTGGGAGTTGGGAGTCGAAGGACTTGTCCATTGCAAATAAACTTTCTGCTCAGGCGTGACAAACCTGGAGGCCAAGCCAGGGTTTGATGACTCCAGCAGCTGTCGTATTACGTAAGAGCATGATAAGGATATCTGCCTGTGGCAGACCATTCAAAGTGAACTCAATTTTCTCTATCCTTTCTAAAGTTTTCAATTTTATATTCTATTGAGAAATTCTATGGTCATCCATTTTACATTTCGAACGAAAAAAATTGACCCGTAAATAACGAAAATACAGGAATAAGAAGGAGAGCATTGCTAGTTTGCCGGTGCTGACAATTGTGCTATTTGGCAGTGAGTTACAACGGGGAGGTGAGACTACCTCCCTGGTTACAATCAGCCTGCTGACTGGATCATTGAGAAAGCAGCTGTCGTATTACGTAAGAGCATGATAAGGATATCTGCCTGTGGCAGACCATTCAAAGGAATTTTCTCTATCCTTTCTAAAGTTTTCAGTTTTATATTCTATTGAGAAATTCTATGGTCATCCATTTTACATTTCGAACGAAAAAAATCGACCCGTAAATAACGAAAATACAGGAATAAGAAGGAGAGCATTGCCAGTTTGCCGGTGCTGACAATGTGCTATTTGGCAGTGAGTTACAACGGGGAGGTGAGACTACCTCCCTGGTTACAATCAGCCTGCTGACTGGATCATTGAGAAAGAGAGAGAGAGGGAGAGAGAGAGAGAGGGGGGGGGGGGGGGAGCGAGGGGGAGAGAGGGAGGGAGAGGGGGGAGAGATGGGGGATGGAGAAGGGGAGAGCAAAATGGAATGACAATAGTTCCGGTCACTACAGTACAGGCATGCTCTGTCTGCATACGCTGAATGTCGACACTCACACACACACACGTACACACACACACGCACCATGGAGCTACATGGCCCATGCCAAAACCAAAACAATCTGTTACGTCATAAACCCTCAGATGCGCGGCGCGCCTCGCCCTTGCAGAAACTAGGGCACGCACTTTAGTGCGCGCATGCAAACCTCAAATCGATACGCCCAGCCTGAACTCCCAAGTTCATTGACCCTACCTGCCAAAATATCAAAAATCCTTAATAAATTTCCCCAAAATTTTCGGATCATTACCAAAAGTTAATCGTTTGGTACTTGTGTCATTCTCAACCTTTCCTGCAAGTTTCATCCCAATCCGTTCAATACTTTTTGAGTTATTTTGCGCACAGACAAACGAACGAACGAACGAACGAACAAACAAACCAACGGTAACGAAAACATAACCTCCTGCCTTGGCGGAGGTAAAAAAGAATATGATTTAGCAGCAGAATAGGGAAGAAACGAAGGTAATAAAACGGAGGCAGAACATATAGGTCACGTATTATAAAGCTTCTATACTATAGTAATCCTGTTGTTTAATTGCTCCCTGAAATGGTCGCTGTTGGACTCCATGGTGCAATGGCTAAAATGAAATAAATGATTATGATGGCATTTGCTCCTTGTGATATTAATTAACAACTACTAGTATGCTTTTGTTGTTCCCCCATCGAGGTGGAGAAAATGCTATGGATATTACACCGGAGATGGCACCGTCAGGATAAAGACAGAAATCTTTTCCCTTTCAGAAACCATAACGAAGAGTAATTTTTCACTGTGCAAGATGTTATACTATTTTGAATGTTTTCATTTTTTTCTCTTTCTTCTTTGTTCTCTATACATTTTTCTAAAGAGATGGTACAGTATTGGTAGAGATGATAATTGAGCTTTTAACTTTTTGCGAGATACCAAGAAAGCACTTATGGAATAGTACAGAGCATACCATTTTAAGTGGAATTCAAAGTTTATTTGATAGAAATCGGGTTTTGAATGACTGAAAAATCCAAAAACAAAGTAAAACAAAGCGATCGTAATGAAAGGTAGGTCCAGCACTTTATTTGAATCGCTCTGTATTGGATATCTGAACTATTAATTTTAAAAACCAATTTTCATCACGTAAACGTTGAGTTCCTTATGGAATTACGTGCTCTGTTATATTTCATAAGAGGTGTCCCATTATCTCACCTAAAATGTTAGAAACCTGAAATTAGGTCTCGACCAAAAGTATACGATCCCTTTAATTGAACCTTGAACAACTCTAATTAGTAGAGAAGCTGGATACACGTTAATGTCTATTCATATCGCAAACAAACCGACAGGCAGTTGGCCAATCAAAATGCATATAGAAGGATCAACTGGGCAATCACTCTTGATATCTCGAACAACCCTGGAAGCAGTTTAATGCCATGAAGATCAAATATCAGTTGTACCAATAAGCTTGCAGTGTCTTATTTCACATGTGTCATAATGTTTTTTTTTTGTTTTGTTTTTTTAGTTTCTGTATTAGTCGGATATTGCTGCAGCACAATTATGTTACGGCTGTGAGGTGGCTCAGTCGGAAGCACGAAGTGTTACGCCCAACATAGATGCTATTTTATTATACCCATCCTGCAAACTCGGCTCATTGTGCCATACGAACAGCAGCAGCAGCAGTAGCAGCAGCAGAAGAAGAAGAAGCATTATATTGTTGATAAAGAGGCTCATGTTTGAAGACACCACCGAGTTTCTATGCCTGCAGTCATGTCTCGAAAACTATTTTTGCTTTGCTTTGTCGTCACTGTCGGTTTGATTTTGACGAACCTCCCTGGCTCCAGTGCAGGGGCGTGCGGCTGCCCTCCGCTCTGGACTGCTTTTCAAGGCATGTGCTACAGGTAACAGTGATTCCGGGGTTATATCTAAGATACATATTCTTTGTCCTTTTGTAAGTGCTATGGTTGTGGGTCCCTCTTTATCTCAGAGGCCTCTCTTTTCCAGCAATTTTGTGAATAATGTCACAACTTTTGACATAATCTTTGACAACAATGACACGTTGAAAGATATTATTCAGGGCTCAGATGTGAGTTTCTTCAGTTTGTCTCCCTCTACCAATTAAACTTGTTAAGATCACAACTGCTGATCTGTAAATTAACAACATTTCGGAAATTGGAACTGGGGGACTCGAACCTGTCAGCTATCATGCTTTCAGGGCAGCGACACTACCACCAGGCTGCGAGTCCAAGTTACTGGTTCCTTTTTTCCGACATGTTTATCCACTTTACAAAGTTATAATTTATTTCGACCACTTCTTTTTTTTTATCGCAATATGATTACTATAAAGTTCCTCAACTATAGTCTTTTCACGTACAATGTTCTGTTTACCCTATTCTATGTTATCAAAGGAAATGAAATGTATTATGTTTTGTCGAAATGTGAAATAACCCTTGAAATTGAAAATTGAAATTTGTTTAGAATCACAAATGAAAAAAAAAAACACGTCAAAGGCATAGAAAGACAAGACATTTAGGTGGGTCAGATGCAGACCTCCCATTCTTTCTGACTGAAAAATATGGATGATTTGGTTCAAAAGTAGGAAAGAAAGAGCAGTTTCCAGAGGAGTGTGTAGTAAAATTATCAAGAAAAATAGAAACTCCTGTTGAAACAAGAGCTGGGAATGGTCAAAATTCAAATATTCTTTCCTACCATAAGTCAACATGGTTGAGAGGTCTTCATATTATATCCTTTATGTGCAATAGAGTCCTATAAAGAGAGTTTCGGGATAACACTTCGTGGTATGGACCTTCTAGGAACTGAAAAGAAGAATAACATGACAGTTAAGTGGAGAATGGAAAAGAATGTGTAATCCTGTACTAATAAAGAAAAAAAAAATCATTGTTACGATTACAATGAAATGACAAAAGGGACAATTGAGAGATGTAGTGAAGATAAATGAGTGGACAGTTGAAGATGGGTATTTATTGGTTTTTGGTTGTGATTAGTTCCAAGTAGAACTAGTGTATACTGTTTATCCAGTAGAGTGTACATTTCACCACAACAAGCTTCCCTAATCACAACAACCTGCAAGTTACATGGCTAGCTGTAGATGCAGGAAGTACCTGTGGATCACCAGCTCGAGACGAGAGGCTGGGTGGGTGGGTGGGTGGGGGGTATATCGCTGACGTTAAACCGTCCAAACCCTCAAACTTTGCATTTTACTGAGTTTGTGCATATTTGCTGGAGCTTACCAGGGAAACATTTCCCAATGTTGGAGAGGCAGAACATTGTGTGTTCATAACTTTTATTTAGAAAGGTGACAATTATCTCAGGATTTGGTGGGTTAACAACTTAAATTGAGATGATGTGGAAAAGTGTATCACATCATCTTTATCAACCGCTCACCACACAATGGGTCTCGGAGTAACGACGTCAACACCATATCATGCATCGTATATTGCACCTTAACTGATTTTAAACATTAACCTCTCCAGACTTTATTCAATAAATCATTTTCGTAGCATACTAGAATTCCACGCATACCTATTCTAGTTAATGTGTATCCCTAAAACAAGAAAGGTTGTCAGGGGCTTGACAAACTAATGAAACAAATTACGCTTTGGAAGGTTATCGAAATTCATTGGGTATTCACAATACGGGATGTGAAATTGATTTTGTTAATTTTGTTTTGTTTTGTTTTTTTACTCATAGGTCCTCAGAAGAAGAAGAAAAGAACACCTATGAATTTGAATACAATACATAGAGACAGTCCCAACCTTTTGCTTGACTCACAGTTTATTACAAATCATTAGAAAATGTGATGCAGTAATTTTTCTATACAGCAAATACTCATGTACAAACTTTTGTTTTTAATTACTACATGATGATATCAAAATGATGAAAAAAAAAAAAAAACCCGTTATTGATGCAGGTACTTTTCAGTAGCAAGTGTGACGTGGGATGAGGCCGAAAGACAGTGCCAGTCATTTACGAAACCATGCTGGGACGAGGGCGCCACCACCGGTCAGCTAGGTCACCTTGTGTCCATTCACTCCCAGGAGGAGATGGATTTCCTCATCACTCTCTTCGACTCCATACGAAACAAACGGGTATGTATAATCAATGAGATTCAACAGATAGAGTGACAACAATAATTATTCCCGTTGTGCTCTATGAAATAATTGATTTGTTGACGATGAAAGGTGAGGAATCAATAGATTTCCCAAGGAAAGAAAAAAAACCGATTAAGAATGTGCTGCATATGCAGAGTCAAAATGATAAATTTTCACAAAAGCAATTTGCAATTTGCGATTTTAATAATATTATTGTCTTTCTTTCTTTCATTCATTCATTCATTCCTTACTGTTCTTTAACCTTCAAATCAACAGTTCTCCAGTAAATACCTGGCCTGGATTGGACTGAATGATAAAGCGAATGAGGGTTCCTTCGTCTGGAGTGACGGTTCGGATTTTAATTACACCTTCTGGAGCGCAGACCAACCAAACAACTATAATGATGCGCAGGACTGCGTGAATTTTGGTCTAGAATTTGATTTTATGTGGAACGATGCGGGCTGTGAACCTGCTGGTGATTGGATCGTTGAAGGTTATTTCTGCAAGCTAGGACAATGGGTTTAACTTATAGGACCTTATTTTCAGTTATATTTTACCTTCTGGTGCTAGAGCGGGCGATAGAAATTTTGCGCAAATGTTCGCAAGATTATTTGGTAATACTTTATGAGACATTGTTGTTATTACTAATTTTTCCTCTTTTAAAGTTCTGAGGCATTTATAAAATAGACTTTAAAAGTTTGAAGAACTTGTTCGATAAATCGGAAGCTCTATGTATAGATTTATGGAATTTACTGGTCTTTAGCAGAGAAACCAATACTCTGATAAACCGAAACAAATAATACTGTAAACAAGAATGATGACATGGGGCATCACATATTAAAAAAACATGTAGCAACGTAATTCCATTTCAATACCTCTCACTTTACAATAACTTGTCTCGACTGTGTTGAATTCATCCGTGCTTTTTTCTTCTTCTTTTTCCCCTTGAGTCCCCGCTCAGGCATTCTTACGGTGAAGCTGGACATGTATGTCTTCATCTTTGTTTATTGTGATTTGTCATGAATGTTGACATTTTTTTTTTCTCATCCCAGTTGAGAAATTCTGACCCTCGTTATAACCATTACATAGTTGTCCAAATGTGAAATTCTGAAAATCATCCTGAGTTCAATTTTCAAGCATTTTTACCATGGGGAGCAGTGATTTAAAGGAACAAACTGTTTAAAGGGGAAGGCTAGTAACTGATCAGTGGGAATCAGTGCGTATGCTGGGGGATGATTGTTCCTAATAACATTTGATGCATATCTATATTTTTATCACTTGTAAATGCCGAAAAGTGGCTTTAATTAATCACACAATTATCATGTTGTTGAATGGACGCATAAATTTGCACAAGTTGTGAAGAGATTACTGTCCCATTTAACAGTTTCCTATATCGTATGCCAAACACTGGGGCAGGATTCTTTCACTATCACTATCATCGTAATTATTAACATCATATTCATCGCTGCCACCGGTATGCTATTAGAATAATGCCTATTTATTATGGTGTTGTTAATACAGTGTATGCAATAGCGTAGGATATTGTTGTTCAGTTTCCTTGCTGCTCTTGTTCGTCGGATTTCGTTGTGATACATCGAGTGCCATGTAATGACGGATGCACGTCGTTGCTATGAAGGTTTGCTAATCCGAAAATAAAAGAAGTCTCCTTATTCCGAAGGGTAGTCATTCAATCCGAAAATGAAAAAATGTAATAAGGTTCGTGATTTCAAACGTTCGTTATTACACATCGTCTTTACATTAAAGAACAAGTCCACCTTCATATACATGTGGATTGAGTGAATGCATCAAGGTACACAAGCCGTAGTAGTCTTCTTATCCAGCAGTGACTGCGCAGAAGCTTCACAAATTCGTACTTTTGAACGGATTGTCTGATTGTCCTCAAACTTTCACTAATGCGGTCTGCTAATGTTGCTGCATTCACTCAATCCACATGTCTATGAAGGTGGACTTGTCCTTTAAAAGATTTTTCCGTTTGATGTGATTTTTTTGTCTGTGTGTTTGTGTTCGTGCCCGTTTGTGTGTGTTTGTTTGTGTGTGTATGTGTGTGTGTATATATATATATATATATATATATATATATATATACATATATATACAGTATGTATATGTGTGTGTATATGTATAGATATATATATATATATATATATATATATATAATAATGTGTGTGTGTGTGTGTGTGTGTTTATGTATACCATGAATTTCAATGGTATGTGCGTCTATATTAAGAGGATAACGATTAATCTCTCAAATGATCTTGTTGTTTGTTTGTTTTTTCTTGCTGAGATGAGATACCACTCGGCTTACCATGACATCACCATGCTTGTGATCAATTAGTACCAGCGGCGAAGTCCGAATCGCAAAGGCAACGAGGAGTCAAACAATCAAACAAGAGAATCATACGGCATCATGAATAGTACTCGATACTGTCGCATCACTTAGACCATGCTCAGACACACGCGCAACATACTCTTACCCACATGCACATGCAAATCATAGTAATTTGAACTCTTTACGAGTAATCTTTGGTAACTAAAAACTCCTGGTAGTCCTCTTCATACAGCGCCAGGATATTTGTTATGTACATATAAATACAAAAATACACACAACAAAGGGGCTTAACCCAAGCTAACAGCAGTATGTTTACCTGAGTACTGGTTCGTCTTATCACGTTAAATGATCATGACGATGATTATGATGATGATGATGATGATGATGATAATAATAATGATAACAATAATAATGATAATAATGATAATAATAATAATGACGATAATAATAATGATAATAATAAAAAACACCAGGGATAAACATTCATCGTTTCCAGTCCAACTCCCAAACAAGTGGCAAAAGAATGTATGACCACCGTACAAAAAAGTCACAAGGAATTTAATAGTTGGCATCAATCCTTTGAAATACGTTTCTAAATTTGACAGACGAGTTTAGCGATCGTCATAACACTCCTTTATAGCGATTGTCATGAAATAAAAGTTTCCTTCTGTAATTGCAAGGACAAAGTGAACACTTTATTTGACAGTAAACTCCAAAGCGAAAATTCTCACTGTAAACATGTGAAGAGATGGGTTTTTCTTACTTGTCTTACTTTAAATAAAATCCCAGTGGGATTTAGGAATATATGCTAGTGTTAACGAGTAATATACAATTGTATATCTGAAGTCCACAAATCTTTGATTCAAAACCTGACCTTTCGGAAACAACACAAATACTATATTTCCCACCTATCTAAATACTATTGTGGTTTCTTAGTTACAATGTGGTAAACAGAGTGTTGATAATGACATCATTTGGTATACGAATCTAGTGAAATAATTCATTTGTTGTACTTTAACAGGAATGGATATCAAAGTATGAAACTCATCAGTGTTATTTCTAGAATTTATGTGTTAGATGAAATTGAGAGCGAGAGGGATGGCCATCTCCTTTTTCTTGATCATTGATACTGTTTTCAAAATCAAAATTGAGTAGGAAAACTCCGACAATGGACAATAAATCGACGTCACCGCAGACATAAAAAATCCCCCGACACTTTACATACATACTTGGGGATTAGCCTTGAAAGGTTGGCCTTGGCCTATGTTGATTCCTCCACTTCACTGCAAAGTCTATGTACTATCCATTTTTTATTTACCATTATGATATAATATGATGTGATGTACAATGTAATCGTCTTTTTTTACCTCAGATTTGTGTAAATAAATTGAATGGAATTGAATACATCACGATAACACTTGCTTTAAAGATAACATGGACTCCACGTTCACTCTATAGATCCAAAGATTCACAACAGGGACTTGTATGAATGATCTTCTTTCATTTTCTTTTACCGGATCATAGGATAGACCGAAAAAAAAAATTCTGGTTTTGTATTAGCGAGCGATGAATTTGAAATTTTTAAAACTTTTCACAACTTCACAGTCATCCACACAATTTGAGAACGTAACGAAACATGCACTTTTTCTTTTCTTTTCTTCTCAGATCTGAGTTCATTATTCATGTCTCGAATGCGATATTCATTGCAATCGATTTGAGCTTTTTATGTGACTATGAAGACATTGCCTCTGATTTACACGATTTTCTTGGTATCCGTGAGAAGCGAGAAATACTTCATGAATATTGCACATAATTATGAATACAGAATTACCATTGGCACAAGGTGAATTCTAGCGTAAAACCAACGTAGCATCACTGTTTTGTTCTGTTTTTTTTTTAATTCAAAGCATCACACAGAGCTGTTGCATGGTTCTGAGAGTCTTGGGGGGGGGGGGGGTAGTTGTCAAACGAGGTTTTGACAACTTAACTCCCATCCTCTCTTTACACACTATTTTTTTTTGTGGGGGTTAAATATTTATACGGTAAGGTGAATATCATGATAATTTGCGCGATGTTATTGTTTTAATTTTACAGGAAACGCAGTAACTGAACGATCGGCATGATGATCAGAGAGTCTGTACATCCCTTGCTGCAGCTGTAATCGCGTGTTCATTGTTAAAGAAGATTCATTCATTTTATTCATTTCATTTCAATTCATTTGAGACGAAATTATGAAATATGAAATTTGCAAGGAAACAAAATAAAAAATTGTCTTTTGCATATATTCAATGAGATTTAAATGCACGTCATTTGTTTACAGTGAGACAAAGCACACCTTTATATAAAGAAATACATGGGCAAACTGTAACTGAATCGTAAGAAAGAAACGAAGTCAGAAATGGGGGAGACTGCTAAAAAGCCTAGCTTGTAGAATGCAGTCCCCTCGTGAGTTAAATTGTAGTAAAAATCAAACGAAGCGATACGACATATTCCTTGGGAAACAGAGCATAAAACATAAACGCACACAAACGCACACAAAGACAGAAACAAAGCAGCTCACTAACATTCGCGTGGAAAATAGACAGGAGGTCAAAGGTCAGAAAGGACTGGAAGAGAAGGGAGGTCAGGGAAAGGATCAAAGGAGGAAGGGTCAAGGGTCGATACCAAAGCATAGGCCTAGGAGACTACAGACTTACCGAGATATGTATTATAGGAATAGTGTGTCATAACGACTATGAAGAAAAAAAAATGCTAAACAAAGATATGAATTAGCGGCTTCCAAAGATACAAATCCCCAGTAATAAAAGAATTACTGAAAATTTTCTTTAATTTCAAAGGAAAGGTGCTAAAGCTTAGTAATTTTATGCTACTATCAAGAGGGATTCCAGAATTTAGGTCCGACAAATGAGATTAAAGATTTTGTATTAGACAGTCACGATAGTGGTAAATGAAATTCATTAGATCGTCAGGTGGAATATGAATGTAGGCCCACAGTTTTATTAGGAATCAAACAAAAAAGGAAGGGGATGATCGGTTTGTATATAAATGTCCTAAAAAAAAATACAAATCCTTAATTTTTCAACTATTCATTTGATGAGATTGATGGGCAATATGATCCACTCGACCTGCAATTTTGAAGTCACACACTCCTAAAGCAAGAGCTCTAGGCTATGGGGTTCATCTACTTTCTCTTCTAAGTAAATCAAAAGTTACACAATAATGTTACAGTCATCAAAGTTATTCCCTACGATGGAAACCGGTCCCAAACAACTTAACGCAGCTGGTCTTTTCACGAAGGTTGTATAGCGACGCGTCGCCACAGAGCTAATTGAAGGAGTACGTTAAATGTCTGACATTTAGGCTTACTTTAGCAAACAACACAAAAAATCGTAAAAAGATATAGGTCTTAAGGGTCAATTTCGTACTTTTTCAGACCAATTCCTAATTGCTGCATTCAATTTAGCACAATTTAGCCTACATGGCATGTTTGGTATTTCAATTTTATACATTTTTCATCCAATTTCATTTTGGAGCTTTCAAATTACATTTAACATCATTCAAATCAGCCTTTTTCAGTTCAAATTCGTAAGACAAGCACCATTTTGCTATTAATCGTTCATTCAATTTAGCAGGATATAGTCACGTGATCACGAATACGCTGTGCTCTTTCATTCGAATTCATTCTTTAGCATCCAATTTCGCATTTACTGCAGTCAATTTAGCAGACACGTTTATGCTTTTATTCTTTTTTTTTCGTTTTCATTCATCATAGGTATTGTTTGCAAGCATCATGACATTTCATATTTTCGTATTCATTCTTTATTCTGATTTCACCTTTGCAACAGTACTTTCATAATAGGTGTATATGTTTATAATGTTCGATAGCATTATTTCATTCACAGATACATTAATCTTAACTTTGTTTTGACATTAGCTGGGAGAAAGAGGTCTCAATTTACATCGTGATTATTTCCATCATCTGCATGTTTCATTATTTTCATTTGGTGGGTGCTATTTTGCGTTAATCATCATTAGTTTTAAAGTTCTTGGATCAGTTCTAGCCATCAATTTGTCAAGGTTATTACCCTCAAATGCTTCTATGATTCTTTCCCTGTCTTCTTGAGAGATACGCCTGTATATAACTCGTGCTGCCATGACTGGACATAAGAAAGTGAAGTGATTTGTGGTGCTGGTGCGTGTATAGTTCTGATAACATGTATGAAAGAAGAGGGGCGTTACAGATCAACAAACTTGAGTTATTTAGGGTCAAAGATGTCTTTACAATATACTCAACACTGTGTGGATAAAATAAAAATTCACATCAAAATGCGTATAAATCAGTGTTCTCACCTTTTCAAAATAGAAATAACATTACGCCAATTTGAATGAACATATTTGGAATTTGACTGCCAATACGCGAAATTGAATGACTGATATACCATTTTCCGCCAGTGCTGGCGAATTTAAATGACTGAAGAGCACGTGCCAATTTGAATGCCCGTTTTAAGAATTCGAAAGACACATGTGCGAATTTCATTGATCAAAATGCTAAATTGAACGAACAAGACCCCGTTTACAGCGCGGGGCTGGGACGAGCCGCGGTCGAGCCTAGCCTCAATTGCGGGGCCGAGCCCCGCAATTTTGTCCGTTTACACTGCCGGGCTCGGCCGCGCTTTTAATTCAAACCTTTCAATATTTTGTCGTAGTGGCGCTCTGCTTGTAAACAAATGCAATTTGGTATAGTCTGGTTGTCAGACCCTTTGCCAAATGGATTCCGTGGCGACGAAGTCGCTGTTCGGGTAAAGGCCTTTGCCGAAGGAAAAAATCCTTTGCAGGACAAAACCACCTTAAACTATACTAGCCTTCGACATTGAGGGGGTTAATATCCTGAATAGCGAAAAAGTACGGGCAGAGGGTTTGGAAGCCAGACTAAAATTGGCCTCGCATTTGGCCTAGTTTGCGTTTACACTGAGAAAAGGCCGGGCTCGGCCGCGGTTCGGCCGCGGCCGAGACCACCTCCAGAGCGTGGCCAAATGCGAGGCCAAAATAGGCCTCGCATTTACACCGAAATGAAGATGGCTTCGCACTGTAAACGGGGTCCATCTACAGAGCGAGGTCAAATGCGAGGCCAATTTTGGTCCCGCATTTGGCCTTTTGCGTGTTTACACTGAAGCGGGGCCGGGCCGAGCTGCGGCCTCGCCTCGCACTGTAAATGGGGTCCAAGTTGCAATTTTGAATGACAGAATGTTCAGTGACGATGATTTCCGCTAAATTGAATGAACCTTTTATCAAACGGACTGACAAAAGTGCGAAATTGGCCGGGAAAACCTAGAGTAAGAATTGTCTTGTGCCATAAGATAAATAAAGCTACAAGATCCGGGAAATGTTTAGAAAAAAATCATAGTCATAGACGACCAGATGTTGATGAAATCATGATTTGCGATACTACCTTGTTGTCATCACGTCACAAAAACATAGGCAACATTACCTTAATTGGCATTTTGATAAAAATACCCCGTTTTCCATTAGATATACAAATTGCCATGCTTACATTTAACTCTCAAGACTGCCAGATATACAATTAATACTAATTAATAATAATAAGGGTAGGAAACAAATTGTTGCTCCTGAGGGTTGATAATGATTATGATAATGAAAAAGATCATTGTGTGTTTTCTTGTTGAAGGCTTGAAGTGACCTTGTAATCAGTTTCTTATTAAAAAAAACGACTCGTAAATATTATAGGTCAACGATTAATTAAGACTTACATTGCTGATAGAAGTGTACCAGTGTACTCTCTAAAAAAAATCGAGTGAAAATTTTCACTCTAAAAAGAGTGAATACAAAAAAGAGTGAATTTCGAGTGAAATTGGAGTGAATTTTGAGTGAAAATGCTCATTTTCACTCATTTTAGAGTGATCTCAGGGATCACTCCAAAATCTTCGAGTGATCCCTGAGGTCACTCCAAAATGAGTGAAAATGAGCATTTTCACTCAAAATTCACTCCAATTTCACTCGAAATTCACTCTTTTTTGTATTCACTCTTTTTAGAGTGAAAATTTTCACTCGATTTTTTTTTAGAGAGTATCCTTCAAGAGACGGATTTTAACTAGGAATACAAGTCAACAGCACTTCACCGGTGTCTGCATTCTGGTAAGCACCTAATATTTATTGATTGATTGAGTAGTACTTAATTTGTTAAGTAGTAACAGTGTAAGGCCAACCGAAGTTCGAAAGGGTATACTGGAGC
Source organism: Diadema antillarum (assembly GCF_040938485.1). NCBI lineage: Eukaryota > Metazoa > Echinodermata > Echinoidea > Diadematoida > Diadematidae > Diadema > Diadema antillarum. The sequence goes on from NW_027271196.1 coordinate 953,011, forward strand.
GGTCGTTACACTTAGCGCAGTTGCCAATTCAATGAATTTATCAATTCAATGGGCCGAATGCATAAAACAAGCAATTGCTTGTAGGCAATTGCTTCAAGCAAAAGCACAAGCTCGTCTAGAAAAAAGGTCTGGCTCAAGCAATTGCTTAAATCCATATGCATAATCTTTTGCTTATGCCAATACCTTTTGCTTGTCCCGCACAAGCAATTGCTTGCGTTTTCAACAAAAGGGACGTCACGCCTGTGCGAACACAAGAACAAAGGCGAGTGTGGCAGCATGTATATGAAAGGGCATGTGTGTGTGGAAACATTTCCTGACATAGCAGAAGAGCTATGAAATGCACACACAGACACATACACACACATCTATACACACACGTATTACTGGCTGATTCCCACGTGCAGCTTACAGCACTGCCCGGATCTGCCAGATCGCACGTGGAGAGAGGTCTCCTCGTTCTCCACCGAAGTCAGACATCCTACCTGTTTTTCATCACATTTTGCGTGCTAACCACTGGACATTCCCGTTGTTGAAATGAAAAAGTTTCTTACACAACTTATGAGTAATTTCTTGTAGATTTATACCACTCCTTCACAAGTGTGGTCTTTCTTTCATAAATATGAAAATGATACTTGAAAGGGAACGTTCCGGTTAAGCAAAAGCTCAAGCTCATTTTACAGAGCTTGGCAAATCGCAAGCAATTGCTAGCAAGAACAAGCAAAAGGTATGTTTTATGCATACGTTTTTAAGTAAATGGTTGGTCTCTAAGCAATTGCTTGAGGTCAGCAAGCAATTGCTTGTGCTTGCTAGCAAAAGCTTCTGCTTGCATGCAATTGCTTGTTTTTATGCATACGGATTCGAGTAAAAGGCTAGCACAAGCAATTGCTAGCGTTTATGCATTCGGCCCATCGAATTCATCAATTCATCTACCGCGACTCGAGCTGAAGTTTTGTCTCAAATGCTGGTATCAAAAAGAAAAGTAGTTCTATCCAAGCATTGGGCAAGGAGATAATTATCAGCATGGGTGATAGACAATTGCAACCCTGCACCACAACTCCAACAAAAAGTTGCCTGACATGGATTTTTTTCAGAAGGGCAGATTCTAAAAGAGCAGACTCTAAGCTTTAATATGATATACAGTAACTCAATTTAGATGGACTCTCCTATAATAACCCTTCTAAATCTTGGAAAGAAAGCACATTCTCTGGAAAAGTGTGAACTGAGAAACCCGCTCTTTCAGAAAATATGAAAAGTCAAGTTCGGCTAGGCTGACCCATTTCACTTATTTTCAGTCCTATAACGCAAAATCAGTGTGTGCGACTTTATGTTCGTTTTGAGGTGCACGGTCACATATTAGAATCTGCTCTGAACTAAAAAGGGTAAGAATAATGACAACAATAATACCGCGTGTTGCTCCTGAGGGTTGTTTTCTTCTTCGAATTGGTATTTATGGGATTAAATATCACAAAATGGGGGAATAACCATTTTAACTATACTTGTTCCGTTCACGACAGTTTGAGAAAGAATATGAGTGACATATAAAATTGTATGCGTGTCTTATGTTCTTCTATTTTTCCTCCCCGAACGAGTACTGACCTTGTGATGGATTTTGGGACAACTCAACAGCAAACCTAAGGCGGAAAATGATAGACCACCGGAAGCGGCTGAATTAAATGAAAAAAAAAAAATACATGGCTGATAGACAAGGATAGAAGCGTATACCCTTGTATCCCTCAAGAGACGGATTTGACCAGGATGTTTACACTTCACGACTGTTTACATGCTATTGAGCTTCAAATTGATCGATTGAGTGGTAGAAGTAGATATGGTAGTAGAGCGCTGTCGTACATTGTTAAGTAGCAAAGGTGCAAAGCTACTCGAAGTTCAAAGGAATATGCGGGTGCGGTTTCTACCCCTTTGCACAGAGTGAGTTGACAAATTATAATATGTATTTCCTGATTTCCTGCTTGTCAAACTAAAGTTTTGTCCCAAATGTTTACATGGCAGTTTCTATCCATGCATAGAATAATGAGAAATTAATAACGAGTTATACAAGACTCAACCATCAGCATGGAGAATAACCTTCTTAAATCAAGAAGGACACTTTTTCTTATTCAGAACTTTCTTTCCTGTTCTGCTGTAGAAGTTGGAAGTGCGATGTAATAACTTTGCTTGTAGTGGTGGTAGTAATAACAGTAGTGGTAGAGGAAGGAGCACTGTAGCTTGTTTGCAAATGTGACTCTGCACCTCAAAACAAACAAAAAGTCGCCAGACATGAAGTTTTAGTTAAGACCATATTCTGAAAGAGCAGACTTTAAGCTTTAAAATGGTGTATAATTCAAATCAAATGGACTCTCCTAACCTATCTGAATATTGGAAAGAAAGCACAAACTCAGGAAAAGTGTGAACTGAGAAAAGGGGCTCTGAAGTACAGTGTCTATTCAAGCGCTTAATCTTTACCAAACCGTGCTGGCTGTGCGATGAATGGGACAAAAAACAGGAGGTAAGCCACCAGAGTGACAACAATGAAGGGATTATCAGATTAAAATGAAATTAAGCATGCCTCATTAACACATTCTGTGCATAATTAGTGCCAACTTTCAAAGCAGTAGCACTATCCTTTCAAAAGTTATTAGAGTTGAAAGTGAAGAGTGTGGACAAGGTTTTTCAGAAATGAAAAAGGGATTCTAAAGACACACCTTATCACACTGTTCTACCAAAAATGTTTGAGATAAACTGCTTAAAAAACACACTTTTCTACCAGTTTCATTATACCAAATTTTAGCATAATATAAAAAAAAGACCCGCTCTTTCAGAAAACATGAAAAAGTCAAGTTCAGCTAGGTTGACCCATTTCACTTATTTTCAGTCCTCACGCAAAATCAGTGTGTGCGACTTTATGTTCGTTTTGAGGTGCACGGTCACAAATAGTAGCGGCGGTAGCGGTACTAGCATCAAAGATTACATTTTTTTTCAGGTTGTGGAAGTTCCCCCCGAATCTTTTACTTTTTGTGCGTAATTATCCCCTTTCAAAATCATACGCAAAAGGCTTCAATTTTGGCCATTCGAAATACCAACTGGAATGGAAGTTTTCCAAAGTTAGGGTTCAGTGGCGGATCGGGGGGGGGGGGGGCGTGCTCACCGGGCGCGCCCCTCCTTATTTTTAAGTTAATTAGCCTCATTATTGCACGGCTTTATTTAGCATGAAGTTTACATTCACAACTGTGCGTTTCATGCATTCATGAAAATGGGCATCCCGTCGGGAGTGTTCCAAAGATGTAGACTGCAATTTTATCTCTTACTTAATTTTGCTTTATACAAAGAATCAAACATCAATAAGGAAACAAAACGACAAAACACTCTTCCAAAACGGAATGAAATTTAAGAGAGGTACGGTACCTCAAATTCTTAGTTTTCTGGAAAAGATGTTACAGTCCTCTTTATTTAATAGCCCTAACTTTTAGCTGCAATGTTGATGTTATCACTCTTCAAGTCTAATTTTGGACCTGCACGCAAATCTTCACTAAAATATGAACTGAAAAACAAAACACCTGTAGCCACTCGCACCAGTGTACTTTGTTATTGTTGTGTAGGAATAAGCTTGCACTGGTGACTTCTTAAGGGGAAAGGCTGGAGTATGGAATCATCACATGACCAGTCTTGCGTTTGCTACTGATATCACTTCGGCGAAAACATTCGAATCCTTGATATTCCACAGTTTTTGTTTTTATTTGTAAGCTATGATACTTAATCATATATCTCTATCACGGTGTGGAATTCCTTCTTTGATTAAGTAAATCTACTCGGACATAAAAATAAACTCTTCAAATGTTTATGTGTTCAAATGTTCAAATGTTCATAGTATCTAGATATATCATGCTATATCCTGTTTTCTCAGACTACAACCATGGATATCAGCAGCATCATCACTATCATCCGATTATAACCGGTATCTTTCCCTTCTGTTTTTTTTTTTTCTTCTTCATACTACAACTGATATCGACAGGAAAAAAACGAATACTTGTCAGGGAATCAAAAAAGATAATTTTAGGAAAGGTGAAAATTTTATTGATTACTTACCTGCTTTGTCAGATTTTATCCATGGCTATCAGCGGCATTATTACTCTCATCCGATTATTAGCCGTATCTAAACCTCTTTTCTTATTTTGTTTTTACTACAATGGAAAGCGACGCTGAAAAAAAATGAATGCGTGTCAGGGAATCAAAAACAATAATTTAAGGAAAAGCGAACATTTTACTGATCATTTACCAATATTTTCAATTTCTTTACAATGAAAATATCAGATATTTAGAAATTGACAAAGAAGTTTTATAGAAAGGAGCATTAATTGTATTTGTTGATCTAGCTAATGAAGATTGGTTTAATGTTTTGGAAGAAAATGATGTTGATAAATTTAATAGTTGTATGATAGAATATCATTTGTTCAAAACGAGTAGCAGAGAAGTAACCTTAAATGCCCATAGATTATACTCGAAGAATTTTACGTTAACTTCATACGCCATCTAAACTTTATCAATCTCATGTTTTTTAATCTATCCCAACAAAACTTTAGGATACAAATAATATCGTAGTAATCTTAAAAGTGTGAAAAGAACATTAAAAAATAAAGAAATGAAAATTGCAGGAGGAAATGTAAATGGAATATAGAATATCGTAAAAGAAAATGATAAATGAAAGTGAATTTAGTTATAATTTAGAAAAATTGAATATTAATGAAAAAGAAATTACTAACCAGTCAAACTTCATAAGCTCTTAATTATTTCTTTACAAATGTCGGTCTTAATCTAGCTGTCAAGATAAAGTTGTGATAAGAATCTTCTCTCCGAACCTAAGTAAAACATAATAAGCCCTGCATGTAGTACAAGTCTACATTATTTTTGATGGCGTAAGAACTAAGATTTAATATACTCTGCCCTTACTGCAGATCTTTAATCCTTCATGCCCTGTACGTTGTCCTTTTTCACTGAAAATATTACAGTTGCTTCATACTGAAGTGACAAATTATTGTCCTGTCGCAATTATATCACGTCATCACAATATACCGATCTGCTTTCATATCTTGATTTTTTTTTTATCTGTGTCCATGAGAAAGTCGCATCACAGAGATGAAAGGAAGACAAAATGAGAATAAACATTGACAAATAGAGACTGACGGGATGAACAAAAATTGACAGCAAATGCATAACACGTCTCAAGACGCCATCACTTCATATCCAACACAAGAATATGACAAAGGTAATAAGATGTGATATTTGATTATAGAAGGACACTTGAATTCAAGCAGTGTCAAATTTGAAAGGAAAATAACACCAAAATACTGTAATTATTGAAAATATACTTTGTTGGATGGAGAATAGAATTGAATTGAATGAAATTAATGTTCAATCCTATTCCAAGTATCAAATCAATTTAAACGTAATTCATTAAGAGGTTTTTAGTATCTTCAATAAATGCTGACAAATTAGAACACGTCAGCTGAGTTTGAGGGAGATCGGACAGTCCGTCCTAATGTTCCGAAATTCGAAAATTTGGTTTTAGCACCATGCACCCTCATCGCTGGATGAGACGGCTTTAGCAATTTGTGACGTTACAGTGGTGGAATGTAACAACATCAAGACTTTTTTGTTTGTTTTTAATGTTCACTTTCCCTCGTAAATGACAGTTAAAGTTCAAGGTGATATTATCCCTCTACGGTCTAAAGTTGGAGCCAATGCTGAGTTGAGTTGAGTTGAGTTGAGTTTATTAACAACATACATATGAATATGATAACATGAAATTCCATAGGGTAAGATACAATAATATGAAAATGTTTTATGAGAATACATTGATTTTGTACTGCAAGCATACATTTTGCATACTTATATATATCTTACATAAGAATACATGTGGTATAATAGATTTAGTTTCGTTGTGATACATTTATCACTGAAAAGGCAAAGAGTATGAATAAGTATGTAATGTAGACATACGCATAGACAAAGGTTCTGAAAAAATAGAAAAATAGAAAAACAGAAGATAATGTTGTTAAAGGGGGAACCAAAAGTTAGCACAAGTGCTAGTCGAAAATGGTTCTCCCATTATAGCTACATGTATATTTAAGCTGCTTATTGCAAGGTCTACTCTTTTAAAGTAAACTGTACTATAAAAGTACATTAAACTAAACACTGAATATACTTTTCATCACTAAACTTCATTTGACAAGTGATTTTTTAGGTTTCTTCGAAATGAAGATCTTGTTCTTTCCTCTTGAACATTTTTGGGCAAACTATTCCAAAAATTTGCCCCGACGAAAGATATAGAAAATGTGCCATGTGTCGTTTTACATTTCGGGAGTCTAAGCATGGAATGATCTTTGCCTCTAGTCCTGTACGCATGATGCATTGGCTCATAATATTGCGTTACAGAATGTGGTAAATGTCCCTTGTGCAGATCATAATTATGCAAAGTTGACATTGCAAGCTTATGCAGGTCAAAAACATCTAACACTCCTACTGGTGAATAATGGCCTAGAACTTGTTCTTAAGGGGAAAAATGTAATTGCTCTCATGGCCATTTTTTTTGTGCTAAAAATATACAATTTAAGTGGCTTCTGTAGGTACTTCCCCATTTCCATAATGTGTGTGTGTGTGCGGCTCTAAATGTTGATTATTCTATCACTTGGACGTAACAAATCATTGTAGACGCCGTATTCAGAGATGGTGGCATAATCATTATAATCAATACAATTAAAATTCATATAACTATTTTGAACAAAATTTCTGATTTTTTTTCCCTCATGCTTCACTGATGTGCTCTTTTAACATCTCTGCATTCGCTGAAGACACACATAATCATGCAGAGGGAATTGAGGGCAGTGCGAACGGTTGCTGGCTACAGAAGGGAATCGTTAATTATGGTATTCCACACATTTTACCCGAGGGCCTCCATTTGCTCAAACGGTACATGCGTAACAATAGCATTAGCCAGCCCGGAGATCACTCTGGTTATAAACGCAGTAAGATGTTTAATGATCAAAGGGAAACGCAGCAGTGACAGGATTGAAATGATTATTGGGAGACTTCATACTTCTGCCTTTGAACAGAAATCGAGGCAAAATAATAATAATAATAATAATAATAATAATAGTAATAATAATGATAAATAAAAAAAGAATGCAATTCCACAAAAGGACGTTCATCGACTCGCTTGGAGCGAAACTGCAGCGATCAATCTTGCAAGACGATCAAATCAAGTAATTTCGAAAGAGTGCATCGCATAAATGTATAACACTGCACGCGCTCGTGATCGTTGAACCAACGCAGTAATCATAAAGTGGAGTAGAATTAATTTCACACCTTTATGCCTCAAGAGAAAATGACAGGGGATGGGCTTCATTAATGGTCAAGTTGACACTGCCAGGGAAATAACTATATCTATTCTTCTTTTCAAACCAGGACAAGAATAATCTTTACTGTTCTCCAAATGTTCATTTTGTTATTGTTATCTTTTAATGCTTTCGTCTATATTTTTTCCTAACTGCAATTAATTTTGAATTCCTTGTATTTTTCCTTCATCATTTTCCCTTTTCCTTTGTTCAACTATATATGCACAGCTCAAATTAAGGAGATTCCGGATATACGTTTATCAGTATTCATATCGCAAGCAACCCGACCAGTACAGGTAGTTAGCCAATCAAAATTCATATCGACAGGACACAAACAGACAGCTGGCCAATCTCCTTTGATATGGCGAGTAACGAGAAAGATAATTAGCCAATGATGTGATTCTGGCCACGAGGATCAACAGGCAATTCTACTAGAGAGTTATCGATAACTTATTACAGTACAGTACGTGTCTGTGATGCCTTTTTAAAGTTCCTGTTTAAGCGACATATTGTTATAGCAAAAATATTAGGACACTGATTGAATCGGGAGCGTTCAGTCTGGACCTGCGCGTGTTCCGACCCACACGGGACTTTAGATATCCACTACAACAAATCTGGCTCACTGTGACATAGGAGGGGAAGGAAAAGCATATCATTGTTGATAACAAGGCAAATCATTCACAACTTCAACAATTTATTTGTAAGTTCGTATACCCGCAGTCATGTCTCGAAAACTGTTTCTGCTTTGCTTTGCCGTCACTGTCGGTTTGATTTTGCCGAAGCTCCCGGGTTCCTGTGCAGGGGCGTGCGGCTGCCCTCCGCTGTGGACTGGTTTCCAAGGCATGTGCTACAGGTAACAGGTTTATTCTTTGATTTCCGTTTTTGGTTTAATAGTTGTGGGTCTTTCGTTAGATTCAAAAAGTGGCAAATTATTTGTATTCAATGATCAAGCAGCACACCTTACTTGAAAAATTTCTGCAACCCTGCATCAGTATTTTGTCTCTTGGTGTGCTTGTTTGATTTTATATTTGTGTATGTGTGTGTGTTGTATTGTTGTTGCTTTTTTAATTGCTTTTTTTTTTTTTTTTTGGTCTTTTCCTCTTTGTTGGGGGGGGGGGGATGGATAGGGGACTGAGGAGGGGAATAAACAGACGCAGACTGTGCAAAATGAGTCGAAGCAAATGCACAATGATTCATATTCTACAAGGGGTACGGTTGAGGGTTTCGATGAGATGCGGGGGAATTCAATCAAAATGACCGGATTTTTGTGCTAAATTTGGTAGCTCCACTTCAGTTCCCATTCTACATCGCTGAGATATTAGTCAAACTGTCGACACCTAATTATTGTGACAAATATACTTACTAGCTAATAAAACTAACATATTTTGCAGTTTCCTTGTAATTATATAAAATGGGTGCAATCTGAAAGTTTCATGGAAGTGACTGCAAAGATTTTTCTTTCATTGATAGACAAACTCAAAGTAAACAATGCAGGAAACGAACAGAAGGTTTGAAGGGCGAAACCCCGGGTAGAGCTTGATATTCATGTGGTCCTGTTAACGTAGATTAAGAGTCTTATGTAACATCACGTGGAACTGTGCCTTGACGTGCTGTAAGTGACAGAATAGGCCAAGTGAGTGCAGAGAACACAATTAAGATGGGGTGTTCTTCTTAAGAAGGGCTCGACACTAACGGTGGCCCGGTGGCCCGGGGCCACCAAAAACGCACGTCGGGCCACCAAAACACGTTGGATGTTTGCCTTTACTTTTGGAAATAAACAGCGGTAACAATCGGCGTCGTAAGATGCTGAAATAATAGATGTTTGCTTTTAATTTTAGAAATGAATAACGATAATATTCGACTCCGTATGATACTAAAATAAATGTCGGATGTTTGCTTATTCTTTCGGAAATGAATAACGGTAAGATTCAGCTCCGAGCGGTGCTAAAATTAATGTCAGATATTTGTTTTTGCGTTCGGAAATGAATAAGGATAACATTCACTTCCGGAAGATGCTGAAATACATGTCGAATATTTGCCTTTGCGTTCGAAAGTAAATAGCAATAACATTCAGCTCCTGAAGATGCTAAAATAAATGTCAGATGATTGCTTTTAAGTTTGGAAATAAATAACGGTAATATTCTGCTCCGTATGATGCTAAAATAAATAACAGATTGTTACTTTTACATTTGGAAATGATTAACGGTATCAATCGGCCCATTTAGATGCTAACATAAATAGCGGATGTTTGCTTTCACGTTCGGAAATGAATAAGGATAACATTGAGCTCCGTAAGATGTTAAAATGAATGTCGGTTGTTTGCTTTTACATTTGAAAATTATTAACGGTAACGTTCGGCTCCGTAAGGTGCTGAAATACTAGCAACTGTTGGATGATTGCTTTTACAATCAGAATGAATAACGGTAGCTTCGGTTCTTTACAATGCTAAAACAAATGTCGGATGCTTACAAATGTCTGCAAATGCTTCCACTTTCTCATTTCAAACGTAAGTTTTGACCATCTAAATAGGCATCAACCTTTATAATAATCTATAAAGCCTATTTGCTAAATAATAGAACTCAGAATAACGGTAAGATGATTGAATTTTCTATGCATTTATTTTAGACATGGATATCTGTGTCACTTCAGTAATACTTAATATTTATTTTTTTTCTATGTTTAGTGGGACCGATTTCGTTTTTTATGTTTTTCTTATTTGTTGTTGTTGTTGTTGTTTTTTTTTTTTTGGGGGGGGGGGGGGCTAGATTTTACTTTCGGGCCACAAAAAATGAAAAAAAAAAACCAATGACGATAATCAATCAATAAAAGTTAGTGTGGAGCCCTGTCTTAAGTAATAATTAGTTCTGAGCGGAGGTAATGCAGTGAATTGGGCAGGTGAGAGGTAAGAGGGGAAAAAGACATAGATGAACCAAAAGTTAAGAAGAAAAGGACATTCTTTCTCTGATTTTTTTTTGTCAAGTGTACACTGTTTATCTACACTAACAGGTGCCAGTAAGTATATTGGAGTGAATATCTGCCTGATTTGTGCTTAACGTAAAATGGAAAACGTTTCAAAATCATACGTATAACGTCAAATTTTGTCTTTAGCATTTACCGCTAAGTACAGGTTTTTGAAAAAAAAAAATTTTAACGTCATCGGACGTTACAAAACTAAACGTCCGGTGCATAGCATATATAATGAATATTAATGTAGGCCCTATATTTGTTGATATTCAAGTAAGAAAATCTTTGAAAATTGTCAGAATTAGATAAAAGACACTAAAATCTTCAGTATTTATGCTGGGTTCAAACTTTTTATAAATAAAAGTGTACTTACCCCAGCTAACATTTGGACGTTTTCTGAACGTTCTTGAAATGTTCCAAGTTTGTTATTTGGACGTTTTATCAAAAGGTTTTCAGTACGTCTTTTTGTGGAATGTTTTCGAAGTATTTAAAACGTTTCAAATGGATCCTATGAAAACGTTTTTAAAACATTTAAAAGCAATAAAAAATCTTTCGGAATTTTTAAGGAACTGCAGAAAACCTTTTGGACGTTTAAGAATAAGCAAAGAGGTGTGTGGACCTTCTGCGGACGTCCAGAAAACCTTTGAAAACCGTCTAGAACGTTCCAAAAACGTTTTAAGAGGGTCTACAAGGTCTTATGACCAGTTCCAGAACGTTTAGAGAACCTTTCATATCCGTCTAGAACGTCTAGAAAACCTTTTAAGAACGTGTAATATTCATTTTTTTTATTGGGTATCTAAAACAATTAAAGTTATGCGATTATACAGACACAATCTTGGATTATATGTGACCCTGCACCACAAAAACCAACAAAAAGTCGACAGACATGGATTTTTAGTTAAAGGCAGATTCTGAAAGAGCAGACTCTAAGCTTTAAAATGATGTATAACTCAATCAAAATGGACTCCCTTAACCTATCTAAATACTGGAAAGAATGCACACACTCTGGAAAAGTGTGAACTGAGAAAAGAGGCTCTGAAGTACAGGGTCTATTGAAGCGCTTTTAAAATCTTTAACCAAGCCGCGCTAGCTGTGTGATGAAAGGGACAAAATACAGGATGACAACCACCGGAGCAACAACAATGAAGGGATTATCAGATTAAGCTGAAATTGAGCATGTTATATCAAAACATTCTGTCCATGATTAATGCCAACTGACAAAGCAGTAGCATTATCATTTCAAAAGTTATTAGACCTGAAAGTGAAGAGTGTACAAAGGATTTCACGAAATGAAAAGGGGCCTCTAATACATACCTGATCATTCTATGTTTTGCAAGTTTCTAAATGTTTTGAAAACGTTTTTCTTTTATATATATATATATATATATACATTAGACGCTCTTAAAATGTCTGCTGGACGTTGTACACGGATATGAAAAACGTTCTGGAAAAGGTTATAAGACTTTTTACACAGTCTTAAATTTTTTTGAACTATCTAGATGTTTTTTATAAATTTTCTGGAGGTCCAAAAACGTCCACAGAATGTTTTGAATATTCTTAAAAGGTTCTATAACGTCCAAAATGCTTTTTAGAAGGATCTTTAAAATTTTTAAAGGTTTTTTCATTGTTTTGTTTTACGTTTTAAAATATTTTTTACTGTCCATTTGAAACGTTTAAAATAAGTCGAAAACTTTCCACAAAAACACGTTCTGAAAACGTATTGCCAAAAAGTCCAAATAACAAACATGAAATGTTTCAAGACCATTCATAAAATGTCTAATTGTTAGCTGGGTGTATGCTTTACAGTTAACTGGCTTTGATGTTCCATTCTCCAAACTGCTCGTCAAGAGAGTATGAATATGGAGACTAACGAAGTGGTTCTAGATTTAAACAACATAAAATCACATTTCGGAGGAAATTTTAAAATCCTGTACTGAAAGTGGTTATGACATTGTACAGAACAAATGCTTCAATGCATGTTCTTCTTTAAATCCTTCTGTCATTAATGCCAGGGTATTAAAAAAAGAGCACTTGTACATTACGAAAGTTAACATTTGTAATGTAGCACACACATGTGCACAATTTTGTTACTTCTGCACTCGAATACCAATGTATATATATATTTAAGGATAGGGTAATTGGTTAATGCGTAATTTCTGCTTTTGAGAAGCATTTCGAGTTAATAGAGTACAATATCGCATTAATTTCATTATCTATCTGTTGTCAATATTTAAAGGGGTAGAACAAAGTCTTCTAGTTTATTCAAGTCATATCTTGGTAGTCGATACAATTGCTTATTTCGGTTGTAAAATTATTTGGAGTTTGTGATTCGTGAAATTTATAACTGATATTTTAAATTAACGTTTCCGCTACTATCTATGCTATTTTTTTTTTGCTTTTTTTTTGTTCGTGCATATTCATTGAAATTAAACGGCGAAACTTACCTTAATGGTTATGGCAAAGGCAGTACATTTAGACAAATGTATCATTTTCTTTGGAGGGGGAGGGAGGGGATGGGCAAGATGATAATCTCATCAGGGTAAAAAACAAACAAACAGAAAACACAGGAAGATACAAAAACGAACCCATCACTTGATGAATTCTATCACATCGGCGTTATGCGTTATGGGGAGGAGTTTTTTTTTTTTCTTCATTTTCTTAAAGGTCCCCAAAGCAAGAAAATACCTACAAGTTTGAATATACAAATCCACTTCGTGCTCGACGCACATGTTACAATATCAATTCTTTTAGAAAGGCTACAAGAGAAATGAGTACTAAACTTTCTATACCTACCTGGTGATGTGCTGAAGCGATTTTACTGTGTTGTAAATACTTTTCATCAGCAAGTGTCATGTGGCAGGAGGTCGAAAAAAAATGACAGTCATTCAGAGGCTTATTATGTTAGTTGCAGAATATTTGAAAGTCTATTTTTTGCTGCAGTTTGATGCTTGATTTTTTTTTTTCAGACTCAAATTTGAATTTTTTTCTACATTTCTTTTTCAAATGTGACCCTGCATCTTAATACAAACAAAAAGTCGCCAGACATGGATTTGTAGTTAAGGGCAGATTCTGAAAGAGCAGACTCTAAGCTTTAAAATTTCAGAATGCTTCATCTGTCGAATCATTTGAAATTCTTCTTAAAACTCACCTGTTTAATCAGTTGTAATTGTTTTTTTTTTTCTGGAGGCGCACACAGTTATCAATTATTGTACCATTGTATCACATATATTTTTCTTTTCTTTTCTTTTCTTTCTTCTTCTTTTGTTACTGTTAACGATGATTTTGTTAATGTTATTGTGTTTTCTAATCTATTTGTATGAGTAGCAAAGTGCGCTTAGAAACGTCAGTATGAAGCGCCATATAAATGCAATTATTATTATTATCATTATTTTTATTATTATTAAAATGATGTATAACTCTAATCAAATGGACTCACCTAACCTACCTAAATACTGGAAAGAAAGCACACACTCTGGAAAAGTGTGAACTGAGAAAAGAGGCTCTGAAATATAGGGTCTATTCAAGCGCTTAATCTTGCACCAAGCCACACTAGATGTGCGATGAAAGGGACAAAATACAGGATGTCAACCACCGTAGCAACGGCAATCTGAAGGGATTATCAGATTAAGCTGAAATTAAGCGTGATTTATTAACACATTCTTTCCATGATTGATACCAACTTACAAAGCATTAGCATTATCCTTTCAAAAGTTATTAGACTTAGAGTGTACACAAGATTTCAAGAAATGAAAAGGGGCCCATAATGCATATAATGTACCTGATCATTCTACTCTCCTCCCAAAAAGGGGTTGTAGAAAAACTGCTGAAAACAGACTTTCCCAGTTGTGTTATGATCCCAAATTAAACAATAAAGTAGAAGAAAGATGGCTCTTTCAGAAATAATATGAAAAACTCAAGATTGACTTAGTTGACCTATTTTACCTGTTTTGAGTCCTTTCGCAAAATCAAGGTGTGCGACTTTTTGTTTGTTTTGTGAGGTGCACGGTCACATTTGTGACCGTGCACCTCAAAACGAACATAAAGTCGCACACACTGATTTTGCGTGAGGACTGAAAATAAGTGGAATGGGTCAACCTAGCCGAACTTGACTTTTTCATGTTTTCATGTTTTTACATTATGCTAAAATTTAGTATCATAAAACGGGCAGGAAAGTGTGTTTTTTAGCAGTTTATCTCGAACATTTTTGGTAGAATATTGCGATTAGGTGTGTCTTTAGAATCCCTTTTTCATTTCTGAAAAACCTTGTCCACACTCTTAACTTTCAACTCTAATAACTTTTGAAAAGATAGTGCTACTGCTTTGAAAGCTAACATTAATTATGGACAGAATGTGTTAATGAGGCATGCCTAATTTCAGTTTAATCTGATGATCCCTTCATTGTTGTTACTCTGGTGGTTTACTTCCTGTTTTTTGTCCCATTCATCGCACAGCCAGCACGGTTTGGTAAAGATTAAGCGCTTGAATAGACCGTGTACTTCAGAGCCTCTTTTCTCAGTTCGCACTTTTCCTGAGTTTGTGCTTTCTTTCCAATATAAGTTAGGAGAGTCCATTTGATTTAAGTTATACATCATATTAAAGCTTAAAGTCTGCTCTTTCAGAATATGGTCTTAACTAAAAATTCAAGTCTGGCGACTTTTTGTTTGTTTTGAGGTGCAGGGTCACAAATAGAGTTTAAGTATAGATTTAATGACATTGAGATTTATCCATTTTTTCGGGTGAGACGTTGGTCACTCTCCATACACCTGGTAATATGAATGGGTGCTTAATATCTCTTGAAGGTACTTTTCAGCAGAAAGTGTGACGTGGCAGGAGGCCGAAAGACAATGTCAGTCATTTACGAAGCCATGCTCGGACGAGGACGCCACCACCGGTCAGCTAGGTCACCTTGTGTCCATTCACTCCCAGGAGGAGATGGATTTCCTTAGTACTCTCTTCGACTCCATACGAAACAAACGGGTACGTATACTTTCACCGAGAAATCTCATTTCACCTTTAACCCGCTAAAGACGGACTGATTTTGCTACAAAACGCATTTCCAATAGACGTTAAATCGGGACTCGTTCTCCACGGGTGAATTAACTTTTGTGGGAAATGTTGGTAAAATTAATTTGAATAAATCAAGCGGTAACAAAATTAACAAAAAAATAGACAAAATGGGACTTCAAACCTTGAATAGAGAAATGAAATCACAATGAACTTTGGAATGAGTTGTGAACTTCTCCTCATGAGCTTTATTTTTACCTAAAACATTAATATGTAAGTTTGATTACATACACAGTTCATCCTGATTCATTTGTTTTGGAAATAATTGTGTTGTGACAGGCTGATATTATAACATTTCTGTGCTATTTCAATGCACTTCATTTATTTTTTGAACATAGATATACAACGAGCTGAGTAAATCTGAACACGATAATGTGAATAAAAACACAAGAAAAAAATATTAATATATGTTCCTGTCTATAATCTACTAACAACAGAAATTAATACACACACATGCATTCTGCGCATAAAAAGGTGAAGGGGCCCACTCAAAATGACTCCTATTGCAAAATAACAATAACAGTTCCTCTGAAAAAAAGAAAGAAACAGAAACGCTGAAAACCTTTCCACTACAAAGAGTACGTGAGAAAAAGAAGAAAAAAATGTTGCTTGTTTAGTATACATAATCAGAAGAAACTAGATATCAGAACTTAAAACTCCAACACGGTCACAAATCTAGTATCATTTTGTGATTACTTAATAATAACATGTATGTGACCTTGCACCACAAAACCAACAAAAAGTCGCCAGATATGTAATTTTAGTTAAAGGTAGATTCTAAAAGAACAGACTCTAAGCTTCAAAATGATGCATAACGCAATTCAAATGGACTCCCCTAACCTACCTAAATACTGGAAAGAAAGCACACACTCTGGAAAAGTGTGAACTGAGAAAAGAGGCTCTGAAGTACACGGTCTATTCAAGCGCTTAATCTTTACTAAGCCATGCTAGCTGTGCCGTGAAAGGGACAAAACACAGGATGTAAACCACTGGAGCAACAACGAAGGGATTATTCAATTCAATTCAATAGTTTATTTATTTCCATCATCACAAAGAAAAGAAAAGAAAAAGTTGACATAATCCAAAGTGATACAATTTTTTTTTCATTTCTCTTACACTCGTCCGATAAAGGATTTTTCAATACAATATAAAGTATATTATACACGAATGATGTCGTAAAAAAGAAACAATGCACTTTGTCATGGCAACAAAAAGAGTAAATAATCACAATGATGGAAAACAGTGTTCCACTAAAAAAGCCACGCTTGTAAAACGTGGAACACTGGAACAAAACAACAACACCACCAATTTGTTATACCAATAAGACATATTCATTTTAAATTCTTCTATATACTACTGTACATTTTACTCATTAATATAATGATGTTGATACTATGAACAATACTTACTATCATTTTAGGAATCAAACGTATAAACTATTTAACATATCACATTTGTGGCACAGACACTATGGGGCCAGGTGTGCCAGGAAAATTGAACGGAAAGGAAGATATGCAATCGGCCACAAAAAACATAACGACGACAACAACAACAATAACACAATACACAGAACTAACAGAATTTGAGGAAATGCACTCAGACAGATACTGGACAACGAAGAACGAGGAAAAAGGAGCAGGGAAGAATAGAGAAGGAAAAGGAGAGGGATGGAAAAGGTCTGTGGACACACTACAAAATCTCAAGGAAAAGTGAAACAAGACGGGTTTTTTCATTGAACAGAATTAACTGGTATATTTAGAAAACAAATATTTTTTGAGTTTATACTTAAATGTAATTAACTTCACAGATTCTTTTAGATCATTATCTAAGCTATTCCAAAATCTGGGTCCGGTATAAACAAATGTATTTTGAGTGTGTACAGTTCTAACTAAGGGAAGATGAAATTCTTAAGATTGTCTAGTGGGATAATTATGTACGTGGCTGTTACGGTGAAATAAAGAATAAAATATTTTGGGTAGATGATTGCAGTTGTAATTAAACATAAATTGACTAAGTTGAAACAAATACAACTCTTTTATTTTCAGAATTTTGTGCTCAAGGAAAAGCTTGTCAGTATGTGCTCGGATATGAAGGTTAAAAACGATTCTGAGCGCCATCTTTTGCAGAAGAAAAAGTTTATCTAACAACGTCGAATATGTATTCCCCCAAGCAAGAATTCCGTAATTCAAGTACGGCAATACCAAACTTGAATAAAGCGTAATCAAAGCCGAAGAAGGAAGATAATATTTCAATCTATTCATTATGCCTATGTTACGTGCAATTACTTTACAAATATTGTTTATGTGACACTTCCATGATAACTTATTATCAACACAAACACCTAAGAATTTAATAAACGAAACCTCTTCTAAAGGAGTAGTGTCAAATATAACATTACCTGGTAATCTATCTAAAGAATTACTGAAAAACATATACTTTGTCTTCTCAATATTCATTGACAATTTATTGCATATATCCATTGTGAAACATTCTTCAATTCATCATTCACTGTACTAATCAAAGTATCAGGGTCAGGGTGGGAATAAAAAAGATTGGAATCTTCCGCGAATAATACGAAAGAGAGTTTATCTGAAGATCTATAAAAATCATTAATGTAAACTATAAATAACAGTGGGCCTAACAAACTTCCTTGCGGAACACCACATTCTATTTTCTTCATAGAAGAATCAAAACTGTTCACATGTACATAGTGAAATCTGTCAGATAAATAACTCGTAAACCATTGCAAGGCTTTTCCGCGAATACCATAATGGGATAACTTAGAAAGAAGTATACCGTGATTAATCGTATCAAAAGCCTTTGAAAAGTCCAGGAAGATGCCTCTTGTATGCGAAAATGTATCAAGTGCATGTGTAATCTTTTCCACAAAGGTAAGTAAAGCGTGGGTGGTCTTGTGATTTTCTCTGAATCCAAATTGAAAATTCGTAAATATATTACTCATATTGAAAAATTTTACAGTTCGGATATATACTATTCTTTCCAAAATTTTAGAAATTGAAGTTAATAACGATATTGGTCTGTAATTATTGACATCATTTTTCTCCCCTTTCTTATATATAGGTATAACTTTGGCAGTCTTCATTTGACTTGGTACAAGCCCAGTACTAAGTGATAAATTAATAATATATACTAAAGGATCTATTATTTGAAGAATTATATTTTTCAACAAATAATTATCAATTCCATCACAACCTGGGCTTTTCCCTTCTTTCAAATTATGAATAATATCAATAACTTCTTCATTAATCGTAGGGTCCAAAAATATAGTTTTAGGATTAGGTATATCTAAAAAATCATAAAACACTTTATTAGATGAAGGGATACTTTGTGATAAATTTTTCCCAATCGATGCAAAAATATCATTAAAAATTTCGGCCATACCAGCAGGTACATTGCTTGAGGTATTACCCCATCATACTTCTGAAATACTAGATACATCATTAGATGTATTCATAACATCTTTTATTGTTTTCCAAGTATTCTTAATATCATTTTTATGTTTCATTATCTGGTTGACATAAAATTTTCTCTTTTGTAAACGCAATAAATTAGTAAGCGTGTTTTTATAAGTCACATATTTTTGTCTGTTTTTATCCGTAGGGTTACTCCTGTATTTATAAAACAAATTATTTTTTCTATTAATCGATCTTAAAAGTGATTGGGTTATCCACGGGAGTCTTGGAGTTCTTTTATAAGAACTTTTCCTTGTGCAAAACGGAATATGTTCATCAATTTTAGAAATGATAGTTTTCATAAAATAATCATAACACAAATCAAGATCGGTATTGTTGTATACAAAAAAAACCAATCAATATCTTTTAAACTATTTTGCAAATTAATAAGATTATTGGCCGTGATCTTACGACGTCTCTGATAATTATTTTGCCTAGGAGATAACTTAATTGGCACTTGTGTAAAGATTGGATAATGATCAGAGATGTCAGATAAAACAATACCAGACTCGGGAATTGGGAGAATATTACAAAAAATATTATCAATCAAAGTGGCAGATCGGTCAGTAACACGGGTCGGCTTAGAAATTAATGGTAATAAAGAAACAGACATTAAGGTTTCTACAAATTCTTGCGAAATGTGTTGGGAGTTACATTTCATAAGATCAATATTGAATCAACCATTAAATATATATGTTTATTTGTAAAGATAGAGTTCTGCATTAAATTTTGTATATACAACAAAAAATCATTCGGATTCGATCCAGGGGGTCTGTAAACAACTCCAATCAGTATGTTTTTCCCATTCGGGTTTACCATTTCAACAAAAAGAGATTCAACTACATCAGTCATGACATTCAATTCTTCGTGGATAGATTATTCAAATTTGTTGGGGATGTATAAACCCACGCCACCACCCATTCTTTCTTTTCTATTTCTGTACACGAAATCAAAGCCGGATATAGAAAATAAATGACTTATATTGGGAGTCAACCATGTTTCGGTCAGACCTATAACAGAACAGTTATTACCAGAGTTTTCTAAAAATAATCGCAACTTATCAAAATTTCTACTTATACTTCGTATATTCAAATGAGCTAACAAAAGATTGTCATCATCACTATTCATAACATATTGTTTATACTGATTTACAGTCAGATAAACACATGATGAACTTTGCACAGGATCTTCAGGATCAAAATTATATTCAAATTCTTGTGCTGAAGCATTAAGTTTGTTCGATATGTATGCTTCATATAAGGTGGAAGTTTTGTTTTCCTGCGCGGACGTAAAAGAGCGCCCAACTGTATCATAAAATTCATCATCGTTCACAGAGTTGAAAACAAATGTTGGATTAGCCATAAGTATAAAGAAAATCACACCGGAATCGACAAAAGTTCCACTTAGACCTAGACCTGGAGATTGTAGTTATGTTGGAATGTACAGACCTGGAAGAAGAGAAAGAGAAACGCATATACACAAACATGAAACACATACAAGAAACACACACATGAAGCATAGACATGAGACACACACAAAACACGAGAAACAACAAGGACGCAGACAAGACATAGCCGATGATATCAAATTGGGCACACACGTCCGTGGCCTGTGTCTGCTCTGCCAATACAAAACGAGGCATAAGCAATAATATCAGCATGGATTTAACAACAGACTGCATTTGAGTGAGTGAGCTCCCTTGATATTCAAAAAATATCATTTTCATACGAGATATATTCACGTGCATAATTCAAACTATCAATATGAATTTTTATAGGTTATTTGGGGATCAGGAGAGAAGGAGAGAGACGAAGGGAGACACGAATAGAACTTTGATGTTTACTGTATACACCTACACTGTAGTTTCTGATATTAACAGTAAGTGCCTATTGGCCATAATAAAACAATACGTGTCATATCTTCACAAGTCATGATAGACAAACTACGATGTAGAAATCAATTCTGAATATTTGTTCGCTGGGAATGTCATGAAGGAGAAAAATGGAAAAGAAATCAGAGAAGAACAAAGAAAAACAAATGTGACAATGCACCTCAAAACAAACAAAAAGTCGCCAGACATGATTTTTTAGTTAAGACTTTATTCTGAAAGAGCAGACTTTAAGCTTTAAAATGATGTATAACTCAAATCAAATGGACTCGCCTAACCTATCTAAATATTGGAAAGTAAGCACAAACTCAGGAAAAGCGTGAACTGAGAAAAGAGGCTCTGAAGTACAGTGTCTATTCAAGCGCTTAATCTTTTCCAAACCGTGCTGGCTGTGTGATGAATGGCACAAAAAACAGGAAGTAAACCACCAGAGTAACAACAATGAAGGGATTATCAAATTAAAGGGAAATTAAGCATGCCTCATTCACACATTCTGTCCATAATCAATGCCAACTTTCAAAGCAGTAGCACTATCCTTTCAAAAGTTATTAGAGTTGAAAGTGAAGAGTGTGGACAAGGTTTTTTTTTTCAGAAATGAAAAAGGGATTCTAAAGACACACCTAATCACACTATTCTACCAAAAATGTTCCAGATAAACTGCTAAAAAACACACTTTCCTGCCCGTTTTATGGTACCGAATTTTAGCATGATGTAAAAGAAGACCTGCTCCTTCAGAAAATATGAGAAAGTCAAGTTCGGCTAGGTTGACCCATTTCACTTATTTTCAGTCCTCACGCAAAATCAGTGTGTGCGACTTTATGTTCGTTTTGAGGTGCACGGTCACAAATAACAAATACAGAACATCTCATAAGAGAGTTTAGACAATAAGCGTATAACTGATTGATACTATCAGCTTTCCCGGATATCACCTCATCGTAAGCTTTCTTCAACCCCATCCCTACCTTTACAACACATCAATTAAAGTTAAATTGAAGAGAATGAAACAAATTATCTGCTTAACGTAATAGAAGATTATTCCACATATAAATAAGTTTTATTTTTTTATATTCATTTCAAGTTTGCAGAGAGAATGAGAATGAGATGAGATCAGTGAAACAAAAAATGGTATTGACTTTTTTGCTCAATCATTGATCATCATAAGCAGCGTCCGCAGGATTGGGACGTCCCATTCGCCAAAGTCGCGAAGGGGGGAAACAAGCAGCAAAAACAAAAACAACACCATAGCGGGAAGCGCACCCACCAGGGAGGTGCACCTATCGTACAGAGCGCACAACGGGTCGAGTGCACAGAATACTAGTATATTGTGCTATGTTTTAGCTAAAATTCAGTTGAAATACAAAGATCATTGTATGCCCCATGGACTCCATACAGTATAGGAGCACAGCCGCCACAGTGGCATTGCCACTACTTCTCTTATACCCATCAGCAACCCCCAGCACGAGGCGAACACACCATCACAGAAAACCACGTAAGGGGGGGGGGGGGGGAGCTGAAAAGGGATATTTTTTGTTTGTTAAATAAATTGAAAAATGAAAGTGAAGTTGAAAACAAGGCAGCTGTGGCTTAAGAAGGAATGGATATAACGTTAGTCGTGACCTGGATGAGCCATACAGGCTACGCATTGAAATGAGGCCCTGAGGTGTCAGCTCTTTTCTTGAATTGAATTGTACATAAAAGAATGTTAAAGCAACCAGCGTTATCAGACTGCCGGGAACCATGCAGTACATCACACCTGCTAAGTTAAGTATTTCAAAGTATAAGCGTGAGGGGATACAGAGACTTTCAAAATAAAAAATAAACACACACACACACACACACACACACAACAAAACAGCAATTTAACTTATACAGATTCAGATTCTTAGATACTAAAAAATTGAGACAATTGTTCATATCAGTGCAGGTGAAAATGAGAGGGCATGCTGCTCGTAAACAACATGCCAAACCTGTGGCCAGTCACCCTCAAAATCTTTCATAGACGCATTTAACACAGACTATTATTCAGATTGACAGACGGAATTCAGCATGCATATAGTTGATGTCATATCGGGCAAGATATGATCAGATTAAGCTGATACTAAGCACGTTCTATTAACACATTCTGCCCATGAGTAATGCTAACTTTGAAAGAAGGAGCATCATCCTTTCAAAAGTTATTAGACTTGAAAGTGAAGAGTGTGCAGAGGATTTCAAGACATGAAAAGTGGCCTCTAAGACATGCCTGATCATTCTACTCTTCCCCCAAAAAGGGTTGTAGAAAAACTGTTTTTCCATTCATGTAAAGATCCAAAACTGAAGAATAACATTGAAGAAGGATAACTCTTTCAAAAAATATGAAAAACTCAAGATTGACTTTGTTGAGCCAATTTCATCTTTTTTGAGTCCTCACTTAAACTCAAGGGGTGCGACTTTTAATATAATGTAATATAATATAATATAATGTAATATAATATAATATAATATAATATAATATAATATAATATAATATAATATAATATATACATATATATATATATATATATATATATATATAATATATATATATGTTGCGAAAGATTTTGCGTTTTCTCCTCCCTTTCTCATATCTCACGTATAAACATGGAACGTTTTCTACAATCATTTGTGACTGAGTTCATCAAAATCAAATGACCGTACTTATGACATCTCACGCACGTACACACACACACACACACACACACACACACACACACATACACAAACACATACAGAGAGAAAGATGCTGTAACTTTCGTAATCCTTACTTTGGTGAAGAACTTCTTCGATTCATTATATTCCCAAACAAAATAGGAAATGTTATTTGACATGAATTCTGCCTTTCCATAGGTAGACTATTTCACTATACAATTTCTCATCTTCGGGTGTGTTAACTTGAATGTATGTGCAAATATATGTGTGTGTGTTTCTGTTTGTGTGCGAAAGGACATGTATCGCCCTTTTTTTTACATCTTAGAGGAAGATAAGGGGGGGGGGTGCGTTTAATACTAAAGACATGGGACATCCCTGTGCGTATGTTGCCTTTCTCATTTTCATTTTTATAGTAAATCTTTATGCCTTTTAAAGGAGCAATACATTCTGGTAACACAAACTATGTACTATGCACAAAGAGACAGAATTCAAATCTCCAGAAAGGAATATGTAATATGCAATGAAACTAATCTTTTTTTATTTATTTTCCTTCTGTTCTTTTAACCGGAAATCAACAGTTCACCGGTCGACAACTGGTGTGGATTGGACTGAATGATTTGGAGTCTGAGGGTTCATTTGAATGGAGTGACGGTACGGATGTCAATTACACCTTCTGGTTCACGGACCGACCAAACAACTATCATAATGAGCAACACTGCGTGGAATATGACGTGGCTAATGACTACAGGTGGAACGATTTGCAGTGTGACCCTTCTCCTGTGGGTAACGGATGGATTGTTGGAGGTTTTGTCTGTAAGCTAGGACAATGGCTTTAATTCCTGGGCTTTATAACGAAGGAGGTGCTGTTTTAGGAGATAAAATCAGAATCGCTCCTTAGAACATGCATGCTCTGCACGTGGCATGAAGAAGTTATGCGCTCTATCTCAGGTGTGAATATTATTCATTTGACTAGCATTAAAAAATAGATCGTCGTAATCTTTTAAATCATGCAAAATTTCTCAGTCACAACAACAACAACAAAACAAACTACCAAGCAGCAGATATAAGCTCCTCCCCTTTTTTATTTGCTGTGGTAATTAAATCGTGTGTGTGTCTTTTCCAGTGTCCAAAGACCAGGACAAGGGAAATTTTCATTTCACTTCATTTCATTTCATTTCATTTCATTTCATTTCATTTCATTTCATTTCATTTCATTTCATTTCATTTCATTTCATTTCATTTCATTTCATTTCATTTCATTTCATTTCATTTCTTTTCATTTCATTACATTTTTGCCACGGATAAAAATGCCTAATCAGCAAAGGCTGTTTTTCGATGGGGCCGTGAATTAATGTACATAAATCATGTTAACATGATCAGAAATGTTTTCGATAAAAAAACAAAAACAACAACAATTTTCGCAACACAAACATTCACAATTATCTACAGATTATATACAAATATAACAAAATATAAATTACAACTATAAATTGAAATCTCACTTTTCAACTCTCAACGCTGCTTTAAACATGCAAAAAAAAAAAGTATAGCAACCAGTTACTCAGTCCAAACTATTTAGCATGTCAATGCCAAACCGGGCGAACGTATTGATAATCATTAGACTTTCAACGAATCAAGAGTATTGGTTGTTTTTTTAGAACAAAAATAATAATATTTCCTTTTTGTCATTGATAACCTAACTTCCCATGTTTTTTTTTTCAGACTTTGATAGGACACTCCTTATAAACTTCCATGTAGAACGCAAATTGCATGAAAGATGCAACTCATCTCCTGTGCGTATTATTAAATGCTGACTTCATTAAACATGTCTTCGTGTACTTGCAATAATTGCTAACTAATGTATATCAAACATCAAATCTAACGTTGCGAGACCATAATTTTTGAGAGTAAGCTTGAGATAATAGTTCATGCAAGTTGAAATAGTAAAAGAAAAGTTAAGTGTACTATAACATGCACACACAATAATATACATGTATATATATATTATATATATATATATATATATATATGTATATATATATTATATATGTGTGTATACTAAGTACAAAAAACTCCCCACTTTGATTCTTAGTAGTTAAAAAGTCACATGTTATATAACACTGATATTGATATGAGCAGTAGCTGAATAGTGTTCAATAATTTTGTTCGAGGTAATCTAAAATGAGAGCATAAATCAGTTTCAATAATTCAAGATTTATTTTTACGTTGGGTTTCAGGTTTTGCTCTGTTATCACCCACTGTACAAAATTTTAATTTTGCACAGGGTCAATTGATGTGTATGGGAGTGTGTGGCTTACATCCTGACAATGGCCCTAAACAATGGCCAGAATTGGAACGCTCTATGACATATTCATCAGAAATTGCACTATCACAGCTAGTCTTTATTCATCCTGAAATGAAGGGTATGCAAGCACATGAAAACATGTGCTTATGGTTATCATGTGCATGCATTTTACCCTTTACCATGAATTCAGACTAGCAGTGCCCAGGGCAATCCGTCATGAATTATTGATAAAGAATTCATGTGCTTAGGAGCAAGAGTCCAGAAGCCTAGAGTCCAGAGCTCTGAATAGGTGGTTTCCGTAGTATTCATGTCTATTGTTCAGGGGTATTTTAAGAACACACACACATACACATCTTTGGTTTTTGTGTAAAGTTCAATTTTGTACAGAGGGTTCAAATTTGACCAAAATCTGGAACTTAAATTTAGAATTAAGGATCAAAAGTGGGATTTTTTTTTGAACACTTAGTATTTACATTGTACATAGTCTAGCAGTATCCAGCATTACACATATACATGTAAATACATACATATTTTTCATCACAAAATCAACAAAACGTCGCCAGACATGGATTTTCAATTAAGGGGCAGAATCTGAAAGAGCAGATCCACTCTAAGCTTTAAAATGATGCACAACTCAATTCAAATGGACTCTCCTAACCTATCGAAATGTTGGAAAGAAAGCACACACTCTGGAAAAGTGTGAATTGAGAAAAGAAGCTCTAAAGTACAGGGTCTATTAAAACAGTGCTAGCTGTGCGATGAAATGGACAAAGAACACAATGTTAACCACCAGAGCAACATCAATGAAGGGATTATCATATTAAGCTGAAAATGAGCATGTTGTTTTAACATATTCTGTCCATGGTTCCAACTTTCAAAGTAGTAGCATTATTCTGTCAATAGTTATTAGAGTTGAAAGTGAAGAGGATGCAAGGGATATTCAAGAAATGAAAAGGGGCGTCTAAGACATACTTGATCTCTCTACTTTACCCCCCCCCCCCCAAAAAAAAGGGGGGGGGGGTTGTAGAAAAACATTCCCATTCATTTTATGATTTCAACTTACGGCCCCGTCACACTACAGCGAATGCCCAACGAATGACAAGCGAAAGCCCAACGAATTCGAAAATGTGAAGACAGTTTGCATGTTTGACGTACTTTCAATTCATTAGCTATTCTTAGGGATTCGCAGAGATTACGCTGGAGATTTTGGACATGTTTAACAAATAAAATCGGCTCCAGCGTATCTCTGCGAATCCCGACGAATAGCTCATGAATACAAAGAACGCCAAGCATGTTACGAACTAATGGATGTTAACATATTATTATCTTCAAATTTTCAAATTTATTGGACATAATTATGTTGGGCATTCGGACAACTCTTTCAGAATACAATATAAAAAAAAAACTTCAGATTGACTTGGTTGATCCGTTTCACCTTTTTTGAGTCCTTACGTAAAATCAAGGGATGCGACATTTTGTTGGTTTTGTGATGCACGGTCAAATGATATTATATACACACAAGTTTGTACGTTTTATATACGTATTGTATAATATCATGTACAAAATGTCTATTAACAATGTGTGTGTCGGTGAAATGTGTGTGGTTGTGTGTTTAACAAATGTGGGTGTATGTTTCTAGAGTTTATACGTCTATATTGATTACAGCGATTAGTCTCTCAATAACAATCTTATATTTTGTTTTCCCTATTGACATTAGACACCTCTCAGTGTACCTTGATGTCAATAATCTTGTTGTGATTCCTAACATCGGCCAAATCGGCGACGAGGCCTCATATGAGTGAAACACGACAAATATTGGGCATCACGGAAACGCCAGCACCCAATAGCTACTGTGTTACTACAAAACCACACTGAAAATGATAGCACAAGAACCAATAAACTAATGTTCAGGTGGTTTATTAACAGTGATATTAAGTGTACAGACCTGTCAATCAGTATAATCAAAACACAGTACAATGATAATGTAATCACTTATATGTATTTACCATCGACTATGATTATAACAAGTTCCACGTAATTCCCTAGATTATGTTCAAAGATGATTTCGATGCGAAGATGAATAAATTACTGCAATGGGCACTCCTTACTGTAATCCAAAGAATAAATCCACAGCGACACACGTAGACTCCATCAGACGTTAAAGGCCGTGTCACACCTTTCCGTGCGAGCTAAAAGAGCTTGTTGCGACGAGGGATTTTCCGCACGCAGGAGAATTTTCCGCGGGCGGACAAGAATGTTTGCGAGTTTCTCACCTGTTTCTTACCTACTAGACACGTACTACTTACCTTCTACTTGCGTGTATTCCATGTGACCTGCGTAAGAGCTTTGAAACCGATCCGTTTTCTGTTTCGAGCAACTTACAGGTACCAAGATGTACCTGCGTTAAAAATGTTTGCGAGGTGCTGCTGGTAAGGGTCTCATACTGGTGTTCTGCGTGTACCTCTGCGAGCGAACCTCTATAACTCACTCGGAACAAGTTTTTAACATGCTCAAGGCCTTGTACCGCATCTGGGGAAGTTTTGCGGCTTGACTTACGGGGAAAGGAATTTGCTACTCGGAGCTCTCCCCAGTTGGTCCGCAACTGACAGTACCTAGCCCGTATCTCGCCTGTAGTTGCCCGGAGGTGTGCACGCAAGTCCGATTTAACCGCAGCCAAGTTTTGAACATGACCTGTTTTTTTTTTTTTTTTTTTTTTTTTTTTTCGGGTGAGTCGCGGGGATGCCCCCGGAGAGGTCCACGCAGAACGCCAGTAGGAGGCCCTTATCGGCAGCGCCTCGCAGGCAACTCCCACGAAGTTACTTAACAGTCCGTATGCAGCCAAGATAATGACATTCTGTGGGACTGAGTTGTCAGCCCCCACGCGACTGGTACAAAGGTCACACAGTACACTCACAAGTAGAATTTAAGTAGAACGCGTCCAGCAAGTAAGACACATGCACTGACTCACCAAAATTCTTGTCCGCCCTCAGAAATTGTTCCGTATGCTGAAAAATCCCTCCACGCAACAAGCCCGAGTAGCTTGCCCGGAAAGGTGTGACAGGGCCTAAACATGGTTGCGGGTAAAAAACATTTGCGTGCGCACCTCGGGACGACTACGGGTGAGATACGTGCTAGGTACTGACATGTATGGATCATCCACGGGGACCTCCGGGTAGTCAAAATTGTTCTTCGCAAGTCGCACGCTAGGTTTGCCCGGAAAGGTGTGACACATCCATAAGATGACTGCGTCCAGTCGATGCGTGAATGATAATCCAGCAAATAATGTCCAGCTAGAAATCCAGCCAGTCAACGCTGTGATGTAGTAATGTCCATTGACATGAAAATGGAGTCGGTCACCAATGTACGTGATTCGGTTTTCCGCAGGCAATATGTCTCCCTGGCCTTATTTCCACAAAATATAGCAGGTCAGTAGGTAACACAGGACTGACTATAGCAAGTCTCTTTTCAGCTTTTCAGAGGAGACATGACTGTTGGGTACTCTGCCTACTTCATTTCAGTGTGGCATATAGGTCCCTTACCCTTTCTTGAAGGTTCGGTCATTCTCTCCAACCTGGGGCTACATACTTGTGATTTCAAGAGCCTTCCAGGTTCCAGATACCTTAACTGACTGTCAAGCGCTGCATAACATGATACCTGAAAATAACTACCAATCACACTGGGCTAAAAGTAGAGTGTATGTATTGCATCACTTATAGCCAAATTATGTAGGCACTTTCTGGAGCATTAAGATTGGGTGCTCTATTTCCTTTAACATGCATGTACTGTAGCTATACCAAATAGAAACTTTTTCCACTTATCTGGTCAAACTGTTCATATGCACCCATTTAAGCAACCATACAATATATGCATATCTACCAGTATGTACATTCATGACCACAGCTACTGCTACAACTAATTGCATCAAATAGGCACACGCAGCACACACCTTACACATACATGCGGGTGCACATCATAGTAATTTTGCTTTTAATAGTAAGCTTGTAGGGGGGGGGGGTGTAATCTCTGCATATTTTGAAGTGCAGACGTCCCACTTTGCATAAGGGATTGTTGGAGCAATTCAACTTTTTTAATTCAAAGAGACATTCTGTATCTACGCAAATAAGCCCTAATTTGCATACTTTCCCTGCTGGAAAAAACGCAGTATCTATCTCACAGTGTGAAACACAATGTGAAACACAGTGTGAACATATCGTGAACACAGTGTGAAATCTCTTCACACTGTTAAATTTAACAATTAAAATTATTAACAGCGTGAACACATTGTGAATCACCTATTCACAGTGTGAAGCAGAACATTACTATGTGAATACCCTGTGAAAAACCACACCACAGTGTGAAATAACCTTTATACTTTTTAATTCGAGCGTTTTACATAGTCGACTACGTGAACACAGCGTGAACACACTGTGGGACACTGTGTTCTTTCCAGTAGTGTTATGCGTATTCAATTTGTGACCCTGCACCTCAAAACAAACAAAAAGTCGCCAGACATGAATTTTTAGTTAAGACCATATTCTGAAAGAGCAGATTTTAAGCTTTAAAATGATGTATAATTCAAATCAAATGGACTCTCCTAACCTATCTAAATATTGGAAAGAAAGCACAAACTCAGGAAAAGTGTGAACTGAGAAAAGAGGCTCTGAAGTACAGTGTCTATTCAAGCGCTAAATCTTTACCAAACCGTGCTGGCTGTGAGATGACTGGGACAAAAAAAAAAAAAACAGGAAGTAAACCACCAGAGTAACAATAATGAAGGGATTATTAGATTAAAATGAAATTAAGCATGCCTCATTAATACATTCTGTCCATAATTAATGCCAACTTTCAAAGCAGTAGCACTATCCTTTCAAAAGTTATTAGAGTTGAAAGTGAAGAGTGTGGACAAGGTTTTTCAGAAATGAAAAAGGGATTCTAAAGACACACCTAATCACACTATTCTACCAAAAATGTTCAAGATAAACTGCTAAAAAACACACTTTCCTGCCCGTTTTATGATACCAAATTTTAGCATAATGTAAAAGAAGACCCGCTGTTTCAGAAAATATGAGAAAGTCAAGTTCGGCTAGGTTGACCCATTTCACTTATTTTCAGTCCTTACGCAAAATCAGTGTGTGCGACTTTATGTTCGTTTTGAGGTGCACGGTCACATTTAAATATTATTAAAGATACACATGCCTCCCATAGAATTGTCTAATTCGGTAGAAATATTTTATGGAACATGTGGAAAAAAAAAACATTTCAAATGTTTGTATTAAATGTGCTAATAAACATGAATTTCTCATGATTATGCAATTTGTTATGTAACAACTAAATTTGTGAAAGAATTCTTAATTCTCCTAGTACTGCATTTTGGGGTACAAGAGTTTTATCTGATATGTATGTTTCTTGGGTCTAAAGAAAACGATTCACGTATAGAGACAAACTGTCTCTATGTAAGTAATGTATAATTCGCATAATTATTATGGGGCGCACATATCTTCATAAATAGAAATCTCCCAGTAGTCCCTTCCTTTTCTTGCACATAACTTTGACAGGTTTTGATATTATTAAAACAATTCGTGAAAGGAAATTCCATGTCTTTTGTGGAAGAACTTGTTTACTTCACAATTTCAGGAAACGAGTTAACAACATGTTACTCCATTGCACCTGCAAGAAAATGTCCATCATAGAAGCCTGTTAAAGAACATGTGCGCCACCTACGTTACAAACATCATATTGATAGCAGCAATCACGGCAAAACTGGATCGTTTACTGAGTAGTTCACAGACAGTCCACTATGTCATTTTTTGTTTGCTTCAAAACCTGACTTTGTCAAAACACCATAACAAATTCTATATCTCGTAACTATGTCAATACTTTCGTCATCTTATAGTCACAGTGAGGTAGTCGAAGTAGTGACAATAACATCGTTTCATAACGATATTGACTGATTTTTTTTTTCTTTACAGGAATGGGAGTGAACATTTGGAACGCAGGAGTGTTCCTTTAGGCATCCGGTATAAGTCGAAATTAGAAATGACTTTTTATTTATTTATTTATTTGTTGCACAATGAGTCTCTGTCACCAAGTCAGACATACAAAACTAAACAATGCAGACTTACATGCATCAAGGTGTAGCACTTGCTTTAACACTTTTCGTTCCAATAAGTCAAAAAAAAAAAAAAAAAAACAATGTGCAAAAATTTCTCACACAAACCTGTATAGACAAGAATTTTACTCTGCAGACGTAAAGAGACACAAAATGAAGTCGAACGAATGATCTTTCTTATATTCCTACTTTACAAGTCATAGAACCAAAGTGACAGGTTGTTTCATAAATTTGTTCAGTTTACCCCACGACGTCGGTCTACAGCTGATTTGGTTCTCCTATTGTTCTGTTTTGCTTTGTTTCGTCTTTGAAGGCAGATTTCGATAAGGTGGTGATGGCGGTGAATAGGTTAATCTCATAGGGATATAACTCATACTAAGAATCTTAGGAGCCTAGCATGTATTCAATGTTATAAAATATGTATCAAAATTCCACACTCTTTTTTTGGGCCTGTCACAACTCAGATTTCCGCAGTCACCTCATTTTCCTGTTTATATTAGCTGGAACGAGAAAAGGAAGCGACATCCTTCTACCATGGAAAATCGATTAAATATCTAGGTCAACACAACTTCGTGAAAATGTTATTCTTCGCATGTAAATTTATGTCACCGAGGGTGTATGTAAATTTCCTGACAGATGGTTATCATAATAGTGGCGTAAATCTATTTGACACCATCCAACAGTCGACAGTTGTGCCGTTACATCTATTTTTTTGCCACATTTTCTTTCTCTCTTTTCCTTTTCATCTGACGAATTTTGTTTTCATAACCATATCGACGAAAGACTTGATATGTAGTCCTACATTTGCACTTGCCTGTTTGCTGATTTTTTTTTACACGGTTCTCTTTAACTGCTTTTATTCTGCTGTTTGCCGTTTGTCGTTCGAGATT
The DNA here is from genome assembly GCF_040938485.1 of Diadema antillarum. NCBI lineage: Eukaryota > Metazoa > Echinodermata > Echinoidea > Diadematoida > Diadematidae > Diadema > Diadema antillarum. The sequence continues at coordinate 985,756 of NW_027271196.1, forward strand.
TTTAGTCAGCAGAGCAATATTGAGGTTTTGCGTTTTGTCCGAATGAAGGATCCTCCGAGAGATTAAATTTTCACTATGTATGTAACCGTAACAAAGAGTAATCTTGATGTTGTTATGGGCTCTAATGGATTTGCATTTTTTTCTTGACTCTAATTTTTATTTAAGTGTTTTTCTTTTTATATTTCTTCTTGTTTCTCAATACTTGCCTTATTATTTCTTTTTTTTATTGACTTTGAACATCTTGAATAAACGTTGAACAATAATATCGTAAGTAACCAGATAGGCAGTTAGCCAATCAAAATCCATATCGGGAGGACCATGTTAAGCAACTGGCCAATCACTTTTCATATCGGGAGCAACCTGAAAGGCAATTGATGGTCAATCATGTGTTTGAGGACATAAAGATCAGAAGTTAGTTGCACCAATAATATGGGGCGGTGAGAGCGGCTCAGTCGGGAGCGCGTGTTCCGCCCAACGTGTTGGACCCTATACTTATAGACACACACCAACGATAACGCGGCTCATTGTGCCATACGACGGGAAGAAGAACAAGGAGCACAACTCTTGTTGATTAAGAGACAAATGTTTGAGGGACACATCGATTTCTGAGTGCATATGCCTGCATAGTCATGTCTCGACAAGGGTTTCTGCTTTGCTTCTTCGTCACTGGCTGCGTTTATCAACTTTTTCCCTGTTTAAACGGCTTTCCAAAGCCCTTTCGAAAGCCCTTTCGATAGCCCTTTCCAAAGCCCTACCAAAGCCCTGTATTATTAATATGCCGCTTGTTTTCGTCGGCTGCGTTTATCAACTTTCTCCTGTTTAAACGGCTTTCCAAAGCCCTTTCCAAAGCTCTTTAGAAACGGCTTTCAAAACAGTTGTGTTTATCAACTCATCGCGAACAATATTTATTCGCACATCCCCGTGCCTGTACTATTAATGTGCCGCTTGTTTTCTAAGAAGGGACGGCGAAAAACAATTACCATCATAAAGACATATCTTCCTCTGAGAGTGACGAGTCATGATGCAATGCCACATGAATCATTTGTCCTCCTATCAGTGAGGCAGCTCCAGTTTAGCACATACTTCAAATATTTCTGAGTGGCGGCATGAGACATGGGATCAAAGGGAATGAGACTGCTGTTACTCCATTTCTGAAACCCCCTTGGTGAGAGGTACACCTCCCTGTCCGTAGCATATGCGTGCATTACGCACAGTTGTATGTATACACGTGTGTACACGTACTCGTGTGCACTTTAATGATAATAATAACTATTTCTTATTGAGCGCTTTTACAGGACCTGATCAAAGCGCTGTTCATTCATCAATAACCAACATTCACACAGTATAAGATCAACATAATTACAAATGAAACAGTTCAGTCTTGAGTCTTTTCAGAAACCGGAAACGCATAGTTGCGTAACCGCAGCCGCAGTAGGGCGACCTACAAAGCCGTTTCAAAACAGCCTTGCGTTTATCAACTTCAAAAGGCTTCTACAAAGAAATCTGTTTACGAAACCTGTTTGGAAAGCCACAAATTTGCGGCTTTCGAAAAGGCTTTCCGAAAGGGCTTTCAAAACAGCTCTGCGTTTATCAACTCGTAAAAATTCCTTGAAAGCTGTTTGGATAACCTGTTTCTGCCAAGAAAAGGAGTTGATAAACGCACCCACTGTCGGTTTGTTTATGCCGAAGCTCCCGGGCTCCAGAGCAGAGGCGAGCGGCTGCCATCCGCCGTGGACTGGTTTCCAAGGCATGTAAGGTAAGTCTTACAGCAAAATAGTCAAAACAGTAGAACAGTCAAATAGTAAGAAGCATATTCTTTAATGGTGATATGCAACCTTATTGTTTTAGTCCATCATAAGATTAGCAAATACAAATTACACAATTATTGATTTCCTCTTTTCAATGGTGAAGCAGCGCACCCTCCCCAAACAGATTCAACAATCCTGTAATTCATTCATTTGCTTTGGCCGTTATTGATTTCAAGTATTAAATGGGTTTGTCAAATACCGGTTAGTGATTGGCTAAACCCAGTCACGTGATGGAGGTACATTCGTTATGTTTGCCCATGGGAGAACAATTTTGTAATGTTCTCCCATGGGAAAATATTTTCACGTAAATGACAGATTGAAGGCCTTGGACCGCGCGCGCACAGTGAATTTAGCTCGGCGCAAGCAAGCGATCGAGTGCGTTGTGCTGGTGGTTGTCGTTGACGTATTTGACGTATTTGACTATACCCATATAATATAACAAATGATAACTTTTGTTGTCGGGAACATGGACAAAGCGTTCCACCATCAGGCCAGGTTTGAAATGCTATTTCGGGAGGCTATAAGTCCCTCGACTTTCTCTCGGGACTTATAACCTCCCTCAATAGCATTTGTAACCCTTCGGTGGAACATTCGGTATGTTCCCTTCCCCGCCAGTCATCATATATACAGAGTGTATAAAAAACCCCCGAAACGTTACATTTAAAAAAAAAAAATGTGTAAACTACATTTCAAAATAAATGGAAGATTTATATTATATTGCATGGCTATGAATGGGATACCAGGGAATATTGCACGAGTTAGGGCAAATATTGCACGAATCGAAGACGAGTGCAATATTGGCCCTAACGAGTGCAATATTCCCTGGTATTCCATGAATCAAGGGCATCCAATATAATTATCATCATCTATACAATCAAGCAGAGCAAGCATAAACTGCACAAAATTACCCGGCTTCCACTCGTCTTTGAAGTTGACTCGACAGTCACATCTCAGCGCTGAAAAGGGGAAGCCCCTAAAACTGCGTATCAAACAAACAACTGGCAAGATGTTTGCGCGCTTGTGAATTGTATAAAGTTTGAAAGTTTGAGAGTTTGAAAGTTTATTTACTCACAACCCAAACTCTGGGTATCGAAGTCCAATAAAAAACATACAGCACATTATAATATCAATAAACAATAATTGCAAATAACTCTGAAAAGTGTACAAAACAACTATAACAAAAAATAAGAATGAAATGCAGAATGACGCGCACTAGTAGCAAGCGTTTGCGCATTCAGCAAGCGCTCGCGCAATAGACGAGACAGAATTGAATATGGTGTGAACTTGAACGGCAAGTAACAACGGTAACCTATGGGGAATTAATACATTGGCCTATGCGTTTCGTTCAGTATATTATGCTCTGATATTGAACGGTAAAAATTGAGCGGACTACAATACGCGTTTTTAATGCGCCGCTAAAACGTCCTATATAGATGATAATTTTTCATATGGATGCCCAATAGTCTCTTCTATCAAGTGCCAGAATACCGAATTTTTTTCTCAGTCCACGCAATATGCGATATTGTTCTTTGTAATTTCAATATTTCAGAAATGTTTTTCACTTAAACAGAAACCTATACAAAAAACTTGATTTTGATAACACAAGGTTACAAACGAGGTGTTTCATAGTTCATGGAAAAGTTATAGCATGCGACAGTTACAGCTACTTTCCTGGAATGTCTGAAGGTTTTAACACTTCAACACACAAATACAAGAATTAACGTTTACAAACTTACCCCCCCCCCCCAAAAAAAAAAAAAAACACCGTCATACAAACATAAACGAAGAGAACACTACGTAATGCACAACAAGTTTCTACTTCAATACATGTACAGGGAAATATTACGGAGTTGTGTCACAGTTCATTCCCATTGGATCCAAAAAATATCGCTATTTTGATGGGGTTTTGTTTGTTTTGTTTTTGTTGAGCCAGTGGAAAGTTAATGATAGAGAGTACAACGGTCAAGTTCATATGTTGGTGTTCGAGATCGGCAAAGTCTACCTCCAGTGTTTCTTGGCTCAGGCTGAGGGAAGTGCTTGCTGTTCAGGCAATGTCCATGGCACGACGAATGTCAAATGCAAAGGTCACTATCAGACCTGTAGATAACCGCTTCCTTGCATGATGTGCCAGGAGAAAAGGCCACACATTGCACATTGGGTAGCTGTAAAAGGCTTGCTATGACATCTAAGGAGTAAGATGGGCTGCTAGCGCTGCAGCAGCTATGTTGGTGATCTTTTCTCAGTCAACAAAACAGTGTGATTGAGCAGTTTGATTCTCTTTAGTTCTCATTTTTCATTAATAGTAAAATTCTAACATTGATATAAACCTACACAAAACTTAATTTTGATGATAACTCAAGTTTACAGAAAAGTAGAAAAAGATAATAGTTCTTGCGACAGATAGTTCAATTCCCTTGAACGTCTCAGGGTTGGTTTCACAACCCCTCTCCTTAACACGCAAATAATACGGTCAAAGGTGTGTAGTGATAAATCATAGACGGCGTCATCTGAGTCATCTCCCTCAAGTTCCTCTCTCTTCTCAGCAAACTAGAAAATAACGGAAACCAAGGGCATATCAATCAATAGAAGTCAATGAATGTGAACTTTTACAGGCAAATGTGCATAAGGGTCGGGCCACACTTTTGTAAATTTATGGGAATTCGCAGTGCCTTTAAACTCATACATTAGTTAGCCTTCATGTTATTTCTAGGAATATATTTTTCATATCCATACCTTCAAATCATATCATATGGGATCTTTCTTTTGCTGAAGTAACATAGTGGTCTTTCAATTCAAATTTTAAGGTGAAAAGTTGTTATAGCTTACATTGGATCTTCTCTGGTGACGCAACTGCACTAGGAATGCCCGAATGAATTCGAACTTGTTAAGGATTCATTCTTGCCTTGGTGTAAATTCTGCAGCACCAGATCCCGATTTGCGAGATGCTTTTATGAGCTTTGAAAATTGGGTCCTCATATTGGGATACCAAATCCCTGACACGTCTCCTGGATTCAGTTCCGGTTCGGCCTCCTTTCCGTGCTACGTTCTGCTCCTTTTCTCTCTCAGCTTAAACTCCGCTGATGACTTGTCATAGAGAAAATTATGCTCTCGCAGCCATGTGACCATGTCATCTTCTTCTACAGGAGTAAGCATTCGACGCATCGTCTTCCTTGGCCTGAATGCAGTCTGGATATTAAAACACCCATGAATTACATTTTTTTAAAGAAGACTGAAACAAGATATTTCCCAGTTCTGCAAAACTGGCATAATTATTACACTAAATTAGAAATACGTAAGGTTTGTTTCCTCTCTCTCCTATTTAATTCCTCTCTTTTGTCGTTTTGTTTCCATACGATATTTAAAAAATAGAATATTCCCGATACATTTTTTTGAAGATTCTTTCATAATTTCATTCGGGTGAAATGGTTAATGATACTTGATATATCATTCCAAATTTCGACCTCTCTTCAAATCATTCTGTAAGGCTTAAAATGTTTATTACATATATGTAATATTGAGGGGTAACTCTGGTTAAATATAATAAATAGTATAGGTGGAAAAATGATACATAATATTCACCTCCTCTGTGGAGACCGAGTCTGCGTATGCTCTTGGATTCCAGACCTTCACTGTTGTTAACGGGGATTTTATCCGGAAGCGTAGGACTAGGAGTCGGCGTAGGATCCGGCGGAGGAACTGTAGACTGCTTCGTGTTTCCTTTCATTCTTCTGGTATTTTTGCTGGAGAGTCTAATTCTGCCATGTCTGCTGTTTGTTGTTGTGATTCTCTTCTCTTCGTGGCTCTTTTCTTTTCTACATTTGGCCAACAGTGGCTGAAGAAACTGACGACATTAAACTTTTCAACGTTGCCATGGACTGCATGTGAAATTTCTTAATACCTTAACAATAAATGAGTGTTAAGAAAGTACGTCAGCACATGCTACAACCACTGACAAAAAGTGCTCGGTATTTGATCGAGTGCCGGTCGAAGCGTGATCGAGTTTAGTCGAGCATCAATCAAAAGCAGTCCTGTATCGGTCGTGTATCGGTCGAGTTATTCATGAAACTGATGAATCCTGGATCGAGATGATTTGATACCAATCGTGTAGCATTCGAGTATAACTCGAGATGATCGGGAACTCAGCTTGGGGGGAAATCCGTCCCGACCACATTCGATTTCTATGAGACCGATTCCCGGTATGCTCGATCTCTTCTCGATCACTAAACGAGCTGTTGGTGTTCGGGCTTCCTACTCGAATATTTTGGACATGTCCAAAATTATAGTGAAGGAAGCAGGAGCGATGCCGATCAAGGTAGACCGGGCCCGAATATCAGTGCCGAGCGAGCCCGACCAGGCCAAAAAAGCTTGACCGGGATTGATGGAGTTGATCTGATCGGCAGTGGGAACGCTTCATTACCCCCACCCCCCTCCCCCGATCAGGGCCCCCCTGAATCCGTCGTAATCAAACATGAAATTTCAGTCATTAATATCTTCATAGCACTAAGCGTAGCACTATCTTTTTTTTTCAGTTCGACAGCTAGAAGAAGATACAAAAATATCCAGAGTTTATGGAATCTGAGGTTTCAACTCCCCCTCCCCCTTGCGACGGGGCGCCGCGGCGGCGGCGGCGGTGTTGGTGGTGGTTGGGGGGGGGGGGGAGGCTCTTTTAACAAATCATGAGCATATCTTTATAAAATATGTTATTTACCCAGTTTGGGGAAAATCCGTCATAGAGTTTTCACAATGCTGCATAAAATGTGGGTAATCCCCATCTTCCGCCCATCACACCCCCCCCCCCCCCCCCCAATCAGGGTACCCCTGGATCCTCGGCAATCGAACATGAAATTTCAGTCATTAATGTCTTCATAAAACTTTCTTATGTCTACATTTTTTTCGGTTCGACAGAAAAAAAAGCTAAAGAGTTTAGGGTATCTGAGGCTTCAAGAACCCCCCCGGTTGAGGAGGGGGGGGGGTTGGGGGGCTTGTTTTAACAAATTGAGAGCATATCACTCTAAAGATGCTATCTGCCAAGTTTGGTTGAAATCCGGGATAGATTTTTTAACAAGATGCAGAAAAATAAATGTGAAAAATGCCTCCCTCCCCCTCACCCCCCCCCCCCCATCCCAAGATCATGTCACCCCTGGATCCACCACAGTCGAACCTGAAATTTCAGTTATTAATGACTTCATAGAACTTTCTTAAGAGGCTCTGAGGCTTCAAATCCTCTCCCTCTCACGTTCCCGGGTGGTGGAGGGGGGTTAATTCAAATGAATAAGATCGATTATTATCACAAAGATGCTATCTGCCAAATTTGGTGAAAATCCGTTGTGAGGTTTACAATTTTTCATCCCCGAAGGCGAACTGACCTTGTGATGAATTTTGGAACAACTCAGCAGCAAACCTACGGCGGAAAAAAGATTGACCACCGATGAATTGAATAAAAAAAGAAGAAGCGTACCCGTGTATCCTTCAAGAGACGGATTTTGACCAGGATGTTTACATTTCACGACTGTCTGCATGCTGTTGAGCTGTTGTCAAAGGATTATGCAGGTGCGGTTGCTACCTCTTTGCACAGATTGAGTTGACACATTATAATATGTATTGATTTCTTTCCTGCTTGTCAAACTAAAGTTTTGTCCCAAATGTTTACACGGTAGTTTCTATCCAGGCACAGGATAATAAGACATTCGTAGCGGGTTATACAAGACTTAATCATCAGCATGGGGAAGAAGTAAGTAGTACAATAATAGTAGTAAAAGAAGCAGCACTATAGTTTTATAAATAGTAGCAGCAGTAGCGGTACAAGTATCAAAGATTGCACTCTTTCAGATTGTTGCTGTTCCTCCTGAATCGGTGCATCTGTTTTGACAAGATTTTGCGTAATTATCCGCTCTAAAAATCGTACGTTAAAGGCTTCAAGTTTGGTCATTTGAAATACCAACCAGAATTGTATGTTGTCTTTATTCACAGAAAATATTACAAGTGATTCATACTCAAGTAACAAATTATCGTCCTATATCTATTAAATTACGTCATGACAATGTACCGATATACTTTCATATCTTGAATTTTCTTATCTCTGTTCATGAAAAAGTCGCAACACAGAGATTAAAGTAAGTGATAATGAGAATGAACATTGACAAATAGACTAAGGGGATGAGTAAACTTAACAGCACATACATAACACGTCTCAAGACACCATCACTTCATATCCAACATAAAAATATGACAAAGGTATTAAGATGTAGGATTTGGCCATTGAAGGACATTTTTAATCTAAGCAGTGACAGAAATGAAATGAAAATAACACGAAACTACCGCAATTATTGACAGTAAAGTTTGTTTGATGGAGAATAGAATTGAAATGAATGAAATTAATGTTCAACCCTATGTCAAATATCAAGTCAATTTAAACGAAATTCATTCAGAGGTATTTTGTATCTTCAATAAATGCTGACAAATTAGAACACGTCAGCAGCTTAGTTTGAGGGAGATCAGACAGTCCATCCGAATGTTCCAAAATTCGAAAGTTTGGTTTTAAGACCATGCACCCTCATCGCTGGATGAGACGGCTTCAGCAATTAGTGATGTTACAGTGGTGGAATTCAACAGCATCAAGATTTTTTTTTTTTTTTTTTTTTATGTTCACTTTCCCTCGTAGCTGACACCTAAAGCTCAGGGTGATTTCATTCCTCTACTGTCTGAAGGTGGATTAGCCAATGATTTTTTTTTTTATACTAGAAAATAATGGTGAATGAAATTATCTCTTAATGTTGATTGTTCCACTATGGGCGTAACAAATCATTGTAGACTCCGTATTAAGAGATGGCGGCATTATAATTAGCATTAATTAAAACATTTAAAATATCTGATATATTATTTTTTCATGCTTCACTGACGACATAGATGTGCTCGTTCACTATCTCTGCATGCACTGAGGACACACATAATATTACGTAGAGGAAATTGACGGCAGTGCGAAAGGTTGCTGGCTACAGAAAGAGATTCTGATATTCCACAAATTTTACGCAGTTGCTCATACGGTACATGCGAAACAATAGCATTAGCCAGCTCGGAGATCACTCTGGTTATCAAAGCAGTAAGATGTTTAATGATCAATGGGAAACACAGATGGAGCAGGAACGACTGGAATTGAATAATATTGGGAGACTGCATACTTCTGCGTTTGAACAGAACCGAGGCAAATAATGATAATAATGATACTACTACTACTGCTACTACCTCTACTACTAACTAATAATAACAATAATAACGAATACAAATCCACAAAAGGAGCGATACCGAAGCGATTAATCTTGCAAGACTCTTAAATCAAGTAATTTCGAAAGAGTGCATCGCATAAATGTTTTTGTTAATGTAAACACTGCATGCGCTCGTGATCGTCGAGCAAAGCAGTAATCATAAAGTGGAGTAGAATTAATATCAAACCTATATTCCTCAGGAAAAAAATGACAGGCTGGGGATGGGCTTCATTAATGGTCAAATTGACACTGCAAGGAAAATCACTATATCTACTCTTCTTTTCAAACCAGGAAAAGAATAATCTTTACTGTTCACGAAATGTTCATTTTGTTATTGTTATTTTCTATTGCTTTCGTCTATTATTTTCTCCTAACTACAATTAATTTTGATTTCCTTGTCTTTTTCCTTTTCCTTTGTTCAACTATATGCACAACTCAAATTAAAGATTCCGGATATACGTTTATCAATATTCATATCGCAAGCAATCCGACCAGTACAGGCGGTTAGCCAATCAAATTTCGTATCGACAGGACACAAACAGGCAGCTGGCCAATCGCTTTTATTATGGCGAGTAACGAGAAAGGCAATTAGACAATGACGTGCTTCTGGCCACGAGGGTCAGCAGTCAATTTTGCTACAGAGTTATGGATAAATTATTACAGTACTTGTCTGTGATACCCTTTTTCTTTTAAAGATCCTGTTTTTAATAGCAGCATGTTGTTATAACAAAAATAATCGGACACTGATTGAATCGGGAGCGGTCAGTCTGGACCTGCGCGTGTTCCGACCCTCACGGGACTCCAGATATCCACTACTTAACAACAAATGTGGCTCATTGTGGCGTAGGAGAGGAAGGAGAAGCATATCATTGTTGGTTAAAAGGCAAATTATTCACAACATCAACAATGTATTTGCAAGTTCGTATACCCGCAGTCATGTTTCGACAAGTGTTTCTGCTTTGCTTTGCCGTCACTGTCGGTTTGATTTTGCCGAACCTCGAGGTTCCTGTGCAAGGGCGTTTTTTGTTGTTGTTGTTGTTGTTGTTCAGTCCAATTCCTAATTGCTGCATTCAATTTAGCACAATTCAGACTAGATGGCATATTCGGTATTTCAATTTTATAATCTTTTTATTCAAATTAATTTTGCAGCATTCAAATTACCTTTAACATCATTCGAATCAGCATTTTTTTTTCAGTTCATATTCGTAAGACAAGCACCATTTCGAAAATCGTTCATTCAATGTAGCATGATAGAGTCACGTGATCACGTATAGGCTGCGCTCGTTCATTCGAATTCATTCTTGGGCATCCAATTTCGCATTTACTGCAGTCAATTTAGCAGACACGTTTATGCTTTCATGTTTTTTTTTTCTTCATTTTCATTGATGATAGGTATTGTGTTTTTTTATGTGTTTTATTTGAATCAGAAACAAATCAATACATACATGAACATGTAAATAAGAACAATCATCGGGAAAAGGAGAGAGGGAGAAAAAAAGAAAAAAACAGCACTACCCATGCAATAGCAAATAGGTCTAGATGTGCTATAAAAGCAGTCACTTTGTCTCATGCAAAATATTATCTATGTATAACAAATATGATACGATATATATTCTTCAAGAAAATTAAAAGTAGATAACACAAAAATAACATAGATTATAAATTCATGTTACGTACAATTGATAAAAGGAAATAATTACAAAGTGTCAAGAGATCAGTCAAACAACACCCACAGGAGGGCACGGGACTGATTTCTATGCACATTTTATCACAGAACTGAACAGTCACATTCAAGACATAATTAATTCTAATACATTTGGATACAACTGAAAGAACAAAACAAAACAAAACAAAACCCATATCACTTGAAAGGAATCTCAGCCCATACACCTTCGTATTCATTCTTTATTCTGATCTAAACAATGCAACAGTAATTTCAAAATTATACAATGTATGTGTATGTGTCTAAAATGTTCGTTAGCATTATTTCACTCACAGATACATTAATCTTAAGTTTGCTTTGACATTAATTGGGAGAAGGAGGTTTCAATTTTCATCGTAATTATTTTCTATCATCTACAGGTTTCACTATTTTCATTTGGTGGGTGCTATATTGCGTTAATCATCATTAGGAATAAAGTTCTTGGATCAGCTCTAGCCATCAATTTGTCAAGGTTATTACTTTCAAATGCTTCCATGATTCTTTCCCTGTCTTCTTGAGAGATACGCCTGTATCTAACTCGTGCTGCCATGACTGGACATAAGAGAGTGAAGTGAATCTATGGCACTGGTGCATGTTTAGTTCTGATAACATGTATGAAAGAAGAGGGGCGTTACAGAACAACAAACTTGAGTTATTTATGGTCAAAGATACCTTTACTATATACTTAACAGCGTGTAGATGAAACAAAAATTCACATCCAAATACGAATAAATCACGGTTCTCACCTTTTCAAAATAGAAATAACATTACGCCAATTTGAATGAACATGTTTGCAATTTCACTGCCCATACGCGAAATTGAATGACGGAAATATCATTTTCCGCCAGTGCTGGCGAATTTGAATGACTGAAGAGCACGTGCCAATTTGAATGCCCTTTTTACGAATTCGAAAGACACATGTGCGAATTTCATTGATCGAAACGCTAAATTGAATGAACAAGTTGCAATTTTGAATGCCAGAATTTGCAGTGACGAGGATTTTCGCTAAATTGAATGAACCTTTTATCAAATGGACTTACAAAAATGCGAAATTGGCTGGGAAAACCTATGATAATAATGACAATGAGAAAGACCATTGCGTGTTTTCTTGTTAATGGCTTGTAGTGACCTTGTGATCAGTTTATAATAAAAAGAACTCAATAACAAACCTACAACGGAATATGATAGACCACTGATGAATTAAATGTAAATTTACATCGCCTATAGAAGTGTACCAGCGTTTCCTTCAAGAGACGGATTTTGATTAGGAAATATACATCGACAACACTTCACGCGTGGCTGCATACTAGTAAGCACCCAATATATTTTATGATTGAGTGGTACTTATACAATTTGTGAAGTAGTAACAGTGTAAGGCCAATCGAGGTTCATAGGAGTCGGGTGTGGTCGTTACGCCCTATATAGCGCAGTTGCCAATTCATTGAGTTTATCAATTCATCTACCGCGACTCAAGGTAAAGTTTTGTCTCAAATGCTGGTATTAAAAAAAAAACACACACACACACACAAAAAAAACCCGGTTGTTCTATCCAAGCAATGGGGAATGAGTGAATTATCAGCATGGGGTACATACAAATGTAACCCTGCACCATAGAACCAACACAAAGTCGCCAGACATGGACTTTTCAGTTAAAGACAGATTCTGAAAGAGCAGACCAGAAAAAAAAAACGATAAATTAAGAATATGAGATAATTGGTCAGCTATGTGGTTAATTTTCTGCTTAACAAGGATTACACTAAACCCATCATACCCATCACACGGCCCGTTAACGATCGCCCCGTCACTGTACAGGCATGCTAACCTGGAAACATTAAAGTGCACATTACTTGGGATATAAGACCATTCTGAAGCAAATAATTTTCACACAACAATAGATATAAAATGTACTCTTATATGAATCCCACAAGGATTGGAACAATCATCCCCTAGCATTCCCACTTATTCCCAATGATCAGTTACAGCCATTCCCTTTAAAATCTGCATCACTAGAATCAGCTGTGAACAAAAACATGTCAGGCGACCTTTTTTTTTTGTGCTTTGCTTTGTTTTGCTTTGTTTTTGTGATGCAGGTTCACATAGTTGCATGTATATTACGTACCTTTTTGTGCCGGAAAGGTTTATCACCTCCGCCAAGGGGGTGTCACAATGCGACCAGTTTTACCCCACCCCCCCCCCTTCTCCTCTCATTTGCATTAGGATCAGGCATGCTCACAACTTAGCTTTATTTTGAACACATTAGCTAGGGACTATTATAAGGAATAGGATAAGGTACCAGTCTGACTAGCGGGTCAATAACACATAGCCCAGGGTTTTAGCATAATTCAGACAGGTGGGTTTAATTGGGTAGGATGCAAAATCCTTTGTGTTTGTGTATGCAAGTGAGTATGAGAGTGCCCAGTTTTGAGAGAGAGAGTGTGTGAGAGTAGACAGATGATACCAAGAGCTCCTTGCAGAAGGACGAAAAGCTGAGGAGCTGCAACCCAGGCTCCTATGTGTGTGTAGCTATAGGGAATTGGGAAGGCACTGAGGCTGAGGCGCGCCCTATAATTTGCAAGGTGGTTTTAGCATGGCTGGCAAAACCACAGATTTGCAGGCAGCGTGACTTCTGGCAGCACAGGCCAGGAGGAGCCCATTTCAGCGCAACTTTTGGCAGCACAGGCCAGGAGAAGCCCCCAACTTCCCCCAGCTCGACTCACCCCTTCCATGAACTGTAAGTAGTTATATTAATTGCATTTTGGTCTTTTTGTATCTCCAACTCAAAGTGGAGGAAAATTCTAATTGCCTGCATTATTTGAGTAAAAGTAATTTTTTTGCTTCTGGTAAGTCTGAAGAATTGTAATATCCAGAAGGCAGAAGTGTAATTAATTTTCACATATATTTGGTATAGAAATTGAATTCCAAGAAGGAAGATATTTATAATGTAAAGAAGATAACTGTTGTAATATGAGAAAGATGTGCGTTGCTTATTGCATCCCAATTACTGATAAGGTTTTGTTTCAATTTATAGCAAGGCAGAAGAAATGCACATTATGGTGAGCTACTGCCATTAATTTTGTTTATACGCAATTACTTAATGTTTTGAGAGGTATGATAATTACCGTCCGCAGTAATTGCGAGGTGCAGATATGTATCATTTCTGAGTAAGAATAATAATAGTAAGAGGCAGTTTGAATGTGAGAAAATGTGAGAAAATCATTGCTTTAACAGAGTAATTATATGTTGGCCTATGAAGCTGCAATGTATAGAAGCTATGATATGTATAATTGATATGATGATTTGTTTTAATGGTTAAGTATGTAATTGAATTGATTATAATTATATATATACAGGCATAAACCTTTTGATGGTAAAATGAATGTGGCAGATAAGTGGCAGACACATGGCAGAGGGAAGTTTAAACGTAGGAACGATAGGATTGCCCCTTATTTGTTTAACCCGATATTTTAATTACCTCGGGGATGAGCTGGGCTTATGACAACGCTCACGACAAAGCTCACGAAAAAGCTCACGACAAACTTCCAGCCCGCATCGCTATGTAACGCGCCATTCTGCACTCATCGATCCCGAACTGCTATCCAGCACGCAGCATTCCCGGCACTCGGCATCACGCCACTCGCCAAACACTCGTCGTCATTCGGCATCTGTCGGCGTCGTTCGTTACTGGTCAGGTCTCGGAGCCCCGCCTTCGGACCCACTCACCGTCTTCGTCCTCCAGGGTGACGCACCTGCCCGTCGTCCGCTCTCCCGCGTGTACGACCCTTGGACACTCCAACTTTGTGAACTTCACGCGAATGAACTGAAGGACTCGGTAGCTCGATCCGCACCCCCCCCCCCCTTTTTCCAGGTGCTATTTAACTATTTAAATCCCATGATTGTGTGTATGTCTGCCACAATGTGATTTGGTAGGATAATAATTTTTGCAGCAATACTGTTCGTCTATGTAACCCTTTGAATTGTTCATTTTTTGTACTACTTGATTTTTGTTTCATTTTGACGAGCCGGAAAGCACCGAGCTTCGTCAATAATAAACAATTTATTTCACGGAATACATTTGTGCAACGCCGCCTTTCTTTGGAGTTCATAATTTATACCATTATTCCACTGTAACAGGACTTAATCTATCGTCAGCCAGACTACTCAGAGCCAAGAGCTGACAGGGGGGAGGTTATGTTTTCGTTACCCTTGGTTTGTTTGTTTGTTAGTTAGTTTGTTAGTTTGTCCATGTGCAAAATAACTCAAATAGTTGTGCACGGATTTGGATGAATTTTGCAGGAAAGGTTGAAAATGATACAAGTAACAAAAAACAAAAAAAAAACACCTAAATCTTGGTAGTGATCAGGAAATTGTTATGGATTTTATGAAGGATTTTCGGTATTTTGCCAGGTAGGGTCAATGACAATGACAATGACAATGTTTTTTTTTTATTATTTTCTTATGTCAACCAACGTCAGGGTATTGAAGAAAATTCGAACAAACATCGTAACAGACTGTAAATTAATACATTGATACATTGTAAATTATAGATACATATATATATATATATACAGAAAATTGCATGATATTTACAAAATATACAAAATATACAGAATGGTGCAGGACCCAGAAGAGGGAAAGAGAGTGAGTGAGAGAGAGAGAGAGAGAGAGAGAAGGAAAGAGAGAAGCAAGACAAACAAACAGTTAAAAAAAGCAGGGCAACAATAACGCAGATAAAAGCAATTTCAATAATATAAAGCAAACCACTGTAAAAGCTATACACTGCAAAAAGTCCGGTGTTAAATTTTCGGTGCTCATTTATGGTGTTAAATTAACACCTCCGGGTGTCATTTCCAAATATAAAACTGTTTTTTGAAGAGTTTCTTAGTAACTGCACTTCTTGTTGATTTTTAATTTAAACAAGACGATCAAGAATTTTACATTAAAATACTAGATTTTTGAAAAAATGTGAAAATAAATTTACACCACAGTAACACCAGCTGGTGTGGTCTCTTATTGAAGCTGGACGGGTGTTAAACCATTGATATTAATACCAACAAATATCAAATCAACACCATGTGGTGTCATTTTTGAATTAACACCAGTACAGTGTCAAAATAACACCAGGTACAGTGTCAAATTAACACCACGAAGTGTCAGGTGAACACTTTTCAACACCATCACAGTGCATTTTCTACACCTGTGGGTGTGGTCTTCTATTGAAGTTTGATCGGTGTTAGATTTAACACCCATGGTGTTGAATTTAACGCCGATGTTTTTACAGTGTATGGACATGAAAAAATACAAATAATGATATTAACAATAATTATTTCTTATGGAGCTTCATTATTTCCTTTATAAAATTCAGCTAAATTTATCAACTCACTACGATTTCTGGAATTGAATAACTGAGACACCTTTAAAGTGTTTGGTCTTAAATAGGACTTAATGAGTTTATTCGTAGCATTATTCAATGTATGGCACTCAAATTAATAGTGAAATTCATCCCCTAGTCTATTAGAATTACATAAATTACAAAATCGATCACAATGTTCAATACCAGCATACCTACCAGTTACAATTGGCAATCTGTGGTTGGCGCAGCGAAATTTGGAAAGAGGTTGTCTGAATATGCTAGGGATTTTTAAGAAACATGGATCTAAACATAAATTCGTTTTATAGATTCTGTAATTCGTACAACATGAGCCGTTACTTATCTTAGAGTGCCAATTCTGTACAAATGCGTCTCTTAATCTAAGTTTTATCGAATAATTAAACCACGAAGAACTTACGTTTTCAAAGTTATTCCTAACAAACGACATTCCTAACTCATTTAGTGTATCATAAACTTTCAACAACCATGGTGATGAATATATCTTATAATTATGCAAAAGTGATATGATATTACATACAATAGATGAATATTGTCTTTGTTTTCCAGTAATAATCTTTAACCAAAAATTAAGCATTCTTTCTTTAACAGTACAGGATATTTCAAGCCTTCCTAGTTCTCCCTGGGCCATGCTATTCATAGTATTTTTTTGTTAGTCTCAGTAAATGTTTACAATATTGATAATGTAGACTCTCTATAAGTACTAAATTTTCATAATTATCCCCAAACTTCACTACCATAAATATTAAAGGATGGGTACAACAAGCCGGTCAAACAATTCTAATTTGATATCTATTGGAAGCCGCATCTTTCGAGACTTAACCATTAGACTATACATTGCTCGTTTCGCTTTATCAACTTGTTTAGCTGGGCCTTTTTAAAATCATTTTTATAATTGAACACCACTCAAAGGTAAGTATACTCATCTACAACCTCTAAAACATTCTAATTAAACATAAAGGGCTTGAATTTTCTAACTTTTCCTCTTGAGAAAATCATTACTTTTGTTTTACTAACATTAAGTTGTAGTAACCGTAATTTGCAGTAATCACTTACAGGATTGAGAGCAGATTGCAATTCGTTCTCACTAGTTGCTAGGATTAAATTATCATCAGCATACATCAATGAGAAGAGTCTTAGAAATGCATCTATTCCTTTATCATGTAATACGGTCAACAAATCATTAGGCAAAAAAATCAACACCATTATATGCGGAACTAACATAATCTTGAAAATCATTTATATACAAAGCAAATGACAAAGGAGATAGATTTTCACCTTGCCTCACTCCAATATTACAATTAAAAATGTCAGAACGCTCTGAATTGTTGAGAACACATGACTTTAGATTTTTATACATACTTGGGATTACATCAACAACTTTTCCCTCTATGTTACATCTAGCAACTTTGTTCCATAGCAAGCAAGAATCAAAAGCTTTCTTATAATCTATAAACGCGTAGTATACTCTTTTTCTCTGTGATAAATACAAGTCAATAATTGAGTGCAACACAAACATATGATCAACAGTTGAATAAGTCTCTCTGAATCCTGCTTGTTCTTCCCCAATGACATGATTATCATCGAGAAAATCTGTCAATCTGTCAAAGATATTCCATGATAATTATCAGGGTCATTAACAGAACCTTTATTTTTGTAGATAGGGCGTATCAATCGTCTAATCCGTTGGAATTATTCCGCTATCTAAAACTAAATTCAATAATTTGGTTGTTACATTCACTAAAGACGCATTGCTGTTTTTTAAAAAATTCATTTAATATCAAATCAAAACCAGGTGCCTTATTATTTTTCAATTGCTTTATATGAGCAGTCACCTCTTCTTCAGATATTCGGTCATTATAATCATGTTCAATATGCATGGTAAGAGGGATATGTGCTGCATTACAAGTATTCACAAAACTTGTTGGTGTTGATCTCAGCATACCATCATTGATATAATTTAAACCCTTAGAATGTTTCTGGAAAGTTCCAATGTCAATTGAACAGTTCTCTGATTTCGTTTTTCTGGAGGGATTTGATATATTCCAATACTCCTTTGGAATTTCAGACTTCAATGTACCTGATTTTTCATGAGTGTACTTAATCCATTGCATCACGATTGAATCCATTACGTTTGCATTTCTTTTTCAATTTATAAATATTTTCCTAAGTTTCTTACAATTTTCATCAAACCAAGGTTTATTATCTGAAGATTTTGCTAAATTACCTTTAGTCTTTGCTACAGGCCTTCTAACCATGTTAGTGTTTGAGGCTGCCGTAAAGAATATGGATTGTAATGAAACGAACAAATCATCTATCACGGTTTGATTGACATTTATCAATTCAACAGAGTCCATTCTCGCGGAGATGTCATCTATTACGTTGCTCTCGTTAATTTCACTTCGGAAATCAGAACACTTTGCCTGATCCCACACAATCTTTGTCGACCCTTGGACTGCATTACACTCTCCATGTGTACATGTAGTTTCATCAATAATTTCACCAAAATCAAAATCAAAGTAAACATGCAGTGCGTTATGTTTATCAGATAGTGTATCATCAAAACAGTCCACTTCAAACTTCTTTACAGTGGCAAACGAATCACTAGATATCAAGCAATAATCTATTGTGCTTGAATTATCACAGGTATTCACACCTGATTCGCCACCAAAGCGCCCATTTAAAATTGATAAATTGAACGCTCTACATAATTCTAACAACTTTCTTCCATTCAAATTGACTTGAGAATCCACATTCAGCCTAACAGGTAATGTACCACCAGTTGGAGTGTCTGAACTTTGCGTGAAATCAGTATTGATACCGCCATAACCTTCATCTACGAAATCATCCAAATCACCAGTTCTAGCATTAAAATATCCAATTAAGCACACAGGATGTTGAAATTTACCCTTGATATCAACAAAAAAGGATGCAACATCTTCAAACATATCCGATTCATAGTACTTCGATTTTTCATGGGGTATGTATAAACTGCTCCTAAAATTAGAGACACTTCAGAAGAAATCACTACTTTGACCCATAAAACATATTTTGAGTTTGAATCAGTTAATATTTGTACGTCGTAATTTTCCTTCGCAACAATACACAATCCATGAATACCCCCATATCGTAGTTTCCTATCATTATTCTCTTTGCTATTCACTCTATATCCACAAGGAATTAACTCTTCATCCACACAGTCCGTTTTAGTTTCACTAAAACAAGCAATGTCAAAATCTTTAATACATTCTGGTAAAATACCTAGTTCAAGTTTCGAATTCAGCCCGCACACATTTATACTCAAAATATTTAGTTGGGTCCTACAAAATTGATTAGTTAATGAGTTGAACCTACGTTTTTGCTCCACAATGTCACCTCCGAATTCCTAGTAGCCGGTGACGTCATTGATCTTATTAGGCTTCCATCCTAGCTTGCTCAACTGGTCAGGAGTGTCGATGGTCACTTTCTCTTCTTTACCGTGGTGGCTGAACAACGCATGGATTCTGCCATCGATCGTCCACGCAGTCTTCACGACCGGGTCTCCTTTCACAGCACGTAAGATGCGACTGGGCAGAGGAGTTAGATCTTAAACCATGAAAACGGCCTTCCGTGCAGTTCCGTGTCTCCTTCTTTCTTATTCCTTCTTCTTTCTCATAATCTCCTGTCTTGTCTCCCTCCTGACGAACTTCACCTGTCCTGTCGGGACCCCTTGCTCCTCCGAGACTTTGGCAATCGATTGCTTTACACTGATGTCACTCCTGTTGACAGCGACACCAATGTCAGCCGCAAGCTGTATTACCTTCTCCGTTGTGTCTTCCCTCGCTGACGTTTCGATTATGGGTCATAACTTGTGATCCATAAGTCCGTTTGTGACTAAACTTAGGTGGTAGATGTCCCTTGGGGAGTTGATGGTCACCACAAGGTCAAAGGTCACAGGCAGGGATCAATGAACTTTTAGGACCCAATGTTAAGTTTTTAGGGCACGTTTTGATTATGGGTCATAACTTTTGATCCGTAAGTGTATTTGTGACCAAACTTGGATGGTAGATGTACCTTTGGGAGTTGATGGTCACCACAAGGTCAAATATCACAGACAGGGGTCAATGAACTTTTAGGGCCGAATGTACTGTGCATTTAATCATGACTCCTAACTTTTGATCCATAGGTCCATTTGTGAACAAAATAAAAAGAAAAGGTGTTGTACGTTTGTGGGCGAGACATATTACGGCACTTGCCTTGTTATTCAGAAGTTGATGTGAGGTATACTAGCTTTGCGTGTAGTGGTAGTAGTGATAATAGTACAGTCTATAAAGAAGCAGGAAGCAGAAGTAGGAAAGGTTGAAAATGATACAAGTAAAAAAAAAAATACCTAAATCTTGGTATAGTGATCAGGAAATTGTTATGGACTTTATGGCTTTGTAAATAGTAGCAGAAGGTAGCGGTACTAGTATCAAAGATTACAGTCTTTTGGGTTGTGGCTGTTCCTCCCGAATCTGTATCTGATTTGACAAGATTTCTTTTACTTTTTAAACATGATTATCCGCTCTCAAAATCGTACGTTAAAGGCTTCAATATTAGTCATTCAAAATACCAACCGGAATGGAAGGTTTTCAAAGTTACGGTTCAGTGGCGGATCCAGAGTGGGGGCAACGGGAGCGCGCTCCCCCTGTATTTTTTAAGGAAAAACAAAAGAAATGAAAAGAAAAAAAATTGGAAGGAGGAGCACGTGCGCCCCCTAAAAATGTAAAGGCCCTCCCTTTTACGGAATTTCTGGATCCATCCATAGAGGCATTATACAAGCATTAAACAAAAGTTGATTAATCTCATTGTTGCAAGGCTTGCTATACCATGAAGTGTACATAACTGTGCGTTTCATGCATTCATGAATATGTGCATGCATCCTGTCGGATATTCCGTAGATGTAGATTGCAATTCTCTTGCTTAATTTCGTTTTATACAAATAATCAAATATCAATAATTAAAGGGGATGGCTAGTTACTGATCAGTGGGAATCAGTGGGAATGCTGGGGATGATTGTTCCAATCCCCGTGGGGTTCATTTAAGAGTACATTATATATCTATTGTTGTGTGAAAATTATTTGCTATTCAGAATGGTCTCATATTTAGCTAAGGTGCACTTGTACAGTGTCGAGCGATCGTTTACGGCCCGTTAACGATCGCTCTGACACTGGGCAGGCATGCTAATGAGTGCATCGCTCAATTGTATGGTTATCGTTGAACAACGCAGTAATCAGAAAATGGAGTAGAATTAATCAAACACCTATATTCCTAATGAGAAAATGATAGGGGATCAGCTTTATTAATGCTCAAGTTGACACTGCCAGGATAAGGACTGAATTTTTTCTTCTTTTTGAGACCATAACAAAGAATAATTGTTTTGTGTTTTTTATAATTTTGCCTTTTTATTCATATATTTGAATGCTTTCGTCTATAAATTTCTCCTAACTCCAATTAATTTTGATTTCCTTTTCTTTTTCCTTCTTTATCATTTTTCCTTTGTTCAACTATATGCGAAACTCAAATCAAAGATCTCGGATATACGTTTATCAATATTCATATCGCAAACAACCCGAACAGTACAGGCAGTTAGCCAATCAAAAATCACATCGAATAGACCCAAACAGGCAGCTGGCCAATCTCGGAGTTAGCCAATGATGTGATTCTGGCCACGAGGATCAGCAGTCAATTCTGATAGAGACTTACCGGTAACGTATTACAGTACGTGATTGTGATGCTGTTTTTTTTTTTAACTTCCTGTTGAAGGGGCATATTGTTATCGCAAAAATATTAGGATCTTGATTTAATCGGGAGCGCTCAGTTCGGAGCTGCGCGTGTTCCACCCAACACGGGACCCTAGATAGTCACTCCAGCAAATCTGGCTCATTGCGACACAGGAGAGGAAGGAGAAGCATATCATTGTTGGTTAAAAGACAAATTATTCAGAACCTCAGCAATTTATTTGTAAGTTCGGATGCCTGAAGTCATGTCTCAAAAATTGTTTCTGCTTTGCTTTGTCGTCATTGTCGTTTTGGTTTTGCCGAAGCTCCCGGGCTCCAGTGCAGGGGCGTGCGGCTGCCCTCCGCTCTGGACTGCTTTCCAAGGCATGTGCTACAGGTAAGTTTATTCGTTCTTTGATTTCCATTTCCATTTCCATTGTATATGTAGATGTGTTCACTCTTTGTTTGTTTGTTTGTTTGTTTGTTTGTTTTTTCGCCTTTTTGGGTCTTTTCCTCTTTTATGGGGAACGGGGGATGGGTAGAGGGCAGAGGAGGAGAATATCCAGACGCAGATTATGCAGAATACGTCAAGGCAAATGTACAATAATGTTTATTTTACCAGGGGTACGGTTGGGGGGGGGGGGGGGGGGGGGGGGGGAGGTGGCTGTTCGGTGAGATGCGGGAGAATTCAAATCAAATAATGACCGGATTCTTGTGCTGAATTTGGTAGCTTCACTTCAGTTCCCATTCTGCATCGTCGAGATATTAACCAAACTTTCGACACATATTATCGTGACAGATACACTTTTTGTTGATAAAAGGAACAATTATTTTGCATTTTTCTTGTGATGATATAAAATGGGTGCAATCTGAAAGTTTCGTTCTAGTGACTGCAAAGTTTTTTTGTTTTTTTTTTTTCATTGATAGACAAACTCAATTACACAATGCTGGAAACGAACAGAAGGTTGGAAGGGCGAAACCCCGGGTAGAGCTCGATATTATGTGGTCCTGTTAACGTAGATACAGAGTCTTATGTAACATCACGTGGTACTGTGCCTTGACGTACTGTAAGTGACAGAATAGGACAAGTGAGTGCAGAGAACAGAATTAAGATGGGGGTGTTCTTCTTAAAAGTAAGAATTAGTTCTGAGCGGAAGTAATGCCGTAAATTGGGCAGGTGAGATATAAGAGGGGGAAAGACATACATTTTGTAGATGAACCAAAAATTAGGAAGAAAAGGACATTCTTTCTCTGGAATTGTTTTCAAGTGTACACTGGTTATCCACACTACCACGGAACGTTTGAAAATGGTGCCAATAAGTACACTGGAGGGAATTTCGTCATGATTTGTGCTAAACGTAAAACGGAACACGTTATTAAAAACGTACGTATAACGTCAAATTTTGCCTATAGCATTTACCGCTAAGAACAGGCTTTTGGAAAACGTTTTTTTTTTTTTTTTTTTTTACGTCAACTGAAGTTACAAAATGAAACGTCCTTTACAAAACGTTTGTAAACGTTATCGGACGTTACAAAACTAAACGTCCGGTTTCTAACACTTTATCATGAATATTTATGTAGGCCCTATATTTCTTAATATTCAAGTAAGAAAATCTTTTAAATTCGTACAAATAGATAAAAGACACTGAAATCACAAGTACTTTTGCTGGGTTCAAACTTTTGAACGGCATTAAAAGCGTGCGAATGTTTCTGTTCAGTTATTCACAATTTCAAATTGTGTTATTATGTATCAATGGGCTCAATTAAGGTATGAGCGCTTTAAGTTTAGTATCAACATGTCTATACGCATCATATCATTTTTGCCGGCATATAAAAGAACATGATACAGCGAGGAATAGGATGTAGTAGGTATGAGTGGTAGGTCATCAGGAACAGGTATGATTGGATCATAGGATCAGGATTAGGGTACATTATTAAAGATCTTGCCTCTACCTATAATGTCATAAATAGATAATATGCCCTATGCGTTTTAGCCAATGCGTTTTTAAAGGTTTAAAAATTTTTCTTCCTATTAAAACGTTTAAAGGAAATTATAGCCAACGTTGAAAAAAAATTAAGATGCTTTGCAAGTTCTAAATGTTTTTAAAACGATTGTTAAATACATTAGATGCTCTTAAAATGTTTTCTAGACGTTCCACACGGATATGAAAAGTTTTCTAAACGTTTTGGAAAAGATTATAGGGCTTTACACACATTCTTAATTTTTTGAAAGGTTTCTGACTTTTTTAACGTTCAAAACGCTTTGAGAAGGATGTTTTAAAGTTTTGGAAGGTTTTGCATTGTTTTTTTTTACGTTTTATAATGTTTTTTAACGTCCATTTGAAACGTTTAAAATACGTCGAAAATTTTTGACAAAAAGACGTTTTGAAAACGTATTGCCAAAATGTCCAAAAAAAAACAAACCTGAAATGTTTCAAGACCATTCATAAAACGTCTAATGTTAGCTGGGTGTATTCCCACTGGCTTTGATGTTCCATTCTCCAAACTGCTCGTTAAAAGAGTATAGATATGGAGATCAACGAAGTGGTTCTAGATTTAGACAACATGAAGAAGCATTTCGGAGGAAATGTTAAAATCCTGCATGGAAATTGGTTATGATATTGTACAGAGCAAATGCTTCAATGCATGTTCTTCTTTAGATCCTTCTGTTATTAATGCCAGGGTATTGAAAAAAAAAGTACGTGCACATTACGAAAGTTAACATTTATTATTTAGCACACATGAGTGCATTATTTTGTTACTTTACCACTTGAAAATCAATTGTTTATTTCTGATTGGGAATAGGTTAATGCGTAATTTCTGCTTTTGAGACGCATTTTAGAGATAATAGAGTACAATTCGACATTAATTCTTATTATCTATCTTTTATCAATATTTCAAGGGGGAAATATTTACAGTTTGTGATTCGTGAAACTTATAACTGATATCATGAATTAACGTTTCTGCTATAATCTATGTTATTTTTTCTACTTTTTTTTTTAGTTCGTGCATATTGATTGAAATTGAGTGGCGAAACTCACATTAATGATTATAGCAAATGCAGTAAATTCAGACAAATGTATTATTTTCTTTGGGGGAGGGAGGGGTCGGCTAGGTGATAATCTCATCAGGGTAAAGAAACAAAGAGAAAACACAGGAAGATACAAAGCGAACACATCACATCAATATCACATCAGCGTTATGCATTGAGCATGGGGGGAGGGGTTGGGGAGAAGATATTTTTTTTTTCTTCTCAAAGGTCCTCAAAGCAAGAAAATACCTACAAGTTTGAAAAAAAAAAACAAATCCAGTGGCCTGCTGAATGGACTGAGAACGTCTTAACTTTGTGCTCCACGCACATGTTATAATATCAATTCTTGCAGAAAGGCTGCACGAGAAATGAGTACAGCTGTACTAAACTTTCTATACCTACCTAGTGATGTGCTGAAGCGATTTTACTGTGTTGTAAATACTTTTCATGAGCAAGTGTCATGTGGCAGGAGGTCGAAAAAAAAATGACAGTCATTCATAGGCTAATTATGTCGGTTGCAGAATTTTTAGAAGTCTTTTATTGGCTGCAGTTTGATGCTTGATTTTTTTTTTTTCAGACTCAAATTTGATTTTTTTTTTACATTTCTTTTTTAAATAGAGTTGAAGTGTAGATTTAATGACATTGAGATTTATCAATTCTTTCAGGTGAGACGTTAATCACTTTCCATACACCTGGTAATACAAATAGGTGTTGGATTTCTCTTATAGGTACTTATCAGCAGAAAGTGTGACGTGGCAGGAGGCAGAAAGACAGTGCCAGTCATTTACGAAGCCATGCTGGGACGAGGACGCCAACACCGGTCAGCTAGGTCACCTTGTGTCCATTCACTCCCAGGAGGAGATGGATTTCGTCATCACTCTCTTCGACTCCATACGAAACAAACGAGTACGTATACCTTTATTGAGAAAGTTCACATCTCATTTCGCCTCTTACCTGTTGATGATGGACTGATTTTGCTACAACACGCATTTCCACATAGACGTACTTTGGACTCGTTCTCAACAGCTGAACTAATTTTGTGGGAAATGGTGGTGAAATTGATTTTGAATAAATCAAGCGATAACAAAATTAAGAAAAAAAGACGAAGAAGAAGGGACTTCAAACTTTATTTGTGACCGTGCACCACAAAACAAAAAAAAAGTGGCACACAGTGATTTTGTGTGAGGACTGAAAATAGGTGGAATGGGTCCACCTAACCAATCTTGAGTTTTTCATATTTTTTGAAAGAGCAAGTGTTTTTCTATATTATATTAAAGTTTGGGATCATAAAACAAACAAGAACTTGCATATTCAGCAGTTTTTCTCAAACACTTTTTGGTGGAAAGTGTGATTAGTTGTTTTTAATAGAACCCTCTTCCCATTTCTAAAAAAACCCTGTCCATACACTTCACTTTCAAGTCCAATAACTTTGGAGAGAATAATGCTACTGCATTGAAAGTTGGTATTTTTTGATGTACAAAATGTGCTAATGAAGCATGCTCACTTTTAACTTAATCTGATATTTCCTTCATTGTTGTTGCTCCAGTGATTAACATCCTGTTTTTGTTCAGTTCATCCCACAGCTAGCATAGCTTGGTAAAGATTAAGCGCTTGAATAAATCCTGTACTTCAGAGCCTGTTTTCTCAGTTCACACTTTCCAGGGTGTGTCCTTTCTTTTCAATATTTAGATAGGTTAGGAGAGTCCATTTCAATTGAGTTATTCATCATTTTAAAGCTTAGAGTCTACTCTTTCAGAATCTACCCTTAATCCATGTCTGGCGAGTTTTTGTTTCTTTTGTGATGCAGGGCCACATTCAGAAAAATGAGATCACAATCATCTTTGGAATGAGTTGTGAACGTCTTCTCATGAGTTTTATTTTTACCAAAAATATTATGTAAGTTTGATTACATACACATTTCATTCTGATTCATTTGTTTTGGAAGTAATTGTTTTGATTTGACATGTAGGTCGTGTTGTGACAGGCTGACGTTAGAATATTTCTGTGCTATTTCAATGCACTTCAGGTATTTTTTAACATAACATGTGACCCTGCATCACAAAACAAACAAAAAGTCGCCAGACATGGATTTTTAGTTCAGAGCAGATTCTGAAAGAACAGACTCTAAGCTTTAAAATGATGTATAGCTCAATTGAAATGGACTCTCCAAACCTATCTAAACATTGGAAAGAAAGCACACACTCTTGAAAAGTGTAAACCGAGAAAAGAGGCTCTCAAGTATAGGGTCTATATCTGTCTATTGAAACGCGTAATCTTTGCCAAACCGTGCTAGCTTTGCGATGAATGGGACAAAAAAAAATCAGGATGTTAACCACTGGGGCAACAACAATGAAGAAATTATTAGATTACGTTGAAATTGAGCATGCTTTATCAACACATTCTGACCATGATTAATGCCAACTTTCAAAGCAGTAGCTTTATCCCTTCAAAAGTTATCAGACTTGAAAGTGAAGAGCGTACAAGGGATTATCAACAAATGAAAAGGGGCCTCTAAGACATACGTGATTTCTCTTCTCTACCAAAAAGAGTTGTAGAAAAACTGCTGAAAATGCACTTTCCCCATTCATTTTATGATCCTAAACTTATGAATAATGTAGAAGAAGGGTAGTTCCTTCAGAAAATATGAAAAACTCAATATTGACTTAGTGGACCCGTTTCACCTTTTTTGAGTCCTCACGTAAAATCAAGGGGTGCGACTTTTTGTTCGTTTTGTGATGCACGATCACATATACAACAAATTGAGTAAATCTGAACTCAAATAATATGAAATAAAGACACAAGAAGAAATAGTAACATTATGTTCCTGTCTGTAATCTACTAACAACAAATATTCATACACACACATGCATTCTGCGCATAAAAAGGTGAAGGGGCCCACTCAAAATGACTCCTATTACAAAATAACGGTCCCTCTTAAAGTAATAAAGAAAACAGAAACGCTGAATACCTTTCCACTACAAAGAGTACGGGAGAAAAAGAAAAAAAGGCTGTTTGTTCAGTATACAAAATCAGGAGAAACTACAAACCAAAACTTAAAACTCAATCACTGTCCAATTTAGTATTATTTAGCGATTATTAATGATAACGAATATATATATATATATATATATATATATATATATATATATATATATATATATATATATATATATCATGGAACGTTTTCTACAATCTTTTTTGACTGGGTCCATCAAAATCAAATGACCGTACTTATGACAGGTCACGTACACACACACAAACACACAGAGAGAAAGACGCTGTAACTTTCGTAATTTTAACTTTGGTGAAGAACTTCTTTTATTCATCTATTCCCAAGCAAAATAAGAAATGTTATTTAACATGAATTTTGGCTTTCCTTAGGTTTGCTACACTAGTTCTCATCTTTGGGTGTGTAAACTTGAATGTATGTGAAAATATGTGTGTGTGTTTCTGTTTGTGTGGAAAAGTACATGTATTGCCCTTTTTTACATATGTGACAAAAATAAAAGAGCGGCGTTTTACACTAAAAGAAATGTGACATCCCTGTGCGTGTGTTGCCTTTCTCATTTCCATTTATATAGTATATACATATATTCATGCCTTTAAAAGAAACAATACATTCTGGTAACACAAACTACATTGCACGTACCATGCGCGAAGAGACAGAATTTTCAAATCTCCCAAAAGGAGTAATTATGAATATATAATTAAATCAATCTGTTCAATTATTTCCTTTCTGGTTTTTTTTTTACCTAAAATTAACAGTTCTCCGGTCGACACATGGTCTGGATTGGACTGAATGATTTGAAGTCTGAGGGTTCCTACGAATGGAGTGACGGTTCGGAGGTCGATTACACCTCTTGGGACGCGACTCAACCAAACAACTATAATAATCAAGACTGCATTGAATTTGACTTGGCTTTTAACTACATGTGGCACGATTTGCAGTGTGACCCTATTCCCGGGGATAACGGAATGATTGTTGGAGGTTTTGTTTGCAAGCTAGGACAATGGCTTTAATTTCTGGGCTTTATAACGAAGGAGGTGCTGTTTTAGGAGAAGAAATCAGAATCTCCCCTAAGAACATGCGTACTTTGCACGTGGCTCGAAGGGAAACATGCACATACACACACACACACACACACACACACACACACACAAATAGATCGCCACAATCTCTATAATCATGTAAAATTTCTCTGTCAAGCAACAAAATAAAAAAAAGCAGCAGGTAGCTACCCCCCTTTCTTTATTTGCGGTAGTAATTAAATCGTGTGTTGTTGTTGTTGTTGTTGTTGTTTAGGGTCCAAAGAACAGGACAAGGCAAAAAATCAGTAAAAAAAAAGAAACTTCTTTTCATTTCATTTTATTCATTATGTTTTCACCAGTTGTTAAAATGCCTAATCAGCAAAATTTTTCAATGGGGCCGTGAATCAATCTACATACATTATGTGAACATGATAAGAAATGTTTTAGATAAAAACAAGGAAAACATCAACATTTGTTGCTCTACATCAAGAGAGTGCTACTATACTATTAAATGCTGACTTCGATTAACATGACATCGTGTACTAGTAATAATTTCTCAATATCAATGTGTCATATCTAACATCAAATCTAACGTTGCGAAACCAAAATTTATGAGAGTCAGCTTGAGATAATAGTTCATGCAAGTTGAAATAGTGAAAAAAAGTTTTTCCTAATGTCTTGTGTACGATAACATGCACACAAATACATACATACATATATATATATATATATATATATATATATATATCCCTAGTTGGCACCTTAGGGAGACATATTAAGTGTCTTCATTAGGGAGACAACTGGTCATTAAGGAGACAATTTTCGTGTCTCCATTGCGTAAATTGCCATTGAACATGTATTTTAAAATTTGCATATAAAACAAATGGAAATGTCTTCCAAATGACCCATCTAGGAGTATATATATATATATATATATATATATATATATATAGATATATATGTATATATGATATGTATAAGTGATATGGATTATGTGACCGTGCATCACAAAACGAACAAAAGGTCGCATGCTCTGATTTTGTGTGAGGACTGAAAATAAGTGAAAAGGGTCAATTCGGTCAATCTTGACTTTTTTATATATTCTGAAAGACCAAGTCTTTTTCTACATCGTGCTAAAATTTGGTATAAAAAAAATAAACAGGAAAGTGTGTTTTTAGCAGTTTTATCTCGAACACTTTTTAAAAAGAAATAATATTTTTAGGTGTGTCTTTAGAGTCCCCCTTTCATTTCTTAAAAACCCCTGTACACACTCTGTACTTTCAACTCTAAAACCTTTAGAAAGGATGATATTACTGCTTTAAAAAATTGCATTTATCATGGACAGATTGTGTTAATAGAACACGCTCAATTTCATCTTAATCTGATAATCCCCTCATTGTGGTTAAACCGATGGTTTTCATCCTGATATACACAGTTAGCACGGATTGGTGAAGATTATACGCTTAAATAGACTTTGTGCTTCAAAGCCTCTTTTCTCAGTTCAAACTGTTCTGGAGTGCGTGCCCTCCGGTAACACTTTGTGGGGGGAGGCATAAGAAAAGGTTGTAGTAAAACTTTCCCATTTATTTTATGATCCCAAACTTAGGAATAGTTTAGAAGAAGGACAGCTCTTCCAGAAAATAACATAAAAATCTCCAGATTGACTTGGTTGACCCGTTTCACCTTTTTTTTTTTTTTTGAGTCCTCATGTAAAATAATGGGATGCGATTTTTTGTTGGTTCTGTGATGCACCATCACATAATATTATATACGTACCTTGTTCCTTGATATCAATAATTTTACAGTGATTCCTAACATCGGCCAAATTGACGACGAGGCCTGAAATGAGTGTAACATATATATACGACACCACGGAAATGCAAGCACCCAATAGCTACTGTGTTACAACCCAAATCACACTGAGAATGATAGCACAAGAACCAATACACTAATGTACAGGTGGTTTATTCCCAACGATATTAAGTGTACAGACCTGTCAATCATTATACTTAAAACACAATTACTTCAGTACAATGATAATGTAATCACTTACATGTGTTACCGTCGAATAGAATAATCACATGTTCCATGTAATTCCCTAGATAATGTCCAAAGATGATGTTCGATGCACAAATGAATAAATGACTGCAATGGGCACAGATTACTGTGATCCAAAGTATAAATCCACAGCGATACACGTAGACTCCATCAGACGTTAAAGGGCCCCTGAAACCCAAATGCATGTTGATTTGTGTTAATTCATGATACCCCAACGTCACAAATTTGCGGTGAAATGAACATTTAGAAACATTCCATATATATATATATATATCATTTTTTTTAATCGTTAAAATACATGGAATGTTTCTAGATATTCGTTTCACCGCAAAAGTGATATTGAGAGTATCATAAATCAACACAAATCGACATGCATTTGGTTTTCAGGGGCCCTTTAAGATGACTGCGTCCGATCGATGCGTGAATGACAATCCAGCAAATAATGTGCAGCTAGAAATCCAGCCCTTCATGGCTTCGATACAGCAATGTCCATAGACATGAAAATGGAGTCGGTCACCAATGTAAGTGATTCAGTTCTTCACAAGCAATAAGTCTCCCTGGTCTTACCTCCACAAGTATAGCAGGTCAGTAGGTAATACAGGACTGGCTACAACAATTCTGACCCAGAAGTGAAGTAGGTGCTCTGCCTACTTCAGTAACCTTGTGACTTATATAGGTCCCTATACCTTTTCTTGAAGGTTTGGTAATTCTCTCCAACCTGGGGCTACATACTTGTGATATCAAGAGCCTTCCAGTTCCCCTAACTGCCTGTTTAACTTTGCATAACATGATACCTAAAATAACTACCAATCACACTGGGCTACAAGTAGAGGGTATGTATCGCATCACTTAGCCAAATATGTACAATAGAGGCACTTTCTACAACATTCTAGATTGGGAACGCTATTTTCTTTAACATGCATGCACTGTACATATACCACATAGAAACCTTTTTTTTTCACGATAAACCTGTATAAATGCACACATTTAAGCAACGATACAATACATCTGATATCTACCAGTATGCACATTCATAACAAAAGCTACTGCTACAATCGGGTGCATCACACAGGCACACGCAGCACACACCTTAAGGCCGTGTCACACCTTTCCAGTCAAGCCTTGCGTGCGACTTGCGAAGAACAATTTTTACTACCCGGAGGTCTTCGGAAATGACCCCCACATGACAGCACTTAGCACGTATCTCACCCATAGTCTCCCGTTAGTGCGCACGCAAATCATTTTACCCACAACCATGTTTAAGGCCTTGTCACACTTTTCCGGACAAGCCTTACGTGTGACTTGCGAAGAACAATTTTTACTAACCGGAGGTCCCCGCAGATAACAATCACATGACAGTACCTAGCACGTATCTTACCCGTTGTCACCCGGAGGAGCGCACGCAAATCTTTTCACCCGCAACCATGTTTAGGCAGTGTCACACCATTCCGGGCAAGCTACGCGGGCTTGTTGCGTGTAGGGATTTTTCAGCATACCGGACAGTTTCTTAGGGCAGACAAGGATTCGGGTGAGTCAGTGCAAGTGTCTTACTTGCTGGACGCGTTCTACTTAAATTCAACTTGTGGGTATACTGTGTGACTTTTGTGCAAGGCGCGTGGGGGCTGACAACTCAGTGAAAGAATTCTTCTGAAGGAATGGCGGAAGTCCTACAGATTGTCATTATTTTGACTGTAAAGTACCTGCGTGGGAGTTGTTTGCGAGGAGCAGCAGCTGCCGCTGTTAGGTCCCCATCTCACTGTGAAGGCGACCATGGCGACCATGGCGATCTGTGACGCTTTATCATATCGTGGCGCGATCGCCGTCCGTCTCCATTTTGGACCTCCGAGGCGATTACACTACGGTTTCTCTACGCTCAACCTTCGCTGCAGGCGATAGCGCCACGATAATAATACGGCTCTGCCACGTTGTTGCCGCATTTCCATGCCGACGAGATGCGCTGCTTCTACGATCGAACCGACTGTATTACGACATTCGCACTCTTATCAAGACCTCGCTACAACCAGTTGACAACAGTGATACGATCGGAGCGACAGAGATACGTTTACGCCGGACACATGCTACGATCGCAAGCGACCGGGGTATAAAATGGGTTTCATGATTGAATTTCTTCAGTCAGATGTCAATGTCAAACCAATGATATGCAGAATATGGTTTCACCCTTGCATCTTAGCATTCTTGAACGCACCAGTAAGAACCTGATGTGAATTGCACTATCAGTTAATCATCCATTCAATTAAACAGGTAAAATGTGAATTAAAGAACTACGAACAAACTACAAATCGTATCCTGCAATGATACAATTTAATGAAGATATATTTCAAAAGATTACAACTTAATTTTCTTTCATTGACTTGCAATGGTATGACCTGTTTCAGTGGTAGCCAAAACAAAGAAATACATTAAAATAACACAGTCATTCAAAGTTGTGTGATACTGATGACTGCTAATGTACAAAGATCTAGTACCACAACAACATAATAAGAAAACAAATTGTAGCTAAGCAGAGTTGGGGAGGGGGGGGGGTAGAGGAGAGGGGTAGAGGGGGAGGGGTAGGAAGGAGAAGGGGGAGGGAGGAAGAGATCTGACACAATAGATCAACATAAACCAGCAGAGCTTGTATGGGATGAATACTTCCCATAGACTTGTGTGCATTGCTCACACCCATAAATATTTCCCCATAGGGATGTGTGTTAAAAATCAAATATTTCAAAAAATTCTGTAAAATAGCTAAAAGAAATGAGGTATTTCAGCTTCACTAACCTGGATAAGTGAGATATACCCTTTCATCCATCAAATTTTCAGGGTGGATTCTTCAGCCCAAATTCTATCCAGGGGTCCGCAAAGCCAGACTACGAGTTTTTGTCACTCAAAAAAATCACCTATTTTCCGTACATGTACCCAATAAAATATAGTCCCCTCAAATTCCATCAGAAAAGCTTTCATCTTCCAACCAAAATGTAGTTTGTAGAGGAATTCATACTCAATAATTATCTACAGCTATTCAGTTTTTTTTTTTTGCCAAACTACATCATTGATTCTTAATTAATGTTTTTCTTAATTTATTTTGGTATCTTTGGTACGAATTTGGGAAGGGGTCTGGGATATTCCATTGTATTTACGGGTGTGAGCCCTATAGAAGAGCAAGAGCACTGTAGAAAATAGCTGCTTGGCGGAGGTCTGCACTCTCAGAGTGCTTTTCTAGTTCTTGAAGCTCTGTTGATGATTGTGCTCTGATGGCATGCCGCCACGAAGAGAACCACCTACATTTGATTGTCAACAAGCTCTCTGAACCGTCGAAGCTTTTTGACCGGGCAATCAGTCTCGGAAAGACAGAAGTATTCCTAAAGCCAGCACCAAACAGTGCATGCACCCTGCCAGCCGAACATCACTGTTAACAGGCTATACGCACGAAAGTCCTACAACACAAAAACGTTCGCCTTTCATCCAAACTCACGGTGTATAATAATACAGCTGTCCTCTCATCTCTGCTTTTCGCCTGCGAAACATGGACCCTGTAACGCAGACATGCCAAAAAGCTGGAACAGTACGGAACTGTTCCACGTGCGCTCTCTGCAGTCCATCATGTGATCATGCATATTCGTTGCAAAGATCGTATTACAAACCAAGAGGTCTTGGACAGAACCAGGACATCATGCATTGAAGTCGAAGCACTCTGCAAACTTAGTAGATGTAATGATGATATTAAGTAATGGTCTCACGATAATCATTTGAAATGTAATTATGCTAAATCGGAATTTTTATAGGCCTATGTTCATTCTCAGTTCAGGCGGAGTAGCTCTCTCACAGAATTATCCCTTGAGGATAGTACTATCCCCATCTCTCAGTCCGTCACAGATGTCGGAGTTATTGTAGATAAGCATCTAAATTTTCAACAACATATTAAGAATTCATGTCGTTCTGCTGCTTGGGGTATTTGTATAATTGGTAAAATCTGTAAGTTATTGGATCAGTCTTCTACTGAACGTCTAATTCACGCATTTGTTTCTTCTCATCTTGACTACTGCAATTCCCTCCTTGTTGGTCTCCCTGCTTCAAGTACTGCACCACTTCAAAGAATTCAAAATACAGCTGCTAGGCTTGAGACCCTTACAAAAAAGACTGACCACATTACTCCAGTTCTCCAATCCCTCCACTGGCTCCCCATTCATCAAAGTATCACCTTTGAAATCCTCCTCTCGAGGCGTTTTCACATCAGCCCGATAAAAATCCAAGCTCGAGATATTTTTTAATTTCCCAACTCAGAAAATAGCGCGCTATTTAGAAACATCGGGCTGATGTGAAAACGCTAATTGTTTACAAGATATGCAATAATCTTGCCCCGTCTTATCTTAAAGACTTCAGCCCGTTCACTCCGTTCTTCCTCCACTCTCCAGTTATCACGTGGTCCCCGCACCAGTACCCGTTATGGTGATTGGGCCTTTTCTGTTATTTCCCCACTTCTTTGGAATAAACTCCCTCTTCATATTCGTAATGCTGAAAATGTTGATCGGTTCAAGTCATTGTTGAAAACGTATCTGTTTACACAACCTTAATTCTGTAGTTGTTGTTGCTGTCGTTGTATCATAATTATGTACATAACGCTGAATTTTATTTGTATATTATACTTTCTTCTTTTCTTTTTCCGGATTGATGCGCTTAGAAACATCAGTATTAAGCGCTATATAAGTGTTATTCATTATCATTATCATTCAAAGCAAAATCCTCCAAGCTCAACTTAGATGGGACGGTCATGTCTCGGGAAACTTGGTAAATGTACAAGCTTTGCTTCTCATGCAATTTACCTCCATATTTGGTACTAAACTATTGTTATTTCAACTCAGAGTGATTTCATAAAGATCGAAATATTTGTATATTACGTGGGTTGATATCATGTGCTTGAAGTTGCAGGTGTGTATGTATTATACTTTTGTTATACTATCGTTTGTATCTATTTTATGACGCTCCCACCTTCTCGTATCGATGTTAATCCTTTCTAGCAATCCACATTTTTGTATCATTTTTGTACATAGAAATAAAAAAAAAGAAATTTATGAAATGTCATCCGCATTGAGGAGTCCCAAGAGACGTTATAAAGACAGTCTCAAGGCCAACCTGAAATGGGCGCATTTACAACCCCCATGAATTCGAGACAGCTGCTGTAGACAGATTACGCTGACGAGCCTTAAAGGGGCATTCCGGACAATTTTCATAATTTCACATCATGCAGTACATAAATCGACAGCTCCATGTATAGATTCGTGGAATTTATTGTGGTCCTTGAGCAGAGAAACCAATGAATTTAAAATCTTAAACAAATTACACTGAACAGTGTTGATGACATCAGAGCCTCATATATTTCAGAAATGTAGCAGTGTAATTCCATTACAATACCACTTGCTCAACAAGTTCACCTGTGAAAAATATATGCATGCCTTCTTCTTTTGTTCTGCTTCCTTGAGCCCCAACTCATACATTCTTATGGTGAGGCTGACATGTCATCATCCTTGTTCATTGCAATTTGTTATAAATTTTGAAAACATTCTTATTCCTCATCCCAATCACTATAAATTCCAAAACTCTGTACTCAGTTTAACTAATTTATAGTTGTTCAAATGTAAAAGTCTGAAAATCATCCGGAGGTCCCCTTTAACGAGATGGCTGTTACTGCCTTTGAAGATAACCGCCGCCAACGCCTTGCAGTTGCTCGGGAGAGACGGCATCAAGCTGCATCTACCTGTGTCCCACCGTCTGGCATTCCATGTCCCACCTGCAATCATATGTGTGCCCCCAGTTTTGGACTACGCAGTCACATGCAGACACACAGACGTGGCGCAACACCCAGTTTTTATACATGTACCACCCACTTCAGTTTCCGATACTATCAGGTGTGACCATTTATGGTGACAGGGCCTAAAGGCCGTGTCACACCTTTCCGGGCAAGCTACTCGGGCTTGTTGCGAGGAGGAATTTTCCAGCACGCAGGAGAATATACCCGGGAGGACAAGAATGTTTGTGAGTTTCGCACGTGTTTCTTACCTACCGGACGCGTGCTACTTATCTTCTACTTGCCTGTAGTCCGTGTGACCTGCGTGAGAGCTTAGAAACCGATCCGTTTTCTGTTACGAGCGACTTACAGGTACTGAGAAGTACTTCCGTTGGAGTTGCCTGAGAGGTGCTGCCGGTAAGGGTCTCCTACTGGTGTTCTGCGTGTACCTCTGCGAGCGAACCCCCGGAACTCACTCGGAACAAGTTTTGAAAATGCTCAAGG
The DNA here is from genome assembly GCF_040938485.1 of Diadema antillarum. NCBI lineage: Eukaryota > Metazoa > Echinodermata > Echinoidea > Diadematoida > Diadematidae > Diadema > Diadema antillarum. Next base: position 1,023,059 of record NW_027271196.1, read on the forward strand.
CCTTGTCATTCCGTATCTGGGGAAGTTTCGCGGCATGACTTGCGGAGAAACAAATTTGCTACCCGGAGCTCTCCGCAGTTGTTTCGCACGTGACAGTACCTAGCGCGTATCTCGCCTGTACTTGCCCGGAGGTGCTCACGCAACATCGCATAATTATCGTTCCCTCTTCCAGCAAACCAGTTCTGTTATTCTAAATTCCAGCCTATCTGCCCTTGTGCACTTTCAAGCACTTGCACTTGCACGCACATTCACCACCATCTCACATCAGAGTTTATTTCCCCCTGTAATATTCGCAGTAGAATTCGTATTGTTGCGAATCTAGTACGTGTCTACCTTTTCCTCCTCGGGCCGGCCATCCTTTCAAGCAATGCTTACAATGGCGACCCTCTGCAAAATTGCTTCTTAACTACAATTGTTATTGTTATTCCTGCTGCATAGACATGCATACTGTATGTTACATCATTAATTTCCTTTTTTATTGTTGTTTATGCAAGTCAAACGACTGTGTTTTAAATTTACTTTGTATTTTTTCCACAAGTTAATGATTATGTAAGTTATGTATATTGATTTGCAGAAAATAAAATATCTGTCAAAAAAAAAAAATAAATCAAGTCCCATTTAACCGCAGCCAGGTTTTGAGCATGAGAAAAAACTTTTTCCGGGTGAGTCGTGGGGAAGTCCGGAGAAAAGTCCACGCAGAACGCCAGTAGGAGGCCTTTAGCGGTATCACCTCGCAGGCAACTCCCACGCAGGTACTTCGCAGTCCCCGTATGCAACGACGATAATGACATTCTGTGGGACTTCTACCATTTCTTCAGAGGAATTCCTTCACTGAGTTGTCAGCACCTACGTGACTGGTACACAGGTCACACAGTAAACCCGCAAGTAGAATTAAGTAGAACGCGTCCAGTAAGTAAGACAAATGCTCTGACTCGCCCAAATCCTTGTCCGCCCTCAGAAATTGTCCGGTATAAGTGCGATCACACATCGCCGGTTTAGATGGCGGTTCATGGCGGTTCGGCAAATTGCCGTGCTCCGCCAAAGACCGTGTTCACACCGTACACAAACCCTCGTCATCCGTCACTCATCCGCCATAAACCCCGAGAACCGCGGAGAACCGCCAGAAAAATTAAACATGTTTAATTTTTCGTGGCGGTCTTGGCGGTTTGAAATAGACCGTGTTCAAAACGCCGTCCACCGTGTAGATACGGCTCCTCCGTGTTTGCACTGCAAGATCCGTGATGATACCGTGTCAACACCGCAATAACTTTTCATGCAAAAACAAATGTAGAACTTAAAAGAGAATAATGCCTCCGGCGATACTTCGTGGCGGAGCAATAAAAAAAAATGGGGAAAAAAGCAAAGATGAACTCATTATACTAGATCGGGGAAATATTGTATTGAATTCTAAAGTTTCGTTACTTTTTTCATTTTAACACATAGAGTAAAACAGAAAATTTAATATTCAAAAAGTTGGTATGTTTGTTGAATAGTAGCCTACATCAGTTACTTTAAAAGGCGTGTGCATAATTTTGTTAAAGCTTTATAGCTTAAAAGATGGCCAACTACGTGAACCTGTAAGTTATGCACAGAAGACTTATGTAAATACGTTGGGTTCTGCTATCGTTACTATGTACGCCTTTTTGTAAGAGTACATGTTGATACAGACATGTTGAAACTTAAGAGAGTAGAGGAAAAAGCGATGTTGAAACTTGACAAAAAAAAAAACACACACCATTATTATGTTACGTGAACCTGTAAATAAACAGGAAACTATGTAGATTTACTATATTCTTCTTATACGATATGTCTTTTTATTGACTGTTGTTGGAGTTTTGTGAAAAATTAATTGAGAAAGGGAAAGAAAAGAGATGTTGAAACAAGCAAGTACTTCTACATTACTTGATAAACATAAACCTGTAAATGAACAGGAAATTTGTAAACTATGTTGGATTCTGCTTTGACATGTACGTCTTTTAATAACAGTTAATACAGATATTTTAAAGTTTTAAAGAGAAAGAGAAAAAAACATGTTGAAACTTGAAGAAAATTGCATATTGCATCACTTATGTCAACCTGTAAATACGTAGGGTGTTACAACGTTTCGCAATTTCTTTTGAAATTCTCTTTTTGTACCTAACAAAGCAATACCTCCTTGTTGTAACCCATTGAAGACGAGTGAATTGCATCCAACTACAAGGGCTTGGTGTGGACTCCTCCACCTTTCGGGGAGATCCGTGTTACTACCGCGCCAATCCGCGTTAGCGCCGTGTTCAAAACGTGTTGAGAACGTAGTCACATCGCGTTTAAGTGCTTTCCGCCATCGTTGGGACACGGTTCACGGCGGTTTGAGAACCGCCATGAACCGCCATCTAAACTGGCGATGTGTGATCGCCCCTTATGCTGGAAAATCCACACACACAACAAGCCCGCGTAGCATGCTCGGAAAGGTGTTATGTACTACCCGTAGGTACCCGTAGATGAGCTTTTTAATGAATGTCATTATCTCGGCTGCATACAGGGACTGCGAAGTACCTGCTTGGAAGTTGCCTGCGAAGTGCTGCCGCTAAAGGCCTCCTACTGGCGTTCTGGGTGAACCTCTCCGGGCTTCCCCGCGACTCACCCGGAAAAGGTTGTTCTCATGCTCAAAACTTGGCTGCGGTTAAATCGGACTTGCGTGCGCACCTCCTGGCATCTACAGGCGAGATACGCGCTAGGTACTGTCAGGTGCGGACCAACTGCGGAGATCGGTTTCAAAGCCCTCACGCAGGTCACACGCAATGCACGCAAGTAAAAGCTAAGGAGCACACATCTAGTAGGTAAGAAACAATGGCGAAACTTGCAAACATTCTTGTTCGCCCGACAATGACCGAGGAAAATCTCCCGCGCGCTGAAAATACCTCCTCGCCACAAGCTCGCGTAGCTTGCCCGGAAAGGTGTGACACGGCCTTAAGATTTTGAACAAAGTCCGACACTTCTTACATAACAGCTCTAATCTGCTAAAAGACGAAACCTTTGAGCAGGAGTGGATCATCATCTTCGTCTTCTTATATTAAGCAAAAGTTCCACAAAATTATGTTATCACAGTGGTTCACTTTCGTGGAAATTGGTCGCAAACTACTCCACACAGTCTGTCTCTTCAAGAAGATTTGGCGACACAAGTGCGCATATTCAAACAGCTCAGTGGCCGATTCCTTTAACCCGTTCCATACGGGTACCTGGTGGCCTGTGTATTAAACCTGTGGGGATTTCAGAATTTAGTATGGAACGGGTTAATATTCTTACTGGTTTGGATACACTAGGCCTATTTACTTTAGGATAACACAAAGGAAGAAAATCTCGAAATAAACAGCAATAGCCAATATCGTTGTGCCCCATGTGTAAATGAAGCAATAAGATCCAGGAAGTAATGTTCCCCCCCAAAAAAAAGAAAAAAAAAGAAATCATAGTCATAGACGACCAAACATGACGACCTCATTGAATGTGACATAATCTTTGCCTTTAAACACGTTACAGAGAGAGAGAGAGAGAGAGATGCTACTGTATTAAAATGAAATCACCATGAAAACTAGCGAATAGTTACTTTGAAGTTACTTGTCATTTTGATAAACATAATATGCCGCTAGGCAACCTACATGTAAAACTTGTCATGCCTGCGATTGCTTATCAAGAGTACGAGATATACAATTAATAATGGTAATAACAAGGAAAACACTAATGACAACAGATTATAACAAATTGTTGCTCGTGAGGGTTGTTTTGGTTTTCGTATTGGCATTTGTTCCATTAAATATTGCTACTTTTTAAACTGAAATCGCATAATGCGGAATACACACATTTACTATGGGTATACTTTTAGAATATTAGAAACGTATAAATTTGTGTGTGCCTTTTGTTCTTCTATTTTTCATCCTCGAATGTGGACTGACCTTGTGATGAATTTTGAACAACTCAGAAGCAACCATAAGGAAAAAAAAATGGAAGACCACCGATGAATTAAATGAAAAAAAAAAAGAAAATACATGGCTGATAGAAGCATACCCGTGTATCCTTCGTGAGAAGGATTTTGACCATGATGTTATCAACACTTCACTGGTATCTGCATGCTGTTTAGCTCCAAATTTAGTGATTGAGTGGTAGTTGTAGATCTTATGTTGAGTGCTGTACTTTGTGAAGTAGTAAAGGTGCAAGGCCACTCGTAGTTCAAAGGAGTATGCGGGTGCCTCTGCTATAATTTTGCACAGAGTGAGTTGACAGATTACATGTATTGATTTCTTTCCTGCTTGTCAAATTAAAGTGTTTTCCCAAATGTTAGCACGGTAGTTTACATCCATGCACAGGACAATGGGAAATCCGTAGCGAGCTACACACATGGGGAAGAAACTTCTAAAATCCAGAAGGCAACTTGTTTTTGTCGAGCCCACCGGAGGTGAGGGGAGACTAGGGGATCGATTGCGGCGTCTGTCCGTCCGTCGTCAGTCTCTCCGTCCGTCCGCCCGTCGTCCGTCCGTCCGTCGTCTGTCCGTAACGCTATACAAACTTGAATAACTCTGCACTCTAGGCTTCAAATTGAATCAAACTTGGAGGGAAGAGTGGTCATACAAAGTTTTACCTTTTACCAAGTATGAAGCTCACCTCAAGGTTAAAGGTCACAGGAAGGGGTCAATGAACTTTTAGGCCCAATGTTAAGTTTTTTGGGCGCGTTTCGATTATGGGTCATAACTTTTGATCCATAAGTGTATTTGTGACCAAACTTGGATGGTAGATGTACCTTGGGGAGTTGATGGTCACCACAAGGTCAAAGTTCACAGGCAGGGGTCAATGAACTTTTAGGACCCGATGTTAAGTTTTTAGGGCACGTTTCGATTATGGGTCATAACTTTTGATCCATGTAAGTCCGTTTGTGACTAAACTTGGGTGGTAGATGTCCCTTGGGGAGTTGATGGTCACCACAAGGTCAAAGGTCACAGGCAGGGGTCAATGAACTTTTAGGACCCAATATTAAGTTTTAAGGGCGCGTTTCGATTATGGGTCATAACTTTTGATCCATGTAAGTCCGTTTGTGACTAAACTTGGGTGGTAGATGTCCCTTGGGGAGTTGATGGTCACCACAAGGTCAAAGGTCACAGGCAGGGGTCAATTAACTTTAAGGGCCCAATGTTAAGTTTTTAGGGTGCATTTCGATTATGGACCATAACTTTTGATCCATGTAAGTCCGTTTGTGACTAAACTTGGGTGGTAGATGTCCCTTGGGGAGTTGATGGTCACCACAAGGTCAAAGGTCACAGGCAGGGGTCAGTGAACTTTTAGGACCCAATGTTAAGTTTTAAAGGGGCGTTTCGATTATTGGTCATAACTTTTGATCCATATAAGTCCGTTTGTGACTAAACTTCGGTAGTAGATGTCCCTTGGGGAGTTCATGGTCACCACAAGGTCAAAGGTCACAGGCAGGGGTCAATGAACTTTAAGGGCCCAATGTTAAGTTTTTAGGGCGCATTTCGATTATGGACCATAACTTTTGATCCGTAAGTCTATTTGTGACCAAACTTGGATGGTAGATGTACCTTGGGGAGTTGATGGTCACCACAAGGTCAAAGGTCACAGACCGGGGTCTATGAACTGTTAGGGCCCAATGTACTGTGCATTTAATTATAACTCCTAACTTTTGATCCATAGGTTCATTTGTGAACAAAATAAAAAACAAGGTGTTGTACGTTTGTGGGCGAGACACATTACGGCACTTGCCTTGTTATTCAAAACTTGCTTTCCTGTTCTGCTGTAGAAGTTGATGTGAGGTATACTGGCTTTGCGTGTAGTGGTAGAAGTGATAATAGTATAGACTATAAAGAAGCAGCACTATAGCTTTGTAAATAGTAGCAGCGGTAGCGGTACTAGTATCAAAGATTACACTCTTTGGGGTTGTGGCTGTTCCTCCCGAATCGGTGTATCTGATTTGACAAGATTTCTTTTACTTTTATACATGATCATTCGCTCTCAAAATCGTACGTTAAAGGCTTCAATATTGGTAATTCGAAATACCAACCGGAATGGAAGGTTTTTCAAAGTTAGGGTTCAGTGGCGGATCCAGAGTGGGCGCACCGGACGCGCGCTCCCTCTTTATTCATTTTTTTGTTTGTTAGGAAAAACATAAAAAAAAGAAAAAGAAAAGATTGGGAGAGGGAGCAAGTGCGCCCCCTGAAAATGTAAAGGCCCCTCCCTTTACGGAATTTCTGGAAAAAAAAGAGTTAATTAATCTCATTTTTCCACGGCTTGCTATAGCATGGAGTGTGCATAACTGTGCGTTTCATGCATTCATGAATATGTGCATGCATCCTGTCGGAGTGTTCCGTAGATATAGATTGCAATTCTCTTGCTTAATTTTATACAAACAATCAAACATAAATAATCAAAGGGGATGGCTAGTAACTGATCAATGGGAATCAGTGGGAATGCGGGCGATGATTGTTCAACTCCTTGTGGGATTCATTTAAGAGTACATTATATATATATATATATATATATATATGTGACTGTGCACCTCAAAACGAACATAAAGTCGCACACACTGATTTTGCGTGAGGACTGAAAATAAGTGAAGTGGGTCAACCTAGCCGAACTTGACTTTTCCATATTTTCTGAAAGAGAGGGTCTTCTTTTACATTATGCTAAAATTTGGTATCATAAAACGGGCAGGAAGTGTGTTTTTTAGCAGTTTATCTCAAACATTTTTGGTAGAATAGTGTGATTAGGTGTGTCTTTAGAATCCCTTTTTCATTTCTGAAAAACCTTGTCCACACTCTTCACTTTCAACTCTAATAACATTTGAATGGATAGTGCTACTGCTTTGAAAGTTGGCATTTATTATGAACAGAATGTGTGAATGAGGCATGCCTAATTTCAATTTAATCTAATAATCCCTTCATTGTTGTTACTCTGGTGGTTTACTTCCTGTTTTTTGTCCCATTCATTGCACAGCCAGCACGGTTTGGTAAAGATTAAGCGCTTGAATAGACACTGTACTTCAGAGCCTCTTTTCTCAGTTCACACTTTTCCTGAGTTTGTGCTTTCTTTCCAATATTTAGATAGGTTAGGAGAGTCCATTTGATTTGAGTTATACATCATTTTAAAGCTTAAAGTCTGTTCTTTCAGAATATGGTCTTAACTAAAATTTCATGTCTGGCGACTTTTTGTTTGTTTTGAGGTGCAGGGTCACATATATTGTTGTGTGAAAAATATTTGCTATTTAGAATGGTCTCATATTAAGGTAATGTGCAGTTCAATTTTTCCAGGTTAGCATGCTTGTACAGTGTCGAGCGATCGTTAACGGGCCGTAAACTATCGCCCTGACACTGGGCAGGACGTTATGCTAATGAGTGCATCGCTTAATTGTATTGTTATCGTTGACCAACGCAGTAATCAGAAAATGGAGTAGAATTAATCTAACATCTATATTCCTAATGAGAAAATGATAGGGGATCAGCTTTATCAATACTCAAGTTGACACTGCTAGGATAAGGACTGAAATCTGTTCTCCTTTTTAAACCACAACAAAGAATGATTTTTTGTGTTCTCCATAATTTTACTTTGTTATTCTTATATTTGAATGCTTTCGTCTATATTTTCTCCTAACTCCAATTAATTTTGATTTCCTTTTCTTTTTCCTTCTTTATCATTTTTCCTTTGTTCAACTATATGCACAATACAAATCAAATATCCCGGATATACGTTTATCAATATTCATATCGCAAACAACCCGTCCAGTACAGGCAGGTAGCCAATCAAGATTCACATCGAACCCAAACAGGCAGCTGGCCAATCTCTTTTGATATGGCGAGTAACGAGAAAGGCAGTTAGCCAATGATCTGGCTACGAGGATCAACATTCAATACTGATAGAGATTTACCGGTAACGTATTACAGTACATGATTGTGATGCTGTTTTTTTTACTTCCTGTTGAAGGGGCATATTGTTATAGCAAAAAAATATTACGATATTGATTTAAAATCGGGAGCGTTCAGTTCGGAGCTGCGCGTGTTCCACCCAACACGGGACCCTAGATAGTCACTAAAGCAAATCTGGCTCATTGCGACACAGGAGAGGAAGGAGAAGCATATCATTGTTGGTTAAAAGGCAAATTATTCAGAACATCAGCAATTTATTTGTAAGTTCGGATGCCTGAAATCATGTCTCGAAAACTGTTTCTGCTTTGCTTTGTCGTCACTGTCGGTTTGGTTTTGCCGAAGCTGCCGGGCTCCAGTGCTGGGGCGTGCGGCTGCCCTCCGCTCTGGACTGCTTTCCAAGGCATGTGCTACCGGTAAGTTCATTTATTCTTTAATTTCAATTTCCATTGTATATGTACATGTGTTTTCTTGTTGTTTGTTTGTTTGTTTTTTTCGCCTTTTGGGGTCTTTTCCTCTTTTATGGGGAACGGGGGATGAGTAGAGGGCAGAGGAGGAGAATATCCAGACGCAGATTATGCAGAATACGTCAAGGCAAATGTACAATGATTTTTATTTTACCAGGGGTACGGTTTGGGGGGGGGGGGGGGTGGTGGGTGTTCGATGAGATGTGGGAGAATTCAAATCAAATATTGACCGGATTCTTGTGCTGAATTTGGTAGCTCCACTTCAGTTCCCATTCTGTATCGTCGAGATATTAACCATGCTTTTCACGTTATTAAAAACGTACGTATAACGTCAAACTTTGCCTTTAGCATTTACCTCTAAGTACAGGCTTTTGGAAAACGTTTTTAAAACGTCAACTGACATTACAAAATGAAACATCATTTACAAAACGTTTGTAAACGTTATCGGACGTTACAAAACTAAACGTCCGGTTTCTAACACTTTATCATGAATATTTATGTAGGCCCTATATTTGTTAATATTCATGCCGTCAATCCCTCGTTTGAGGCGAGTCCCCAACCGGGGTGTACCCAAAGTGGGGTGCGTATATTTGTCGTTTGGGAGTTGGGAGTCGAAGTACTTGTCCCAGGGAGGTGGAAGAAACGGCCCTGCTTGTCCATTGCAAATAAACTTTCTGCTCAGGCGTGACAAACCTGGAGGCCAAGCCAGGGTTTGATGACTCCAGCAGCTGTCGTATTACGTAAGAGCATGATAAGGATATCTGCCTGTGGCAGACCATTCAAAGTGAACTCAATTTTCTCTATCCTTTTTAAAGTTTTCAATTTTATATTCTATTGAGAAATTCTATGGTCATCCATTTTACATTTCGAACGAAAAAAATTGACCCGTAAATAACGAAAATACAGGAATAAGAAGGAGAGCATTGCCAGTTTGCCGGTGCTATTTGGCAGTGAGTTACAACGGGGAGGTGAGACTACTCCCTGGTTACAATCAGCCTGCTGACTGGATCGTTGAGAAAGCAGCTGTCGTATTACGTAAGAGCATGATAAGGATATCTGCCTGTGGCAGACCATTCAAAGTGAACTCAATTTTCTCTATCCTTTCTAAAGTTTTCAATTTTATATTCTATTGAGAAATTCTATGGTCATCCATTTTACATTTCGAACGAAAAAAATTGACCCGTAAATAACGAAAATACAGGAATAAGAAGGAGAGCATTGCCAGTTTGCCGGTGCTGACAATGTGCTATTTGGCAGTGAGTTACAACGGGGAGGTGAGACTACCTCCCTGGTTACAATCAGCCTGCTGACTGGATCATTGAGAAAGAGAGAGAGAGGGAGAGAGAGAGAGAGGGAGAGCGAGGGGGAGAGAGGGAGGGAGAGGGGGGAGAGATGGGGGGAGGGAGAAGGGGAGAGCAAAATGGAATGACAATAGTTCCGGTCACTACAGTACAGGCATGCTCTGTCTGCATACGCTGAATGTCTACACTCACACACACACACGTACACACACACACGCACCATGGAGCTACATGGCCCATGCCAAAACCAAAACAATCTCCTCCTCTCGCGGTGCCCCCCCCCCCTCCTGTGGCGCTGTGGCGATGACTGATGCTTAGATTAGGCCAGGGTCAAGAAACAGGTGTTTTATATCTTTGACTTTAAGTCATTGATTGCCAAGATATGCACTGGCATTATTTACTGGGGTGTAGCCTCTTCAAACGAGAGATTTGCGTCATGTCAAATAAGAAAATCTTTTAAAGTCGTACAAATAGATAAAAGACACTAAAATCACAAGTATTTTTGCTGGGTTCAAACTTTTAAACGGCATTAAAAGCGTGCGAAAGTTTCTGTTGAGTTATTCACAATTTCAAATTGTGTTATTATGTATAATGGGCTCATTTAAGGTATGAGCGTTTTAAGTTTAGTGTCAACACTTCTACACGCATCATAGCATTTTTGCCGGCATATAAAAGAACATGATACAGATACATCAGCGAGGAATAGGATGCAGTAGGTATGAGTGGTAGGTCATCAGGAACAGGTATGGTAGGATCATAGGATCAAGATTAGGGTACATTTAGATCTTGCCTCTACCTATAATCTCATAAATAGATTATGTGCCCTATGCGTTTTAGCCATTGCGTTTTTAAAGGTTTAAAAAGTTTTCTACCTCTTAAAACGTTGAAAGGAAATTATAGCCATCGCTGAAAAAAAAGTTTTAAGATGCTTTGCAGGTTTCTAAATGTTTTTAAAACGTTTGTCATATACACTGTATATTAGATGCTCTTCAAATGTTTTCTTGACGCTCCGCCCGGATATGAAAAGTTTTCTCAACGTTTTGGGAAAAACATTATACGACTTTTTACACATTTTTAAATTTTGAACGATCTAGACGGTTTTAAAAGATTTTCAGGAGGTCCCCAAACGTCCACTGAATGTTTTGAATATTCTTTAAAACGCTTTAAAACGCTTTGAGACGGATTTTAAATGTTTTTGGAAGGTTTTTCTTTGTTTTTATTTACGTTTTAAAATGTTTTTTTTAAACGCCCAATTGAAACGTTTAAAATACGTCGCAAAATATTCACAAAAAGACGTTTTCAAAACTTATTGCCAAAATGTCCAAATATCAAACTTGAAACGTTTCAAGACCATTCAGAAAATGTCTAATTGTGACCCTGCACCTCAAAACAAACAAAAAGTCGCCAGACATGAATTTTTAGTGAAGACCATATTCTGAAAGAGCGGACTTTAAGCTTTAAAATGATGTACAACTCAAATCAAATGGACTCTCCTAACCTATCTAAATATTGGAAAGCAAGCACAAACTCAGGAAAAGTGTGAACTGAGAAAAGAGGCTCTGAAGTACAGTGTCTATTCAAGCGCTTGATCTTTACCAAACCGTGTTGGCTGTGCAATGAATGGGACAAAAAACAGAAAGTAAACCACCAGAGTAACAACAATGAAGGGATTATCAGATTAAACTGAAATTAGGCATGCCTCATTAACACATTCTGTCTCAAATTAATGCCAACTTTCAAAGCAGTAGCACTATCCTTTCAAAAGTTATTAGAGTTGAAAGTGAAGAGTGTGGACAAGGTTTTTCAGAAATGAAAAAGGGATTTTAAAGACACACCTAATCACACTATTCTACCAAAAATGTTCGAGATAAACTGCTAAAAAACACACTTTCCTACCCGTTTTATGATTCCAAATTTTAACATAATGTAAAAGAAGACCCGCTCTTTCTGAAAATATGAAAAAGTCAAGTTCGGCTAGGTTGACCCATTTCACTTATTTTCAGTCCTCACGCAAAATCAGTGTGTGCGACTTTATGTTCGTTTTGAGGTGCACGGTCACAATTGTTAGCTGGTTGTATGCTTTACAGTCGACTGGCTTTGATGTTCCATTCTCCAAACTGCTCGTCAAAAGAGTATCGATATGGAGATCGACGAAGTGGTTCTAGATTTAGACAACATGAAGAAGCATTTCGGAGGAAATGTTAAAATCCTGCATGGAAATTGGTTATGATATTGTACAGGGCAAATGCTTCAATGCATGTTCTTCTTTAAATCCTTCTGTTATTAATGCCAGAGTATTGAAAAAAAAGTACTTGTACATTACGAAAGTTAACATTTATCATCTAGCTCACATATGTGCGTTATCTTGTTACTTTACCACTTGAAAATCAATTGTTTTTTTTTGGATTGGGAATTGGTTAATGCGTAATTTCTCCCTTTGAGACGCATTTTAGAGATAATAGAGTACAATTCGGCATTGGCTTTGATTATCTATCTTTTATCAATATTTCAAGGAGTAGAATCAAGTCTTCTAGTTTATTCAGTTTATATCTTGGTAATCGATACAATCGCTTATTTCGGTTGCAATATTATTTGGAGTTTGTGATTCGTGAAACTTATAACTGATATCTTCAATTAATGTTTCCGATATAATCTATGTTATTTTTCTACTTTTTTTTTTTAGTTCGTGCATATTGATTTGAAATTAAGTGGCGAAACTCACATTAAAAAGGCTACACGAGAAATGAGTACAGCTGTACTAAGCTTTCTATACCCTACCTGGTGATGTGCAGAAGCGATTTTACTGTGTTGTAAATACTTTTCATGAGCACAGTGTCATGTGGAAGGAGGTCGAAAAAAATGACAGGACATTCATAGGCTAATTATGTCGGTTGTAGAATTTTTGGAAGTCTTTTATTTGCTGCCAGTCGTATGCTTGATTTTTTTCAGACTCAAACTTTGATTTTTTTTTTTAGATTTCTTTTTTAAATAGATTTGAAGTGTAGATTCGGGTGAGACGTTAATCTTTTTCCATACACCTGGTAATACGAGTAGGTGTTTGATTTCTCTTATAGGTACTTTTCAGCAGTAAGTGTGACGTGGCAGGAGGCCGAAAGACAATGCCAGTCATTTACGAAGCCATGCTGGGAGGAGGGCGCCACCACCGGGTCAGCTAGGTCACCTTGTGTCCATTCACTCCCAGGAGGAGATGAATTTCCTCATCACTCTCTTCGACTCCATACGAAACAAACGGGTACGTATGCCTTTAATGAGAAACTTTACATCTCATTTCGCCTCTATAGGTACCTCTAACCCGTTGATGATGGACTGATTTTGATAGAACGAGTATTTCCAAATAGACGTACTTTGGACTCGTTTCAACGGCTGAACTACTTTTTACAAAATGGTGATGAAATTGATTTTGAGTAAATCAAGCGATAACAAAATTAAGGCAAATAGACGAAGAAGAAGGAACCGTGCACCACAAAACGAACAAAAGGTCGCACACACTGATTTTGTGTGAGGACAGAAAATAGGTGGAATGGGTCAACCTATTTCTAAAGCAATCTTGAGTTTTTCATATTTTCTGAAAGAGCAAGTCTTTTTCTATATTAGATTAAAGTTTGGGATCATAAAACAAACAGGAACTTGTATTTTCAGCAGTTTTTCTCAAACACTTCTTGGTGGAAAAGTATGATTAGTTGTTTTTAATAGAACCCTCTTCCCATTTCTAAAAAAACCCTGTCCATACACTTCACTTTCAACTCCAATAACTTTAGAGAGAATGATGCTACTGCATTGAAAGTTGGTATCAATCATGCCATGTATATACGAAATGTGCTAATAAGGCATGCTCACTTTCAACTTAATCTGATAATTCCTTCATTGTTGTTGATGCAGTGGTCAACATCCTGTTTTTGTTCAATTCATCCCACAGCTAGCATAGCTTGGTAAAGATTAAGCGCTTGAATACACCCGGTACTTCAGAGCCTGTTTTCTCAGTTCACACTTTCCAGGATGTGTCCTTTCTTTCCAATATTTAGATAGGTTAGGAGAGTCTATTTGAATTATTGATCATTCTAAAGCTTAGAGTCTGCTCGTTCAGAATCTACTCTTAACTAGAAATCCATGTCTGGCGACTTTTGTTTATTTTGTGATGCAGGGTCACATTTAGAAAAATGAGGTCACAATCATCTTTGGAATGAGTTGTGAAAGTCTTCTCATGAGTATTATTATTGCCAAAATATTATGTCACTTCGATTACATACACATTTCATTCTGATTCATTTGTTTTGGAAATAATTGTTTTGATTTGACATCTAGATCGTGTTGTGACAGGCTGACATTAGAACATTTCTGTGCTATGCACTTCAGGTATTTTTTTAACATAACATACAACAAATTGAGTAAATCTGAAATCGAATAATATGAATAAAGACACAAGAAGAAAATAGTAACATTATTTTCCTGTGTATATATAATCTACTAACAACAAATATCAATACACACACATGCATTCGGCACATAAAAAGGTGAAGGGGGCCCACTCAAAATTACTCCTATTGCAAAATAACGGTCCCTCTTAAAGTAATAAAGAAAACAGACGCTGAAAACCTTTCCACTACAAAGAGTACACGAGAAAAAGAAAAAAAAGGCTGTTTGTTTAGTATACATAATCATAAGAAGCTAGATATCAGAACTTAAAACTCAATAACTGTCCAATTTAGTATTATTTAGTGATTATTAATGATAACAAATATATATATATATATATATATATATATATATATATATATATATCATGGAAAGTTTTCTACAATCATTTTTGAGTGGGTTCATCAAAATCAAATGACCGTACTTAGGACATGTCACGTACACACACACAAACACACACACAGACAAAGACGTTGTAACTTTCGTAATCAAAACTTTGGTGAAGAACTTCTTTTATTCATTTATTCCCAAACAAAATAAGAAATGTGATTTAACATGAATTTTGGCTTTCCTTAGGTTTGCTACACTAGTTCTCATCTTTGGGTGCGGAAACTTGAATGTATGTTCAAATATGTGTGTGTATGTTTCTTTTTGTGTGCGAAAGTACATGTATTGCCCTTTTTAACATCTTTGAGAAAAATAAAAGAGGGGCGTTTTACACTAAAAGAAATGTGACATCCCTGTGCGTGTGTTGCCTTTCTCATTTTCATTTTTATAGTATATATTCATGCCATTAAAAGAAACAACACATTCTGGTAACACAAACTACGTATCATGCACGAAGAGACAGAATTTTCAAATCTCCCAAAAGGAGTAATTATGAATATATAATTAAATCAATCTGTTCATTTATTTCCTTTCTGTTTTTTTTTTACCTAAAATTAACAGTTCTCCGGTCGACACATGGTCTGGATTGGACTGAATGATTTGAAGTCTGAGGGTTCCTACGAATGGAGTGACGGTTCGGAAGTCAATTACACCTCCTGGGACACGGATCAACCAAACAACTATAATGATCAAGACTGCATGGAATTTGACTTGGCTTTTAACTACATGTGGCACGATTTGCAGTGTGACCCTACTCCCGTGGGTAGCGGATGGATTGTTGGAGGTTTTGTTTGCAAGCTAGGACAATGGCTTTAATTTCTGGGCTTTATAACGAAGGAGGTGCTGTTTTAGGAGAAGAAATCAGAATCTCCCCTAAGAACATGCGTACTTTGCACGTGGCTCGAAGGAAAACATGCACACGCACACACACACACACACACACACACACACACACAAATAGATCACCGCAATCTTTATAATCATGCAAAATTTCTCTGTCACAGCAACAAATTATAATAAAAAAGCAGCAGGTAGCTACCCCCTTTCTTTATTTGCGGTGGTAGTTTAATTGTGTGTGTTGATGTTGTTTTTTAGGGTCCAAAGAACAGGACAAGGCAAAAAATCATTGAGAATAGAAACTTATTTTCGTTTCATTTTATTCGCTATATTTTCACGAGGAGTTAAAATGCCTAATCAGCAAAATTTTTCAGTGGGGCCGTGAATCAATGTACATACATTATGTGAACATGAT
Organism: Diadema antillarum; assembly: GCF_040938485.1. NCBI lineage: Eukaryota > Metazoa > Echinodermata > Echinoidea > Diadematoida > Diadematidae > Diadema > Diadema antillarum. Next base: position 1,038,798 of record NW_027271196.1, read on the forward strand.
AAGAAATGTTTTAGGTAAAAACAAGCAAAGACATGAATATTTGTTGCTCTATATCAAGAGAGTGCTACTTTAGTGTACTATTAAAAAGAATGGTGACTTCGATTAACATGACTTCGTGTACTAGTAATAATTTCTCAATATTAAACTGATGTATCATATCTAACATCAAATCTAACGTTGCGAAACCAAAATTGATGAGAGTGAGCTTGAGATAATAATTCATGCAAGTTGAAATAGTGAAAAAAAGTTTTTCCTGTCTTGTGTACGATAACATGCACATTATATATATATATATATATATATATATATATATATATATGTATATATAATGTGTATGAGAATGATATGGATTATGGGACCGTGCATCACAAAACGAACAAAAGGTCGCATGCTCTGATTTTGTGTTAGGACTGAAAATAGGTGAAAAGGGTCAATTCGGTCAATGTTGACTTCTTTATATATTCTGAAAGACCAAGTCTTCTTCTACGTCCATCGTGCTAAAATTTGGTATCATAAAATAAACAGAAAAGTGTGTTTTTAGCAGATTATCTCGAACACTTTTTTATAAATTATGTGATTAGGTGTGTCTTAGTTTAGAGTCCCCATTTCATTTCATAAAAACCTCTGTACACACTCTTCACTTTCAACTCTAAAAACTTTAGAAAGGATGATGTTACTGCTCTAAAAGTTTGCATCTATCATGGACAGAATGTGTTAATAGAACATCTTCAATTTCATCTGAATCTGATAATCCCCTCACTGTGGTTAAACCGATGGTTTTCATCCTGATTTTGTCCCATTCATTACACAGTTAGCACGGATTGGTGAAGATTATACGCTTGAATAGACCCTGTCCTTCAAAGCCTCTTTTCTCAGTTCAAACTGTTCTGGAGTGTGTGTCCTCCGGTAACACTTCGTGGGGGAAGCATAAGAAAAGGTTTTAGTAAAACTTTCCCATTTATTTTATGATCCCAAACTTGAAAATAGTTTAGAAGAAGGACAGCTCTTTCAGAAAATAACATAAAAATCTCCAGATTGACTTGGTCGACCCCTTTCACCTTTTTTTTTGTCCTCTCATAAAATCATTGGATGCGACTTTTTGTTGGTTCTGTGATGCACGATCACATGATATTACTATACCTACATGTTTATACGTACCTGATGCCTAAAATGAGTGTAACATATATACGACACCTCGGAAATACAAGCACCCATTAGCTACTGTGTTATAATCCAAATCACACTGAGAATGATAGCACAAGAACCAATAAACTACTAAATTTACAGGTGGTTTATTATCAATGATATTAAATGTACAGACCTGTCAATCACTATACTTAAAACACAATTACTTCAGTACAATGATAATCACTTACATATGTTACCGTCGAATAGAATAATCACATGTTCCATGTCATTCCCTAGATAATGTCCAAAGATGATATTCGATGCACAGATGAATAAATGACTGCAATGGACACAACTTACTGTAATCCAAAGTATAAATCCACAGCGATACATGTAGACTCCATCAAACGTTAAAGTGCCCCTGAAACCCAAATGCATGTTGATTTCTGTTAATTTATGATACCCCCAACGTCACAAATTTGCGGTGAAACGAATATCTAGAAACATTCCCTTTTTTTTTTCTAAAAATCGTTAAAATACATGGAATGTTTCTAGATATTCGTTTCATCGCAAAAGTGATGTTGAGAGTATCATAAATCAACACAAATCAACATGCATTTGTATTTCAGGGGCCCTTTACGATGACTGCATCCGGTCGATGCGTTAATGACAATCCAGCAAATAATGTACAGCTAGAAATCCAGCCCTTCATCGCTTCGATACAGCAATGTCCATAGACATGAAAATGGAGTCGGTCACCAATGTAAGTGATTCAGTTCTTCACAAGCAATAAGTCTTCCTGGTCTTACCTCCACAAATGTAGAAGGTCAGTAGGTAACACAGGACTGGCTACAACAAGTCTTTTCTGACCCAGAAGTGAAGTAGGTACTCTGCCTACTTCAGTTCATTGTGACTTACAGTGTATATAGGTCCCTTACCCTTTCTTGAAGGTTTGGTAATTCTCTCCAACCTGGGGCTGCATACTTGTGACATCAAGAGCCTTCCAGTTCCCCTAACTGCCTGTTTAACTTTGCATAACATGATACCTAAATAACTACCAATCACACTGCGCTACAAGTAGAGGGTATGTATTGCATCACTTAGCCAAATATGTACAGTAAAGGCACTTTCTACAACATTCTAGATTGGGAACGCTATTTTCTTTAACGTGCATGCACTGTACCTATACCAAATAGAAACTTTTTTTTTTGTACTATAAGCCTGTATACATGCACGCATTAAGCAACCATACAATACATCTGATATCTACCAGTATGCACATTCACAACAAAAGCTACTGTTACAATCGTTGCATCACACAGGCACACGCAGCACACACCTTAAGGCCGTGTCACACCTTTCCAGTCAAGCCTTGCGTGAGACTTGGGAAGAACAATTTTTACTATTCGGAGGTCCCCGCAAATGACCCGCACATGACAGTAGTTAGCACGTATCGCACCCGTAGTCGCCCATTAATGCGCATGCAAATCATTTTACCCACAACCATGTTTAAGGCCTTGTCAAACTTTTCCGGACAAGCCTGACGTGCGACTTGCAAAGAGCAATTTTTACTAACCGGAGGTCCCCGCGGATAACAATCACATGACAGTACCTAGTACGTATCTTACCCGTAGTCACCCGGAGGAGCGCACGCAAATCTTTTCACCCGCAACCATGTTTAAGGCGGTGTCACACCTGTCCGGGCAAGCTACGCGGGCTTGTGGCGAGGAGGTATAAAAGCACGTAGAAGATTTTTCCGCGGGCGGACAAGAATGTTTGCAATTTTCGCACTTGTTTCTTACTAGACGCGTGCTACTTAGCTTCTACTTGCGTGCGTTCCGTGTGACTCGCATGAGAGCTTTGAAACCGATCCATTTTCTGTTACGAGCGACTTACGGGGATTGCGAAGTACCTGCTTTGGAGTTGCCTGTGAGGTGCTACCGGTAAGGGTTTCCTACTTGTATTCTGCGCGTACCTCTACGGGCAACTCCCGTGACTCTTCCGGAACAAGTTTTGAGCATGCTCAAGGCCTTGTCATACCGTATATGGGGAAGTTTTGCGGCTTGACTTGCGGGAAAACAAATTTGCTACCCAGAGCTCTCCGCAGTTGGCCCGAACTTGACAGTACCTAGCACTTATCTCGTCCTTAGTTGCCCGAAGGTGCGCACGCTAGTCCAATTTTCCCGCAGCAAAGTTTTGAGCATGACCAAAACTATTTCCGGATGAGTAGCGAGGATTGCCCGAAGAGTTCCACGCAGAACACCCTTAGGAGGGCCGTAGCCGCCGCAATTCACAGGCATTTGACCCACTTGAAGTAGGTAAGTTTCCTGCTGATCTATGCCTATGTGAAGGGAGTGCGTGCCATTTGTGGGCTCATTCTCTTCTTTGTCCTCTGTCCTCTGTGTCGTCGAGGACTACCTGATCCCTTTCGGACAGGACTTCATCCGCCGAATGGACTTCAGCAGCAATTTGATGCATTTGCTGTGAATCTTCCGGGCTTTGTGGCTGTCCATCCACTGGACGTTCTCTGCCCTTGTGCACTTTCCGTCTACGGGGCATCTTCACTTCTTGAAAGCTAGTTGACAAATGATTGTTTGCCCATCCACTCGAACCAGCCTATTGTTCAGGCTAGCACTCACCTCGCAGGCGACTAGTACGCAGATAACACGCAGTTGTGGCTCAGGTACTTCGCGGAGCCCGTATGTCGCCCGTAACTGATATAAAAGAAGCTATCACGAAGCTATCACGTGACACCCACGCGCCTAACATGCAGTTCAACGGAATACACGCAAGAAGGACTTAGGTATCACGAGTTTATCATGTAATACCCACGCCAAACTCGCCCTAAACCTTGTCCGGCCGCAGAAATTATTCTGCGTGCTGAAAAATCCCCATACGCAACAAGCCCGCTTAGCTGGTGTGACAGGGCCTTTTTTGGCAGCGGGTAAATAGAGCCAGCGTGCGCACCTCCGGGTAACTACTTTTGAGATACATGCTAGGTACTGTCATGTGCGGGTCATCTGCGGGGACCTCCGGATAGCAAAAATGTTCTTCGGAAGTCGCACGCAAGGCTGGTGTGACACGGCCTTTAGGCACTGTCACACCTTTCCGGGCAAGCTACACGGGTTTGTTGCGTGTAGGGATTTTTCAACATACCGGACAGTTTCTTAGGGCAGACAAGGATTCGGGTGAGTCAGTGCAAGTGTCTTACCTGCTGGACGCGTTCTACTTAAATTCTACTTGCGGGTATACTGTGTGACTTTTGTGCAAGGCGCGTGGGGGCTGACAACTCAGTGAAAGAATTCCTCTGTAGGAATGGCAGAAGTCATACAGATTGTCATTATTTTGGCCGCATACATTGACTGTAAAGTACCTGCGTGGGAGTTGTTTGCGAGGAGCTGCCGCTGTTAGGCCCCCATCTGACTAGGAAGGCGACCATGGCGACCGTGGCGATCTGTGACGATTTATCATATCGTGGCACGATCGCCGTCCGTCTCCATTTTCTCTACGCTAAACCTTCGCTGTAGGCGATAGCGCCGTGATAATAATACGACTCTTCCACGTTGTTGCCGCATTTCCATGCCGACAAGATGCGCTGCTTCTACGATCGAACCGACTGTTTTGCGACATTCGCACGCTTAACAAGACCTCGCTACAACAGTGATACGATCGGAGCGACAGAGATAAGTTTACGCCGGACACATGCTACGATCTCAAGCGACCGGGGTATAAAGTAGGTTTCGTAATTGAATTTCTTCAGTCAGTTGTCAATGTCAAACCAACATGGATATGCAGAATATTATGGTTTCACCCTTGCATCTTAGCATTCTTGAACGCACCAGTTAGAACCTGATGTGAATTGCACTATCAGTTAATCATCCATTCAATTAAATGGGTAAAATGTGAACATTAAAGAAGTACGAACAAACTACAAATCGTATCCTACAATGATACAATTTAATGAAGATATATTTCAAAAGATTACAACTTAATTTTCTTTCATTGACTTGCAATGGCATATGTGACCCTGCACCTCAAAACAAACAAAAAGTCGCCAGACATGAATTTTTAGTTAAGACCATTATTCTGAAAGTAGAGCAGACATTAAGCTTTAAAATGATGTATAACTCAAATCAAATGGACTCTCCTAACCTATCTAAATATTGGAAAGAAAGCACAAACTCAGGAAAAGTGTGAACTGAGAAAAGAGGCTCTGAAGTACAGTGTCTATTCAAGGGCTTAATCTTTACCAAACCGTGCTGGCTGTGCAATGAATGGGACAAAAAAAACCCACAAAAAAACAGGAAGTAAACCACCAGAGTAACAACAATGGAGGGATTATTAGTTTAAACTGAAATTAAACGTGCCTCATTAACACATTCTGTCCATAATTAATACCAACTTTCAAAGCAGTAGCACTATCCTTTCAAAAGTTATTAGAGTTGAAAGTAGAGAGCGTGGACAAGGTTTTTCAGAAATGAAAAAGGGATTCTAAAGACACACCTAATCACACTATTCTACCAAAAATGTTCGAGATAAACTGCTAAAAAAACACTTTCCTGCCCGTTTTATGATACCAAATTTTAGCATAATGTAAAAGAAGACCCGCTCTTTCAGAAGGTCTGAAAAAAGTCAAGTTTGGCTGGGTTGACCCATTTCATTTATTTTCAGTCCTCACGCAAAATCAGTGTGTGCGACTTTATGTTCGTTTTGAGGTGCACGGTCGTACACATGTGACAAACAAACAATTGATGAACAGAATAGATTCGTACTGAGTGTACGTGGAAAAATGAAATTTATACGCTTTTCTCCATGTCAGCCTTCCTGGTCTGGTGCATCACTTTCTTTCAAGGTTGGTTCCTGTTACGTAATACTGTAAAAGTGGTAATATTCATGGCGATGGTGGGAGGTCTTCATACTTCCATCACTAGACGGCGATTCCACTATACGATCATCAGAAATCAACAAAGAGCAAGTCCGATTTAACCGCAGCCACGATCTACCGGGCAAATACGAGTTAGGTACTGCCAAGTGCGGACCAAATGCGGGTACCAAATTTGTTTCCCCACAAGTCAAGCTACAAAACTTCCCCAGATCCGGTATGACAAGGCCTTGAGCATGCTCAAAGCATGTTCTGAGTGAGTCGTGGGGGTTCGCTTGCAAAGGTACACGCAGAACACCAGTGAGAGACCCTTACCGGCAGCACCTTGCAGGCAATTCAAATGCAGGTACTTCTCAGTACACGTAAGTAGCTCGTAACAGAAAACGGTTCGGTTTCAAGCTCTCACGCAGGTCACATGGAATACACGCAAGTAGACGGTTAGTATAATATGCGTCTAGCAGATAAGAAACAAATGCGAAACTCGCAAAAATCCTTGTTCGCCCATGGAAAATTCTTCTGCGTGCTGGAAAAATTCCTCCTCGCATGAGCCAGCATAGTTGCCGAGAAAGGTGTGACACGGCCTTTACACATACATGCGAGTGCACATCACAGTAATCTTGCTTTTAATACATTGTAGTAAGCTTGCTGAGGGGGGGTTAAACGCTGCATTTTTTTTTTTGAAGAGCATATGTCCCACTTTGAACATGGGATCGTTGGAGCAATTCAACTATTTTTTTTAAATTCATTGAAAGAGATACTCCGTATATACGCAAGTAAGCAGCCCTAGTTTGCGCAATTTCCCTGCTGGAAAGAACGTAAAACAAAATGTGAAACGCAGTGTGAACACATTGTAAACACAGTGTGAAATCTTTCACACTGTTAAATTCAAGCGTTTTAACAGTGTGAACACATTGTTAATCACCTATTCACAGTGTTAAACAGACATTACTATATGAATACCCTGTGAAAAACCACACCAGAGTGTGAAATAATCTTCACACAGTTAAATTCAAGTGTTTTCACATAGTCGACTACGTGATCACAGTGTGAGTACATTGTGGGACACTGTGTTCTTTCCAGCAAGGTCATGCGAATTGTACATGCCTTCAATAGAATTGTCGAATTTGGTTGAAATATTTTATGGAACACGAGGAAAAAACAATCAACATCTAAACTGTTTCATCAAATGTGACAGTGCACCTCAAAACAAACAAAAAGTCGCCAGACATGAATTTTTAGTTAAGTCCATATTCTGAAAGAGCAGACTTTAAGCTTTAAAATGATGTATAACGCAAATCAAATGGACTCTCCTAACCTATTCAAATATTGGAAAGAAAGCACAAACTCAGGAAAAGTGTGAACTGAGAAAAGAGGCTCTGAAGTACAGTGTCTATTCAAGCGTTTAATCTTTACTAAACCGTGCTGGCTGTGAGATAAATGGGACAAAAAATAGGAAGTAAACCACCAGAGTAACAACAATGAAGGGATTATCAGATTGAATTGAAATTAAACATGCCTCATTAACACATTCTGTCCATAATCAATGCCAACTTTCAAAGCAGTAGCACTATCCTTTCAAAAGTTACTAGAGTTGAAAGTGAAGAGTGTGGACAAGGTTTTTCAGAAATGAAAAAAGGATTCTAAAGACACACATAATTACACTATTCTACCAAAAATGTTCGAGATAAACTGCTAAAAAACACACTTTCCTGCCCGTTTTATGATACCAAATTTCAGCATAATGTAAAAGAAGACCCGCTCTTTCAGAAAATATAAAAAAGTCAAGTTTGGCTAGGTTGACCCATTTCACTTATTTTCAGTCCTCACGCAAAATCAGTGTGTGCGACTTTATGTTCGTTTTGAGGTGCACGGTCACAAATGTGCTAATAAACATGGCATTTTCATAATTATGGAAGTTATTATGTAACAGCCTAATTTTTAAAAGAATTTTATAATTCCTCTCGCACCTTTTTTTTTTTTTGTGCTACAAAAAAAAATACCTGGGATGTATGTTTCTTCGGTGAAAAGAAAATGATTCACCTAAAGAGACAAACTGTCTCTCTGGAAGTAACCTATATTTTGCATAATTATAGGTTTTCCCGGCCAATTTCGCACTTTTGTCAGTCCATTTGATAAAAGGTTCATTGAATTTAGCGAAAATCCTCGTCACTGCACATTCTGTCATTCAAAATTGCAAGTTGGTCGTTCAATTTAGCATTTCGATCAATGAAATTTGCACATGTGCCATTCGAATTCGTAAAACGAGCATTCAAATTGGCACGTGCTCTTCAGTCATTCAAATTCGCCAACACTGGCCGAAAGGGGTAGTTCAGTCATTCAATTTCGCGTATGGGCAGTCAAATTCCTAACATGTTCATTCAAATTAACGTCATGTTAATTCTCTTTTGAAAAGGTGATAACATTTAAACGCGTATTTATATGTGACTTTTTGTTTCATCCACGCACTGTTAAGCAGTAAAAGTATCATATTTTTACCATACATAACTCGGGTTTGTTGTTCTGTAACGCCCCTTTTCTTTCATACATGTTATTTTAGGCCTACATGTACCAATACTACAGATTAACTTCATCTTCTTACAGTCATGACAGCACAAATTAGATACTGGGTCATGTGCAGACGTATTTCTCAAGAAGACAGAAAAAGAATTATAGAAACATTTGATGATCATAACCTCGACTTCCTAGAACTGGCCGACACACTCGGAATAAAGCACTCAACGGCCAGATAAGTTGTGGCCACAACAAGGTCATGATGCACTAAATCTTGGGACTGGAAGAATCACTAAGCACATTGAAGAAAAAAAAAACTGTTGCCAAAATCTTTCAAATAAGTACGAAAATATGAAATGTAATGACGCTTGCAAAACAGTAACTGTGTTGACAAAAAAAATAAAGAAAGAAAGAACCAAAGCATAAACATGCGTGCTAAATTGACTGCAAAAGATGTTAAATTGGATGCCCAAAAATGAATTTGAATGAACGAGTGCGGCATGTCCGTGATCACGTGACTATATCATTCTAAATTGAATGAACGAATAACGAAATGGTGCTAGTTTTACGAATTTCAATTGAAAAAGTGTTAATTAGAATGACGCTAAAGGTAATTTGAATGCTCCAAAATGAATTTGAATGAAGAGATCATAAAATTGAACTACCGAACATGTCATCTACGCTAAATTTTGCTAAATTGAATGCAGCAATTAGGAATTGGACTGACACAAGTGCGAAATTGGCCGGGAAAACCTATATTATAGGAGGCTCGAATATCTTTGAAAACTGAAATTTCCCGACAGTCCTTTCCCTTATTGCACACTACTTTTACAGGTTTTTGGTATTATTTATTGAATAATTGTGAAAGCAAATTCCACGCCGTTTTTTTGGATAACTTGTTTACTTCATGATTTCAGGAAACGAGTTAAGAACATGTAACTCAATTGCACCTGCCAGAAAATGTCTATCATGGAAGTCTGAGAACATTTGCGCCACCTACGTTACAAACATCATATTGATAGCTGCAAACACGGCAAAACTGGCTCATGTAATTTACAGACAGTCCACTATGTCTTTTTTTTAACGATCAAACCTTTCCTCACTGAATAGACCTACGTTTAAGAGTAGTTTATATCACAAGCTGGACGAAATATTTTCTGTTGTCGGAAAGAAGAGTAACACCACTGCAAACATATAATCATTGATTTATACATAGGCCTAAATTATACCACACACAAAAACACGCAAAACAAAGGAGCTATAAAACCAAAGATACGGGAGGTATGTGTGGTTGCGTCCTACTAATGCGCTTTATCACGTTGAATGAAGATACGAGGAATAGACTACGTCATTAATCCTTCACCCTCCTATTTTCAAACATGCGACACAAAAAGTATGGCTAATTCACACAAAACATTACAAAACAGAATAGTAGTTACCGTTCATCTTTTAAAATAAGTTGTACCTACATTTGGAAGGCAAGTTTAGTGATCGCCACAACATTCCTTCGAAGTGGTGACTGTGACATCATTTGATAACGATAATGACTGGTTTTTTTTTTTAGACAGGAATAAAAGTGCAAATATGGAACGCAGCAGTATAACGTTGAACATTTCTTATGTAAGTAGGAATTGTGATTGAGAGAAATGGCCAGCCCCTGTTTTTAATGACTATTTAGACTGTCCTTCTCATGAAAATCAAGTAGGAATCCCTAAAAATGTACAATAAGTTTCTGTCACCACAGATATCAAGATAAACAATGCAGACTTTTACACATACTTCTAAGTAGCACTTGCTTTAACCCTTTTTGTTCCAACGAGTCAAATGTGAACAAATTTCTCACACAAATCTGTATGGACAACAATTTTAATGTGGCATTGAGAGGGTTAAAGATAACGAAGACTACTTATACTCTGCAGACGTAAAGAGACATAACATGAAGTCGAAAGAATGATCTTTCTTCAATATTTTCCCACTTCCCAAGTCATATAACCAAAGGGACACGTTGTCTCATAACTTTTTTTTTAAGTTTACCCCACGACGTCGATCTAAAGCTGGTCTGGTTCTGCTAGACTATTCTGATTGTTTTTGTTTTTGTTTTTGTTTTTGTTTTTTTTTTTTGGGGGGGGGGTGTTTGGTATTTGAAGCCAGATTTCTACAAGGTGGTAATGGAGTTGAATAGGACAATCTGATACGGACATAACTCATACTAAGAATCTTAGGAGCCAAACATGTATCATAATTCCACACTTTCTTTGGCCTTTTATCACTCAGATTTTCCCAGTTCACCTCATTTTCCTGTTTATATTAGCTGGAACGAGGAAAGGAATCGACATCCTTCTGCCCTTTAAAATCGATTGAATGTCTACTTCAACACGACACGATCGTGGAAATGTTATTCTTTGCATGAAACTGACTGTGTGTGTGAATTCCCCTACAGACGGTAAACAATTGTGCCACTATATCTAAATTTTGCCACATTTTTTTTCTCTCTCTCTTTTATCCGACGAAGTATGTTTTTCATGATAAAATCGACAAAAGGCTTGATATGTACATTTGCAATTGCCTGTTTGTTGAGTCTTTTACACGGTTCTCTTCAACTGTTTTTATTCTTACTGGTTTGAGGTTTAAATTAGAGCAGACAAGTTGATGATTTGTGTTTTTAATAGCCTAATCTTTTTCTTGACTCCATTTTGATTTCCTTGTCTTTCTATTCTATTTCATCGTTTTCTTGTTTCTTTCTACTAAACTTCGCGCATCTCAAATAAACATTTAACAATATTCATATCGCAAGCAACCGGATAGGCATGGAGTTGGCCAATAAAAAAATCATATCGGAAGGACCCAGACAGGCGACTGACCAATCATTTTTCTCATCGGGAGCAACCTGAAAGGCAATTGATGGCCAATCATGTGCTTGAGGATATACAGATCAGAAGTCAGTTGCACCAATAATATAAGGCGATGAGAGCTGCTCAGTCATCAGTCGGGAGCGCGTGTTCCGCCCCACATGTATGATCCTTTTCGTAAACCGACACCAACAAACGCGGCTCATTGTGACGCACGAGGGGAAGAAGAAGAAGAAGAGGAAGCATAACAATTGTTGATGAAGAGGCAAATGTTTGAGGGACTCACCGTTTTCTGAGTTCATATACCTCCATCCATGTCTCGACAAGGGTTTCTGTTTTGCTTCGTCGTCGCTGTGGGTTTGATTTTGCCGAATCTCCCAGGATCCAGTGCAGGGTCGTGCGGCTGCCCTCCGCTGTGGACTAGTTTCCAGGGCATGTGCTACAGGTAGGTCTAACAGCAAAATAGTCAAAACAGTAGAACAGTCAAATAGTTAAAATACGCATTCTTAAATGGTTATATTCAGTATTATTGTTTTGGTCCATCATTAGATTAAAAAAAGAGAAATGACTCAATCGTAAATTTAATGATGGAGCAAAACACCATCCTTTAACAGGTTCAACAATCCTATGTTAAAGTGATTATTTTGCTTTAGCCGTAATTAATTAACTAATTAATTAATTAATTAGGTCCGCTACACAGCAATACCATTGTAAATTTAACATTTCAGTGTCTTTGTTGTCCCCCTCTCCAATCCTCTCTTAATATGGCGACCAAAGAATTGAAGAAAGAATCTTAAAGGTCATGTTTACCTTTGGGAGCTGCAGTGATTTAATAAATGTTCAAGATATCGCTTTTGATGCATATGTGGAAGTCAGTTGGGTCACAAAACATTCTATACCATATATATGAGATTTCTACAATAAAGCTGAAGATGTAAGAAGATATCACTGTTTTTCTCATTTAACTATACTTGCAGACAGTTTAGTGAACTACTGTTCACATTTTGTATATTTAACAAAGGTAGAAGTTTTAACACTGCTTTTTTTTATCCTTAACTCACATTTTAGAACTATTTTGAAGCACTAGTGCTGAGATTTTTGTGTCATTTGCAAAAGCTATATTAATTCCATCAATTTCATGTCGTATTTCAGAGGAAATTTTGACTTTTGGTGATCATCATTGTCCCTAGCAAGTGTTGTCTTTTAGTTGTGTGTTTTTTTTCTTTCAAATCTCTCCTTTTCCCTTCCAAGCCAAACCAACTCACCCCATCCCCACTGACTACTTACTGAATCAAATTAATGAATTTCACAACCCAATCCTCAGATTGCCAGATTCAACGAAAATTAAATACTTTTACTTTTCTCTCATTTTCATTACTACAAAAATGATGGAATGACTGCAACATTGTGAAAAAATTGTTTCAAATTTTATTGTTTTATTCATCAGAACCTATTTCCAGAAAAGTAAAGAAACAAACAAAACTGAGTTACAATGCTTATTACTATATACAATAACATTTTGCCTTTTATGACTTAAAAACAGTAATGGAAATGAATACACTAACCACGTATTGTTAGGTAATACAAAAATATTCAGAATTACAAAAAAAATCTCGATACAGAACGAATGTACTTCTCAACATGTTCATGATATTCGTAGTAAAAAGATGGAATTTTGCTTAGCTTCCGCACGAAGACTATTGCTTAATCATCGTTAATCATAATCACTCTACAATTTCTCTTGTCGTTGATACAAAAAATGAAAATAAAGCCGAAGCAAACTTAACCTGTACACTATAGAGCATTCATTCATTATTTTTTTCTCTTTTATTGCAGATTGAATTTTACATCACACATTTAGAACAAAAAATAGTCCTATCTTTTCAGCCCTCGATCTACTACCTATAGGGTGTACAAGACATGCATCTGCTACAAATCGGCCAGATGCCACCCTGAGTTGTGGCCGCGTAACCATAGCGTTAATGGAGACTGTAGTACAGTATCCGACGATCGACGTAAATTGTATACACAACTCTTGCGATGACAACTATCAATAACACTGGTAGTCGCATGAAGCGAAGACCTTTTCAGTTCCAGCATCTATAGGATCAGGCGATCTGTTACATCAATAATAAAGATAATTTCATACTATAATTTCTATAATACAATTCCGGCAGTTTTACCGGCTGTAAACTTTATAAAAAGGATGGTGAAGGGTTAAAGATGTGTTGTATCTTACTGTACGTCCTCAGAGGAAGGAACACGTATGCATTTAAGTACACTGTAGGCAACAGTCCTACATATAAGGCGGTCTACTATCAATAAATCGAAAACGTTCGAGTTTCGCGGTTGATGTACAATCATCAAAACAGTGTATTACCGCTTTATATAAACTGTTATTTCAATCGGAAATAAGTATGATACTTTCTATATCTCCTCTGTATACCTGATTATAATGACGAGGTGCTTTGATTGTGTTGAAGGTACTTTACAACAGCAAATGTGACGTGGGAGGAGGCCGAAAGACAATGCCAGTCATTTACAAAGCCATACTGGAATGAGGGCGCCACCACCGGTCAGCTAGGTCACCTTGTGTCCATTCACTCCCAGGAGGAGATGGATTTCCTCATCACTCTCTTTGAATCCGTACGAAATAAACGGGTAAGTAAAACTGCAGAGATAAGCTACATATCTCCCTTTATTTCTTTTCATGTCTTAAAGTTGGTGACATTTGGATAAAGAGGTAAATGCGAACTATTAACAAGAAAGGGAGTTTCAACTTAAAAAAAAGAAAGAATTGATATCCGACAACAGTCGGCATGGACTCTGTGGTAAGTTGTGTATGGTGCGTCATGAATTCTTCTCAAAAAATTGATACATTAGCTTGTTCTGGACATTCTAATAATAGTAATATTTAAAAAAAAAAATGGAGAGGCCAAGCTACAGACTATACTTTCATTAAGTGGGTCCCTCGGAGAGGTAAGATAACCACCAACAACAACAACAACAACAACAACAACAGTTGGGGGAAAGCTTTTGACTACAAAATTTGTATTTGCATTATTTGATATTGCAGGTAAAAAAAAAGTGAAAAGGCAATGCAATGTTGATGATTAATGATTAGAAGGAGCATGAAAAAGGAAAATTCATAATTATGGTAATCTAGAAATTTATATTCATGGAGATTTTTTTTCTTTTGTGATTGACTTCATCAATATCATGTTTTTCATACTCCTCTGTTATCACTTTTAGGTATCATTTTTACACATGAGGCGTTTTCACATCAGCCCGATGTTTCGAAATAGCGCGCTATTTTCTGCCTTCAGAAATTAACCCGAAAAAGCGCGCTATTTGATAATGTGGATACAAATTAGCGCTCTGATCGAGAAAATCTATCGAGTCCAACTCGGGAAAATATCCGAAATAGCGGGATTATTTGCGAACTAGCGCGCTATTTGATAATGTGAAATCGCCTCAAGAAATTAGCGCGATGCATCCCATCATGCCTAGCATGTGTGAGCCGAAAGCGCGCGCTCTACTGGTATACCCGACACAGTTTGCGCATGTTCAGCTGTCGAATTAGGTCGAAAAAAAAAATTCGGGCTAGTTCTCCTCGGGCTGATGTGAATAGGAAATGAAATAACGCGCTAATTTGCGATCGCGAAAAATATCTCGAGCTTGGATTTTATCGGGCTGATGTGAAAACGCCTACTGATCCACAAACAGAACAAGCTTGAAACTAATGTAATCCTAATCATTTTTTCCGAACATGTTTTGCTTGCATTTTCTGAACATGGAATGAAGTCTATTTGCAACAATTCTCGTTGTTTAAGTCTTAAACTGAATATTCGAATGCGTTGTGCTTTTTAAGGTGCATGTGAATGTTTTGCCCCCTTCCATCTTCGGGGACAAAGAAAGGCTATTTAAATAGAAAACAATAACAAAATATGAGCGTATGTTTAAGTTTTCAACTAAAATTGTGTTCCTCAAGTATGAAGAATCAGTATGGCAACATAAAAACACAATTCATGCCATGCACAAAGAGACCAACTGTTCAAATGCCATATGAACAAATAATGCAATAATTACGTGAGATTTTTTTTTCTTTTGAAGGATACTTGTTTTCATTTCTGTGTGTTATTTTTTTTCCCTTTCTTGTGATTTTTTTTGTTCTTTTAACTCTAAATGAATAGTCCTCCAGCAAACACTTGGTCTGGATCGGATTGAATGATAGGGCGACGGAGGGGTCCTTTGTATGGAGTGACGGTTCGGAAGTCAATTTTACCTTCTGGCGCCCAAACGAACCAAACAACGGCTCTCTTCAGCAGCACTGTGGGCATTTTCGTGTGGCACATGACTACAAGTGGGACGATTTGCAATGTGTGCCTAATGCTGATTTTATCGTTGAAAGTTATGTCTGCAAGATAGGACAATGGCTTTAAATTTTGTTCTGTAAACCATGGAGGTGTTCTAGAAGAAAATGAAATCATCAGTCTGTCATTTGTATACATGCTGTGTGCTGTGAAAAGTTATGAGTTTTTCTACAGCCATGATTGATTAGAGAAAAAAAAAGGTGATAACTCTGACCTCAACAGAGGAAAGTAAATAAATCGTATGCCAAATGTAATGTAGATGGAGTGAAAGATTCGAAGCAGTCTTAGAAGAACACGTCATTGACATCTTGAGGACATTCGAAAAATTAATAAAAAAATGTTTTAGATTTCTACTGTTTCCTAGGTCATAATTCTAGAGAATGTAGAAAAAAAAAATTCTCATAATTTCATTTTTCATGAGAGGTATCTCATGAAATTGTCACTTACATATGCTAGGGATGAAATAATTCCTCCTGCATTCTGAAAGAACTATATGTTTCAAATGAAAATACATTGGATTCTTTTTATCCTTTGATTTCATAGTCTTTCCCATAATGAAGTTTAATAGTAACCTCGTCCTGCGATGATGGCACGGAAAGTTTGAAAATTATTTTTTTTTTGATCGATTGTCCTATTTCCTAGTGATATTGCTGACGTCACTCGATTCTCATTTATGTCTAGGCTTTGGTTTCCTTTTTCAGTCATTTTTCAATCACAAGTAATCTACCTAACAGCACCTTAGCGTCCCTTCAATTATCTTCGGCAGTTCCGCTCTTCAGCAATATTCAAAGAAAAGTGAAAGAGAAGTGAAGCGAAGAAAGATTACAAAAAAAAAAATTAATGTACTTTTAGACGTTCAATGTTATTCATAATTGGGCATATCAATGAGCTTAAAAGATATATATATTATATTCTTTTCTTCTTTTTGAATGTTTTCAGTTCTTTGGAATTGATATCAGGTAGATTTGAACAACTTGAAGGATTGTTCCATGCACCGATTGTCATAACCAAGTAAGACTCTGGAAAGCGATCTTGGAGCAAGGAACATCAAAGCAAGTGAAATGTGAAACATTTCTAACTTTCAGGCTATCGAACCAGCGCCTAAATGTTCACAAATTGTGAGGAAATTCGATTCTTTCTAGAACACATCACTTATATGATAAAATGTTTCAATCCAAAAGAGTAGTTTGTTCTTCTCATCTTTTCCGCTTGTAAAGTCAAGGGTCATAATAATCATCAGGCTTGTGGCGTTTAAATAGTGAAGACCACTGACATGGGCGTACTATTAAAATGCTTAAAATTCCTAAAAACAAATTCGTAAGGGATTTTCCTAGTTCATGACTGATATCAGATATATCCTGAAACATGTGATTTCAACGTTGCGAGACCAAACTTTATGTGAACCAAGTTGAAATATAGTGAGAGAGTGTTTTTCTTTTTTGTACGTTTATTGTAACGTACTCACATATATACGCACATGACCCTAATGTTGTATATATATATATATATATATATATATATATATATATTGTAACGAAATTCGGTGGAACCGATTCGATTTAACCGTTTCGATTATAATGCGTTATGATCGATTGTGCCTATAGCATAGAAAGGGGGCACTATTGGAACGTTTGGCAAATGCTGTAATGTGGTAGTGCATTATTATGAGTTTTAACATTTATTATTAAATATGTGGTTACTTGTTTGTCATGGGCAAGTTTGGATTATTTTAATACCAACTCCCTCCGGTTTAGACCGATGATATATGCTGAATTATAGTAACCATGTACAAGAGATACTGCTAAAATGTATAATCGATTGTACAAATTTGATAACCGCGCTAACATTGTAAATAAATTTGAAAGACTATTGCGGATATTCTTCGCAGCATTTACGGTCATGCAGGATTGCCACCTCATTCCGCTATAGGAGGAGAGGCATATAAAATGGCCGTTGTGTGACATAGTCCGCAGCAAGTAGTCCGTGTATGATACGTTTCCAATGTGTTGTTGATGTCCACTTCTATATGTAATAAACTGTACATGTGTTCCTGGATTACTGTCTGCACTGTGTCTTCTTGAGGGTTCTACCACAATACAACAAGCTTGCAGAGTGGTGGTACATGTTCCTGAGTTGGAGCACCGTTCCTGAGAAGACCAACTAGCAAGTCATTGGATTTCGGATATAGTGGTACATGTAATGTGACTCGTCGCATAGTCCGTGCCCAATCCAAGTTCCAGTCGTCGCCGTTGGATTTCGGGTATATTGGTAATGTGACTTGACGCATAGTCCGTACCCAATCCAAGTTCCAGCCGTCGCCGTTGGATTTCGGGAATAGTGGTAATGTGACTTGTCGCATATGCCCTGTGCCCAATCCAAGTTCCAGTCGTCGCCTGAGGAAGTTGGTAACGGTGCGATACAGCACTTTACCCCGTGCCATCGACGATACCTGTGCCACCATATGGTTGTGAAAGGTGTTCCACGTTAGCGTGACTGAGTTGGTAACAAAATAAGTGTTACCAATTTAACATCCTCTACAAGTGACGCTTGGGAGTGACATACTTTAAGTGATGCTGAACTTGATGTGTGCCGCTTGTGTTGGTGAGCTGCTTCTGACACAACATAATACATGGTAGCATACAGACTAGTAGTTTTAATAATTTAAAGGGAATGTTGTAAACTGCAACAAAACGAACCCCGCCTACTCGGCCATCCTGACACGACTCGCGGAGGCATTTGTACAGACAGTCAAATACACTCTCTTAATTCACGACGAGAAGGCGAGTTCGTCACAATATATATATATATATATATATATATATGACCGTGCACCTCAAAACGAACACAAAGTCGCACACACTGATTTTGCGTGAGGACTGAAAATAAGTGAAATGGGTCAACCTAGCCGAACTTGACTTTTTCATATTTTCTGAAAGAGCGGGTCTTCTTTTACATTATGCTAAAATTTGGTGTCATAAAACGGGCAGGAAAGTGTGTTTTTTTAGAACATTTTTGGTAGAATAGTGTGACCTCATGTTTGTTTTGAGGTGCAGGGTCACATATATATAAATGAGTTTCTGAAAATAACAACGACCCAAGTCCATGGAAGGTCATTTCGAGTAAAATTAAAAAAAAACCCAAAAACGTCATAACAATTATCTTTATTTGTCCAGTAATATTCTATTTGAATATGATGGGAAGGCAACATTGTAAATACAATGAGTGAATGATGAGAGAGGGTGTTATAGTATGAATGTAAAAATGACCCATTTCCTGGATTTGGGTTATTCTTACATTCATACAACATTTCACTTTCTTCACAAGATGAGTCCTTGCATAAGCTACAATTTCCCATATCAAACTGAATTTGGCCAAAAGTTGGACTTGGGTTGTTTTTATATTCAGGTCTTCATATATATATATATATATATATATATATATATATATATATTGTGACGAACTCGCCTTCTCGTCGTGAGTTAAGAGAGTGTATTTGACTGTCTGTACAAATGTCTCCGCGAGCCGTGTCAGGATGGCCGAGTAGGCGGGGTTCGTTTTGTTGCAGTTTACAACGATCCCTTTAAATTATTAAAACTACTAGTCTTTATGCTACCATGTATTATGTTGTGTCAGAAGCAGCTCACCAACACAAGCGGCACACATACCAAGTTCAGCATCACTTAAAGTATGTCACTCCCAAGCGTCACTTGTAGAGGATGTTAAATTGGTAACACTTATTTTGTTACCAACTTTTGCTACCAACTCTTGCTACCAAGTTCTACTACCAAGTTCTGTTACCAACTCTGCTACCAACTTTTGCTACCAACTCAGTCACGCTAACGTGGAACACCTTTCACAACCATATGGTGGCACAGGTATCGTTGATGGCACGGGGTAAAGTGCTATATCGCACCGTTACCAACTTCTTCAGGCGGCGACTGGAACTTGGATTGGGCACGGACTATGCGACAAGTCACAGTACCACTTTGCCCGACATCCAACGGCGTCGGCTGGAATTTGGATTGGGTACGGACTATGCGACAAGTCACATTACCCGATATCCAACGGCCTGCTTAGTTGGTCTTCTCAGGAAGGGCGCTTCCAAATCTGGAAACAGGTACCACCACTCTCCAAGCTGTTGTATCGTGATAGAACCTTCAAGAAGACACAGTGAAGGCAGCAATTCAGGAACATGTGTACAGTTTATTACACATAGAAGTGAACATTAACAACACATTGAAAATGTATCATACACGGGCTGCTTGTTGCGGACTATGTCACACAACGGCCACTTTACATGCCTCTCTTCCTATCGCGGAATGAGGAGGCAATCCCGCACGGCCGTAAGCGAAGCGAGGAATACCCCCAGTTGTCATTTAAATTATTTACAATGTTGGCGTGGTTACAAAATTCGTACAGTGATTATACGTTTTAACAGTATCTCTTGTACATGGTTACTATAATTCGGCATGTATCATCGGTCTAAATCGGAGTTGGTATTAAATAACCCAAACTTGCCCATGACAAACAAGTAACCATATATCTAATACTAAATGTTTAAACTCATAATGAGGCACTACCACCTTGAAACGTTTGTCCAACGTTTCCATAAATTTGTGCCCCTTACTATGTTATCGACACTATCGATCATAACAAATACTAATCGAACAGTTAAATCGAATCGGTTCCACCGAATTTCGTTACAATATATATATATATATATATATATATATATATATACATATATATATACATATATATATATATATATATATATATATGTGTGTGTGTGTGTGTGTGTGTGTGTGTGTGTGTGTGTGACCGCGCACCACAAAACCAACAGAAAATCGCACCCTTGATTTTACATGAGGACTCAATAAAGGTGAAACGGGTGAACGCGGTCAATCTTAAGTTTGATGTTAAGTATAGCGATTAAAGACCACCATCGGTCAAAACTGGTGACGAGGCGTAAGACAAGTGAAACACGCCAAACATACCGCATAACAAATATACAGGAGCGCAATAGCTATTCACGCGTCACTTATTAAAATAACCTCCTCCCTTGGCGGAGGTAATAAAACGCGATACTTCGGGAGGCTTGTCAGGTCGGTGGTGGCCCTGACATGCTTGTTTCGTTTTCTCGCCAGCTTTCATGGGTTGGACTTTATACCGGATGCTCTCTCTATGCCACTCTGACTAATTGCAAACAATGTATATGCAACTTCCCAATTCCTGTAGGCGAATGTGCTTCCATGTCATCTGAGGAATGTCAGGGGTTTATTACTACGAGGTTTGGACAAATTCGCTCTCATGATCACACTTTTCATTTTTGTATGTAAATATATTTATATTTATATATATCTATATCTATATAAATATATGTATATATATATATATATATATATATATATAAACATATATATTCATATTTATATATATGTATATATCTATATTCATATATATATATATATATATATATATATATATATATATATTACTAATGGATGTTCAATTTCCTTAGGCTGAAAAATTCATTCAAAAGAATTGGCACCAGGTATTGTTATACCAAGATGTATCAGCAGATGTCGTGAACATAACTGGTAGTCTTTGTGTTGAACAAGACACTTCAAAGGCAAAACCTAGTTCTCTTACGCCTTCACAACTTTCAAGTTTTCCTCCAAAATGTACACGTATGCCTAAGGAATGTGTAGAATAACGCTGTAATAACGAGATATTCGACTGGTAACGACGAAAATGCGAAATATCAATCAAAAAGGTTCGCCGGGAACGCAATCTTAAATCTTACCCCATTTTTGCCAGTCTAAATCTGACTAGGTAGGAGGTATAGCGATTTTTATCATTCTATACTTTTAATTTAAAAAATACTCCAAAAATACTCATCATCCTGGCAAGTCTCGTCAGCCAGGTAAATTTCTTTGAAGATCCTCAATATATTATTGCGAGCAAATATGAAATGGTGCAAGGCGGGTTCTCAGACCCTTACCAGAACTATGTTTTACCCTTAAATCTTGAGCAAGAAATGCTTAAAAGACACTGGGGATATGAAGTAAGGGGGTCAAATGATGGACGATAAAACAACAGCAGCACTTAAACAGAAACATATAATTCGTTCATATTTCGTTCCACAGACGCTGCAAAATGACTTTTGCGCCTTTGAAAAGTGATTCCATTGTGCCTTTAATGTGAACTCAGTGATGCATAGTTCAACAGCACATTTTTTTCACAGGCAGAAGTACCAAATGACATTACTCAAAACCTTGTCTATGAAAAGTTACATCATTTTGAGTGAGACTTTGGCTGCTTTTGCGTTACGCATAGGACCTACTACACATTATCTACTCCTATGCTAATGTGTCAACGACTTAAAGGCTTGCATCATCTGCAGTATGTGAGCGTGTTTATCATCGAGGTTTCTCTGAAATTCAAATCTTCATAAAGTAAAATCATATCCATTCAGGGAAATCTTTACATTTCTAAACTTTTCAGTTTTATTTTCTGAAATCCTGATATCAGGAATGGATTACCTCACCGTTGTTTCAGAGCCCCTGTCCTCAAGACTAATGCTCATGTCGAATTGGGTTTTCATACCGGTCCTGCGGTTACTTGCTACACTGTTTCTTGTACAAGCGGTGATTTTACAATGTTGCGTCAGTAACGTCAGTGACAGCATATGTGTTGCGCACGCATGCGTCTCCAAAAATGAATTGACACTCTATTCAGTAGGCTTCATTGTGATTGGATTCTAGATGACATGATGAACACGCCCACTTCTGGTTTGAGAGCAAACCAAGCCCACTCGTTCCCCCGCTGGACATGGAATGTCACACCAATAGTTCAATACACCCTACGGAGATGTAAAGGAGTTGACGATGTTGAATTATGTAATCATGATAGGGGATACAACTCATACTAAAAATCTTAAGAACCACGCATGTTTTTCGATGTCTGGTTGTAGTATTTTTCATGTGCACCGAGGTAGGAAAATTGTTGTGTAATGCATGGATAAGACTCTTGACTCTAAATTGCAGGACCCGAGTTCGAATCCTACTTAGGATGTATTTACCAACTATGCCCCTCTCGAAACAGTGAAGGTTTTGGGATTATAACCGTAGGGCCGTCTACTTAAGCCAAAAAGGGTAACCCGGTTAGCTAAGACCATTATCATAGTTAAGAATAACATCTTTAAAGTATGGAAAGGATTTCCAGGGGTCACATCTATCAGCTGATTGTAATTGTCGTGAAAATATGTTATAAAAACACTGCATGGACTTCTAGGGGATTACTGATCAGATAAATTGTTAGAGAACGTGATGACAGAAATGAGGTAGGGGATTCTCTCATTTCTCACTTGTTTGTTGTTGTTGTTGTTGTTGTTTTTTTGAAAAATAGTTGTGCTGCAGAAAAATTCATTCGAAAAGAAGAGTCTGTTATCGTCCTTCCAGAAGGAATTTCTAATTACACAAAATCATTATTATCATTATCATTATTATTATTATTATTATTATTATTATTGTTGTTGTTGTTGTTATTATTATTATTATTATTATTATTATTATCATTTTTATTATCATTATTATTATTATCATTATTATTTTGGGGAGGTCCCCGAAGAAATTTCGACTTTTCGTTGGTGTATACATTGTTTGGCTTCTTCTTTTTTTTTTCATCAAGCTTTGAATATTATCAAGGCAAAACAAAGCTTCAAATGATATCACAATAGTGCTCAGAATCACACAATTATCCTCTAATGGTGTCAGTTAAATATATGGCAACCACTATCTTAATGAAAACTCCTCAGGTATAGAGTGGAATACTGATACGTAACACTGTGGGAGAGGAAAAATGAAGACGGAGAAGAAGAGAAGAAGGCAATAAAATTGAAAAAAAAGAGAAAATTATATTTTTGTTACATTGAAAGGTTTAAAGGAATTTCCGACCAAAAAAGACAAGGAGGAAGAATACTGTAGAATATTGCAAATATATCTGATGGAGTAGAATTTCATCCGTTTGAAATGTGTTGTTGTTTGTTTTTAATCTCTTGGTCAAGTAACTGTCCTTTCAAAGGACAAGGTACTTTAGAATCCCCAAGTCACGCCGTTTTCCTGTTGACCCGAAACGAAAACAGCGCAACGAGATAAGTACGAACATCCTTCCTTGCTTTGAAAGTCGCATTTTGAGGTTAAAACGATAAGCTTTACACTAAAATTTGATTCTTTTCTGGTGAAGTCATGTGACTTTATCACAAAATAGTCTTCTTCAGCTCTTTTGGTATAATTTATCCATCAAAATCTGAATGTCATGTTTTGTTTATTTTTTAAATCCAACTAATAATATATGAAATTTATCAGCAAGCTAATTTGGTTAGATTGCAACTGTACATTCTATTGTTTTCCTCGTGGTCTTCTTTTTGGTTTCCTTCGAGTTTGAACAACTCTCATTAAAACTTTCACGAATGCCCATATCACAACCCGAAAAGCAAGTGTTAGCCAATCAAAAGCCATGTCAAAAGAATCCCGACAGATAACCAGCAGATCATTTTTCATAACGGGAACAAATCGAAAGAAATTTATCTAATCAAGTGTATAAGGCCGTGAGGATCAGGATCAAGTTTCAATAC
Source organism: Diadema antillarum (assembly GCF_040938485.1). Taxonomy (NCBI): domain Eukaryota; kingdom Metazoa; phylum Echinodermata; class Echinoidea; order Diadematoida; family Diadematidae; genus Diadema; species Diadema antillarum. The sequence goes on from NW_027271196.1 coordinate 1,063,179, forward strand.
ACTGAATTTTCATTGGTTGACTGCAGCCTTTTGGGTTGTACTGATTTGGGAATTGGTAAACGTTTTTTCAACTCTTTGTTAAACCAGCATCGCGGTTCGCACCTCGTACTTCTGTTACCTACAGTCTTGCAAACTCGGCACATTGTGCCGTAGGAGAAGGAGAAGAAGCATATAGTTATAGATAGGAAATTAGTGATTGCGAATAGCCCCGACTTCCAAGTTCGAATGCCTGCAGTCATGTCTCAACAAGTGTCTCTGCTTTGCTTTATCGTCACTGTCGGTTTGATTATGCCGAATCTCCCGGGCTCTAGTGCAGGGGCGTGCAGCTGCCCTCCGCTGTGGACTGCTTTCCAAGGCATGTGCTACAGGTAACTGTTATAGCGGGCAATAGTTTTAAAAAATCTATTCTTTAATTGCCAGTTTTATTGTTATCGTTGTGGGTATTTTATGAGATTAAAAAGAAAGGTAATTTCTCTGTGTTCAAGGGTTGAGCAACACTTGTCTTTCTACTTGAAACATTTCTACAACTCTGCAGTAAGTACTTATCATTTTGTGTTTTGTTCATTTCATTTCTGTGTATGTAAGTGTCGTACTGTTTGTTTGTTTGTTTTTGTTTGTCTGTTTGTTTGTTTGTTTGTTGTTGTTGTTCTTGAATTTTCTTTTTCTTTTTTGTTGCTTTTCCTAATCTGTTTCGGGGTGTGAGGGAGATGGGACAGAAAAGGGAAATATCCAGCTTGAGGGTTTTGTTCATTTCATTTCTACGTATGTAAGTGTCGTACTGTTTCTTTGTTTATTTTTGTTTGTTTGTTTGTTTGTTTGTTGTTGTTGAATTTTCTTTTTCTTTTTTGTTGCTTTTCCTAATCTGTTTCGGGGTGTGAGGGAGAGGGGACAGAAAAGAAAAATATCCAGACGCAGATATATGCAGACTTTAATAGCAAACAATAATGCACAGTCATTTGACCCAAATCGCCCTCCCCCCCCCCGCAGATTTACAACCTAAAAAAATTCATATTTTTGGTGTACATATTTTTTTCTAGTGTTCTTAGCAAATGTAAATGAAAAAAATGCCATCAGAAATAATTTCTCCAGCTTTTTAGAAAATTTTAATTTGTTACGTATTTCCCGTACTTCATTTTTTTATCATTGTTCCTTGCACGAACATGTGTTAGTGATTTATTTTATTCAATAAAGACAAAAAATGATCATGTTTGTATGATAATTGTCTGAAAGCTCAATTTGCATAGAAACTGTACGTGGATTAATGTTTTTGAGCAATTTTTGGTCCGGATATGTATGATTATACCGTATTCGCCGGCGGTAAGGCTGCACTATTTTTAACAAAAATAAAGCAGTAAAGTCGGGGTGACACATATATACCAGCACACGCAAATTATTGTCTTTTTAATTCAAAGATTGCCTGCCTAACCGACATACATAATCATATATTGGCCTATAAAATGTGCCAATGAGCACGCAGTATCAACAACTGAATAACTGATCTTGCAGACAACGCTATTAGTCCAGTAAGATTTGGGGAAAATATTAGTGTTAGAAGCATTTTTAGTTAAAGTTGGGATCCGGTCTATTTTGTATAATTCATGTACATTGAATCAAAGAAATTCCCGTTCCCAAGCGGAATTTTGAGTCTAAGGCAATCTCATTTGCATAAACAATACTATGGCCAAAATCCATTACTTTTTTCAAAGGTGTTTCGATGATTAAATTTTCATAAAATATGTAAAAATCATGCAAATATTTGATCATTTTCTCAACATATTTTTCCCCAAAGCTGTGAAACAAAGTTTTGCTATCAGTATGTACCTTGGCGTAGTGAAAAATAGATGAGTTATCCGTCAAGCAAAGTGTACATGGTGTCATCAGACTCCGAGAAAAATCAAGTACTGTAATAACCAATTAAGAAAAAAAAATTGTTAACACTATTTGCAATTTTTGTGCAAATTGGTAAGCAAGAGGCTATAGAAGCGACAGGTTTCGAAATTTTACAACACATTGCCGCGATATATGAATCTTAATCATTATAATTGTCATATCAAGACCTTACTTGATGATTCCTGTGTGATAAAGAGAACAAGAAAAAAAAAACACTATAAGAATACCTTAATGATCTCATTTGCATAATGAATTATGCAAATAATTGGCCGTTTCTATGAACATTTTCCCTAAAAATGAAGTCCTGCCATCAACATGTACCTTGGCGTCCTGAAAAAAAGAGCTAAGTTATAGGACAAACAAGATGCACATCATCCGCGTCCAAGGTAAATCAAGCACTGGAATCAATCAACAGTGATCAATAAAGAAGAACTGAATAATCAAGAAGCACTGGAATCAATCAACAGTGCTCAATAAAGAAGAGCTGAATAACAGTTATGGGAATAATTGCGAATTGGAAGTTAAGAGGCCGTAGACAAGGCAGGTTTCGAGATTCTACAACGCACTGCCGCAATATATAAAAATGTTTCATAACAGTTGTTACGACAAGACCTGTTCATGATTCCTGGTGCGATAAAGAGATTCAAAAATTAACTGCAACTATAAAATACGAAACAGCACACCTCTATCATCTCATTTGCATACCATTTTCTATGCATATTTCTACCAAAACAAAGTCTTGCAATCTAAGCGTATTATGGAGTCATGAAAAAAGGATAAGTTATCGGGCAAACATATCACTATACATTGCTCAATAGGTTAGTGGACGGTCACTGTATTTTTTCCTTGTACTTTGTTGTTTTCATCTGATAAGTTCGTATATTATTATTACAATCTGCAGGTGAATATATAATCAATTGGGAACATTTGTCTTTTTTTATTTATCTCTTCACCTACTCTGTAAGCTCAAGCAAAAACAAAAACAAAAATAAAACAAAAACAAAAAATCCTGGAATCTCGGAGCAAAAACAAAGGATGACTTTAGAAACATCAGTCATTAACACCTTTATATTTTTGCTGTCGAAGGAACACAATCTCAGTCGAAAAGTATATTTCTCAATCGAGCTGAATCAATCTACATTTATGCAAGGTTTGCATCATCACATTTTTGCTGACATACACACACTGCTGTACATTGTAGGTCTGGTTTGTGAAATTTGCATCGAAACGTTCTACATTGCTTTCGCATGTACATGAAATCATCTCAAGGCAACTTTGCAGATTGGAGCTAGAGACATCAGTGCAATCTGTAGGTAGGCCAGATCAAAATGTTACCAGCCATTGCCTACCCCGTTCGGTCGCTTCGATCCCTCGCCGAGGATCTCACACTGTCACATAAATGTGCCTCCGCGGAGATATTGCCCTCCCCCCCCCCCCCCAAAAAAAAAAAACAACAACAACAACAACAACAACCAAAAACAAAACAAAACAAAACAAAACAAAACAAAACAAAACCTAAAAGTGTTCCGGCTATCTTGCCTGCTAACATGGGCTAGCTCCATGCTGCTAATATTCTGAGTTCTAATGAAACACTTTAAAGGGTGTGTACAGTTCTGGTTGAGGTGAGAATTTAGCTTTGCGAGATATTCAGAAACCACACTATGAGATGTCAAAGAGCATGCAATTCTAAGGGGTATCAAAAGTTTATTTGATGAAAATCAGTTTTGAAATGGCTGAGATATCAAAAAACAAGGTAAAACAAAGAGATCCTAATAAAAGGCGTGGCCTGTCGCCTTTTATTATTATCACTTTTTTGGATATCTCAGCCTTTTCTAAACCAATTTTCATCAAATAAACGTTGAATCCATTTTAAATCTACATGCTCTTTCATATTTCATAAGAGGTTTCTCATTATCTCACTTAGAAATGTTATAAACCTGAATCCCCACCTCAACCAGTACTGTACAGTCCCTTTAATGGTGTTGTAGGTACTTCTCAGCAGAAAGCGTGACCTGGCAGGAGGCCGAAAGACAATGCCAGTCATTTACGAAGCCATGCTGGGATGAGGACGCCAACACCAGTCAGCTAGGTCACCTTGTGTCCATTCACTCCCAGGAGGAGATGAATTTCCTCATCACTCTCTTCGACTCCATACGAAACAAACGGGTACGTATAACTGCAACGAGAACTGTACATCTCATTTTGCTTTTAATTACTTTCATGGGAAACAGTGATGTAATGTGAAGAAAAGTGTGACAAAATTAACAAAGTTACACAAAAAGGAAAAAAGGTTTGATTTTTGATACAGAAATGAGATTACACTGTATTGTGAGTTGTGAACAACTCGCCATGAGTTTTGTTTCCATAATACCATGTAAATCTGGTTTCTTACAATTCCATTCATGTGTTCCGGAATTACTTGTTTGAATTATCTATATGTTCATACTGGCTGACATTATTATATTTCTGCTTGATATACCTTCACTCCAGAGACGGAAATTCAATAATTATTTTTTTTTTCAACAGAATACACCACGTAATGATTAAAATTAAACATGTATTTGATTGAACACATCAAAGCAAAATAACAGTATGTCCATGTCTATGAATAAGTAACGCTAGAAATAAACACACATGTATTCTGCGGAAAAAAAAAAACCCGTGGGTTCACTAAAAAGCCAATTCAAGCAATATGAGGGTCCCTCTGAAAAAAAAAGAAGAAAAGAAAAAAAGTTAAAAAGCTTACCAGTACAAAAAAGAAGGGGAGACAGACAGAGGAAACGTTAAAACTAATTCAGAAGCTGAAGACGATTATGGAGAGTTGTGACGTCTCCCTCCAGCGATCACTTTCTTACACTCTCTCACACATGCAGGCTCAGAAAAGATGCTGTGTACCTTTCATACTCCCTGCAAATTTGGTGAATAACGTTTCAAACATAATGGGAAATGTTATTTGACAAGAATTGTGGCTTTCCTTGAATTCGCTGGACTATAAGTCGTTTGAATCTTCGTGTGTGTAAACTTGAATGAATGTACAGATATGTGTGTGTTTCTTTTTTTATTATGGCTGTACATGCATTGACTGCAACAAGTGGGGAGGGGGTAAAAGAATGTGACAGTTCTGTGTGTATTTCCCTTTTCCACTTTCAATTCCGTTTCTTTACATTCATTTTTGAATGATAAACTACATTGTGGTAACACAATGTATTTTACCAAATCTCAGCAAAAAGGAATATGTAATATGCTATATATATCACTTCTGTTCTGTTCTGTTCTGTTATGTTATGTTCTTTTATTTTGGTTTCTAGTGTTCTTTCAATTTCAAATCAACAGGTATCCAGCAAGCACTTGGTCTGGATTGGACTGAATGATAAAACGACTGAGGGTTCTTTCGCTTGGAGTGACGGTTCGGCGGTGGATTACACATTCTGGACCGCGGGTCAACCAAACAACCACGGTAATGCACAACATTGCGTGGAATTTGGTTTGGAATTTGACTACATGTGGAACGATTCGAGCTGCGAACCTGGAGGTGAATGGACTGTTGAAGGTTTTGTCTGCAAGCTAGGTCGATGGTAGGAGCTGTATGACCAGGGATGCATTGTTTTAGGTGGGGCAGGCAGAATGTCTCCTTTGGTACCCGTGCTCCGTGCTGCGAATAGTTTTTGTGCCAGAACCTGAACCTAGGTTTACCGTCCGTCCGATCGTTTTCCCCTATTTCGAGGGTGCTAAATCTGAATCTCGACGATGCAACTCTTACAGCCTTGGAGCTTTTGAGATAATCAACACAGCCACCAAGAATTGGACTTTTAATATAAATGTTTCTGTACGTAATCTTAACTTATTGGGAAAAACGATGGATTTGCTCTATTTCGAGGGTGCGGGATCCGAATCCAGTCAGTGCAACTCTTGTATCATTAAGATTTTGAGATAGTCATCAAGATGGCAGCCAAATAAACCCAATATGTCCCAAGAAGTGCTAAATGAGTGTGGTAAATTTCAGCTTAATCTGATAATAATTGTTGTTACCACAGAGTTTTACATCCTGTTTTTGTCCCATCCATTACGCAGAGCACAGCTTGGTGAGACAAAGCACTTGACTAGACCCTAAACTGTAAAGTCTCTTTTCTCAGTACACACTTTTCCGAAGTATGTACTTTCCCCCCATTATTTAGACAGGTTAAAGGAAGGCCAGGTTGAGGAGAGACAGGTTAGGATGGCTTAGGATTTGGTGGCTGTCTTGAATATCTCAATCCTTGGGGATGAAAGCGTTGCATCATCCAAATGATGCGGCACCCTTGAAATAGGGGAAAGCCATCACAGAACATTGGAAGGACGGTAAAGCAAGTAACAGTTAGGCCCAAAATGTGACTTTTGGTACTAAGACTAAAAGATGTTATGCCCTCTATCGCATATAACGAATATACAATGAATATATTGATTTGACAATGGAAATCACTAATGTTTAATCACACATTATTTCTCAATCACAACAAACCTGGGAGCAGAACTTTGCTGTCCCTTTCAATATTTCAATAATTCCTGTATTTAAAAGCAAAAGCACAAAACCGACAAATTCTTGATCCAGAATAAATTTTACCTTCAAGTGCTACAGTGGGCGAAAAAAATAAAGCGTAAATGTGCGCAAGATTGTTTGATAAGTTGTAATGACGTTCAATTCATATTCTCTTTTGTTTTGTTTTTTGTTTTGTATTTGTGTGTGTGTGTGTGTGTGTGTGTGTGTGTGTGTGTGTGTGTTGTGCTTTATCCGAACCATATACATATCCAATCCAAACTGTACAGGAAAACGGCGTGTAGCATAGAACAAAGACTGTGGAACTTTAAGGGGGAATAAGTTCAGACGATTTTCATTATTCCACGTCATGTAGTACATAAACCGACAGTTCCATGAATAGAATATTGAGGAATTTATTGTGATCCTAGAGCAGAGAAACCAATACTCTAAAAAACTTAAAGCAAACTACACGAAAGGGGATGAAAACTCTCACGCATTTAACGTGGGACTAACGGAATTCACCAATCCACACCTGTATTACACAAAAAAAAGAGAAAGCAACTGATTTTTTTTAAATTCGTTTTAGTACATTAGTGCTGCTTTTATGTATGTGCTTCTTTGTATAAAACCATGACTTATTAAGTATGCACCCTCTTTCACCCCCCCCCCCCCCCCCCCGTCGCTTCGGCCTCGGTTTCACCGCTTCTTCGCAATGTCTCACTATAAACCCTTACTCAAGTTTAGCAGCCATGCACAAAACAAGGATGATGACATACAATGTAAGATATGTTTCAGAAACGCAGCAATGTAATTCCGTTCCAATACTGCTTGCTTAACAAGTTCAACTGGGGAAAATGCATTTTTAATGGATATGTCACAAAATGGATGAGGCATTTTTACCTGCCAATGATTATGAAATTGCCTGTGAGTTTGTGAAAAGAATACACCAGGCTTTGATATTGGTTAGATATTAAGTTCATGCTTTTATGATAATAAAGTCATATTTTGACACACTCTTACAATACATGTATAACACAATATTATACAATATAATGAGCATGAACGTACATGACAGTTTTGTCCACTAGTTGTGAGCCAAAATGATTTGTTCAACATATCAAAATATGAGATTTAACGCTTACAGCTAACAAAAGAAGACTACTTGAACGTGCCAAGCCTGTGTTAAATCAAAGGTTTGAACATGGCGTTCACTCAGGACTTTCGTCAATTTCTAAGAAAGTTAATAATCTGAAATAATATTACAGATTATCAACTCTCTTAGAAATTTTGGTCGATTATATGATTTTTACTGACAGTAAAAATCATATAATCGACTGGAATCATAATCAAATAAAAGTTAATCATCTATATATATATATATATATATATATATATATATATATATATGAATAGTTCAAAAACTGTATATCAGATAACGCTCTCATAGATGTGAGTAATAGCTGAACAGTTAGCAATTAAGTTAGAGGTGATCTGGATATGAAAGCATGAATCTGGTTTATCAAATCTATGATAGACTCTGAAGTTAAAGTTAATTTCCAGATTTCGGTCAAACTTGAATCTTCTGTTCAAAACCAACCTTTACACAGGAACCAATGATGTGTATGTGAGTGTGTGCGTACAATTATCCTGAACAATAAACATGAATACCACAAAAAACACCTCTTCGGAACTTTGCTGGCTAGGCTTCTGGTCTCTTGCTCCAAGGGATATGCATGCTTTATTGATAATTTATGATGGATTGCCCTGGGCACTGCTATAAGTCTGACTTCATGGTAAAGGGTAAAATGCGTGCACATGAAAAAGGTGACAAAATGTTTTATGTGCTTGCATTCACTGCATTTCAGAATGAATGAAGACTAGCTGTGAGAGTGGAATTTCTAATGAATATGTAATAGAGCATTCCAATCCTGGCCATTGTTCAGGACCGTTGTCAGGGTGTTAACCACACACTTCCATAATTGCTATTATACCCCAACTGACACCTGTGCAAAGTAAAAGTTTTGTATGGAGGGTTGAAAATAGAGCAAAATCTAACGGTAACTTAGAAATTATCTTGAATTTAATGAAACTGATTTATGCTTTCATTTGTAAATCACCTTCAGCAAAATTGTGAACTACTTAGCCATTGCTCATATCAATCACAGTGCCATCTGATATATAGTTTTTGAACTATTAGAGATCAAACGTGGGATTTTTTTTTTTTTTTTTTGACACCAGCATGTGTGAGGAAACAGAGTTTAATGTGATACATGCTACGGTCGAATTTCCTGTTTTGAAAGTGTTGAAACATCTCAGGTCCTTTCTTCCCTCTTGTTTACTAGGGTGTTTTGGCTGGAACGAAGAAAAAAGGAAACCAGATACATATCAACATCCTTCCTTGAATTGAAAACAGCTCAAATGTCGAGGTTAACATCATAACCTCACTGATCTTTTTTTTTTTTTTTTTTAAAGATGAAATCATATGTGATTGTAACAAACAAACTAACGCTACATCGCTATAGCAGGTATCAACCATATGGGGAAGTGACCTTAGAAATGATTCTCCGAAAAGGGGTAAAAAGTGAAGGTCTTTACAACATGTATAAATTAGGGTACATGTTCTTTTGAAAAAATCAGGCAGTGTACTCTGAAAAGGCTGTAAACTTTACAGCACGTAACAACGTAAAAAGGGTACCACAAATCTGAAAATGAAAAATAAAAAGCATGTGTTGTTGACACTTTGCCAGCGGAAGAAGGTCTCGTGGACTTGATTACCCTTTACAAATTGAGAGTGGTATGGCAGAACGTGGATGGGTATCTAAGCTGAATGATCCGCTTTTTTAAAACACGCAACACTCAGCCAACTTTGGCGGTGTAAATAAGTGGTATATAAAAGTTTGTGTGAGAAGATGGGCGATACTCAAGTGGAAAACAAATAATACAACACTTACTGGAAGGCATTGGCACCTAGGTAGAAACAGACCAGGCGGCAAAGAATAAAAAAATGGTGATAATGAGGGTAGAAAAGACTTACATAAGAACGACATTATTTTACTCTGAATAGGTCACAATATTTTAATCTTTTTTATCTATCTGTCGTCATAAATTATATATGATTTAGTTGTCTTTCTTCTTCTACTTCTATGCCTTCATATTTCTCTTTATTAAACTTCTTTCTTGTACAACTCTAAACAACAAAGATCTTGATGTTCATCAATATTCATATCGAAAAAAAAAAACCAATCAGGTAAGCAGTTAGCCAATCAAAATTCATAATTGACAGCATTCCTACAGCAGGCAACAAATCCATCATTAATCATGAATTGGGAGCAACCCAACCATATATAAACATTGCTAAAAGGAAGTTGACCAATGACGTTGCATAGGCTGTGAGAGTCAGGATTCAGTTCTACCACTGCACTAACAGTATTTCGGAAGTTTATGGTTGAACCAGTTATTGCTATTGCACAATACATTAATGGACGGTGAGGCTGGTCCAAGTCGATCGGTAGCGCGTGAGCCATCTGAGCAAACATCTCTGCGATTCTCATAAGATACATCTACAACCACAGTCCTGCTAACTAGGCACATTTCGCCATTCGAGAAGAAGAAGAACAAGGAGCATAACTCTTGTTGATTAAGAGACACATGTTTGAGGGACACATCGATTTCTGAGTGCATAATGCCTCCAGTCATGTCTCGACAAGGGTTTCTTCTTTGCTTCGTCGTCACTGTCGGTTTGTTTATGACGAAGCTCCCGGGCTCAAGTGCAGGGGCGTGCGGCTGCCCTCCGCTCTGGACTGCTTTCCACGGCATGTGCTACAGGTACCAATAATTGTGGGAAATTTTAGTCAACCCAATTTTTGATTATTTACTTGACATTACCTATGTTATTTTTGTTGCCGTATATTACATTAAAATTAGATTTTTTCTACTTTAATGGTTAATCAACACATCCTATCAAAAATGTTACAACTCTGAATAAATAAGTTGTCTTTTGTTTTATATTTACTCTACTCAGTACCGTTTCTTTTGAAAACGTAACTTTACAGAAAGTGAGCGCTTATGCCCACCTCCATTGATTTTACACGGTGAAAAAAGTTAACAGATACCATGGTTTAGCCACTCACATTTTCCCAGAATTTTTATATATGTGTATTTTGTCAATCAAAACTTCCCATATTTCAACAAACTGTGCACCAGATCATCGAGTTAGATAGTTCAATCTTGTAGGGGAGATGCCCCTCTCCCCCCCCCCCCTCTCTCCTTCCCCACTTGTGGCCATGCTCGAATATTTGATTTTCAAATAATATTGGTTACTAAATGAGAAATTATGCAGCCCTTACATAATTTAGTTTTCTTTCTTTCGAGCCGTATGTCTTTGTCAGAATAATAATATAATAATTAGATTAATAATTGCAACGCCGTCGGAAGTCTTTTCTTCATTGCAGTTTCATGCTTGAATATGGCTCTTCTTTTTCAAAACCATTTTTTATCGATTTTTTTTTTTTCATTTCAGTTAAATAGTCCAGACTTACTGAAGTTATTTAGCGAGCATTTCTCCACTCTATGAAACGCAATGAAAGTTTTATGAACCCGCTGCGTGCCATATATATGTCTTGTCCATAATAGGCAATGTTAGGTATGCGTGCGAAATTTGTTCACATTTGACTCACTTACACAGAAAGGGTTAATCAATTCGGGTAGTGATGTTGTTACTTGAACTGTACACCTGTTGATATGAAAAAAGGTGCTTTACTCCGTTATTTATAGGTATTTTTCAGCAGCAAGAGTGACGTGGGAGGAGGCCGAACGGCAATGCCAGTCATTTACGAAGCCATGCTGGGACGAGGGCGCCACCATCGGTCAGCTAGGTCACCTTGTGTCCATTCACTCCCAGGAGGAGATGGATTTCCTCATCACTCTTTTCGACTCCATACGAAACAAACGGGTAAGTGAAACTGCAACAAGAATTATCTCATTTATTATTAGTTACTTTGGTGGGAAAATATGAAAATTGAATAAGGGGGTGCCAAACCAACAGAATTATGCAAAATGAAGAAAGATTCAGTTTTGAAAACAGTAATGAGATGTCAACTACAATGAACTTGACATTTGTTTTGACATATTTCTAATATTCTACAATATATTTTATTTGCAGACGATACGAGTATATTTCTGTCTCATGATAATATCGATTCTCTGCAAGAGGTTTTCAATAAGGAATTGCAATAGCTGATTATGTTACAAGTTGGCTGCGAATGAACAAATTATTAATAAATATATCAAAAACTAATATGATATTTACAAAGAAAAAATTTAACACTGACACTGTATTCATTAACATGTGTGGCTGTCAAATTATGCAGACGTGTTCAATGAAATTTCTTGGAGTTCATGTAGATAATAAATTGAATTGGTCGAATCATATTATTTTTGTTTGTAATAAATTATCAAAAAATATTGGTGTAATGTATAAACTTATTTTTCTCCCAAAGTCTGTTTTAAAGTCAATCTATAATGCTATAATTTTACCTCATTTGTATTATGGAATTACTGTTTGGGGCAATGCTCACGAATGTTACATTCAAAGACTTTTAGTGCTACAAAAACGTGCAATACGAATCATTTCCCATGCCTCTTTTCTTGCCCATACCCAGCCACTTTTTTTATCCCTGAAGATATTGCAGTTGAATGATATGTACAAATATCAAGCTGGCATTTTTATGTATTTGTGTAAAAATCGTTTATTACCAAAGGCTCTCTTAGATTTGTTCGCTTTTAATAATCAAATTCATAATTATAGCACGCGATCCGCGCATGATTTTCACCTACCTCTATCCCGTACTTCTTTCTATCAACGATCTATCATTTACATTGGTCCTACCCTGTGGAATTCTCTCCCCTGTGCAAATCGTAATGCTAACTCTTTGAATACATTTAAATCTGGTTACCAAAAAAAACCCCTCTCTTTTATAATTATAGCCAAACTCATTGAGGTCAAGAGTATAATCTTTTATTCTTGATGATTCAAGACATCCCGTATTTTGTTGTCATTGTGTGTTTTGCTTTGTCTTGTCTTGTCTTGTCATGTTCTTACGTTTTACTTCAATTTGAACACACTACAGATAATTGAAATTGAACGAATGATTTTAGGTCAGCTAAAAATAAGGGACATTTCCTTTCTGGCTGCTACCTACCATAGCATATCTGTTAAACCTATGTATGTGTAATTGTCAATCTATTTCTGTTGTATTCTTTTCCTTTTCACTCTATTATTGATATGTTTGTAATCGTATCCGAATATTGATGTATGTATTGTTTTTTAATATGTTCCTTGCTTTGGTGAAATAAAGAAACTTGAAACTTCGCACTAAAAAAAAAAAAACAAAACTTCTAAATAAGTTGTAAACAGTTGCGCATAAAATAGAATAAAAAATAATCATGTCAGTTTGATGACAGTTTGATTACTTTCAGATTTTAGCCTGATTCATTTATATATGTTTTCTTTTGATTATCCATGTTTATATAAGGATAACCATTTACCACAACTTCCACTTGATATATTTTGACCTCAACCAAGAAAAAAAAAGAAACAAATAAAATAATGCACAAACAAAAAAAAACCCTCAAATGAACCCGTTCCGTACGGGAGTTACCTATAGTGATCTGTTAAGTCTATGGGCATTTCAGAATTTAGTATGGAAACTGGTTAAACACACACACACACACACACACACACCCACATACTTACAATAAGGAAAGCATTTTAAAGTCTACAATCAACTTGCAAAAAAAAGAAGAACAAACGTCGACCATTGAACATTTAACAAGAGGAATTTATAGCATCGAAGGAAATTGAAATAAAACAATCTCTGGCTACACACCGACATAAGAAATACCAATTTTGTGAACAATTCCACTAATACTATGTCTTCACGAAATATTTAGTTTTCTTTGAGTCTCGAATTTAAGACTGGCATTTGTTGTGTGTTTCTGTTTCTGGTTGAATGTTTTGAACATTTACTCATGTCGGAAAAAAAGATATACAAATATATAGAAAGGGAATATAACAAGTGTTCGCGTATGCATATATGTGAATATAAATTTCTTACTTAAAGTGTGACCGTGCATCACAAAACGAACAAAAAGTCGCACACACTGATTTTGCGTGAGGACTGAAAATAAGTGAAATGAGTCAACCTAGCCGATTTTGACTTTCCATACTTTTTGAAAGAGCAACTCTTCTTTTACATAACACTAAAATGTAGGGTCATAAAACTGGCGGGAAAATGTGTTTTTTAGCAGTTTATCTCGAACATTTTTATTAGAATAGTGTGATTAGGTGTGTCTTTAGAGTCCCTTTTTCATTTCTGAAAAACTTTGTACACTCTTCACTTTCAACTCTAATAACTTTTGAAAGGATAGTGCTACTGCTTTGAAAGTTGGCATTAATTATGGACAGAATGTGTTAATGAGGCATGGTCAATTTCAGTGTAATTTGATAATCCCTTCACTGCTGTTACTTGGGTGGTTTACTTCCTATTTTTTTTTGTCCCATTCATCGCACAGCCAGGACGGCTTGGTAAAGCTTAAGCGCTTGAATAAGCACTGTACTTCAGAGCCTCTTTTCTCGGTTCACACTTTTCCAGAATTTGTGCTTTCTTTCCAATATTTAGATAGGTTAGGAGAGTCCATTTGATTTGAGTTATACCTCATTTTAAAGCTTAAAGTCTGCTCTTTCAGAATATGGTCTTGATTGAAAATTCATGTCTGGCGACTTTTTTTTTTTTTTTTTTGTGGTGCAGGGTCACAAATGGTGTTTCCTTGTATTTCTAAAACAAAAACAACACCAGAAAAATAATATGCAAAAAATTGTCTAATCTCACAACAACGAAAAAAATGCAGTATGTGATATTTCTTTTATATTATTTCTGTTCTTTTCTTTATCTATTTTCTTTTTTTTTCCAATTCTAAATCCCCAGGCCTCCGGCAATCAACTGGCCTGGATTGGCCTGAATGATAAAACAACTGAGGGTTCTTTTGTCTGGAGTGACGGTTCGGAGGTCAATTACACCTTCTGGTACCCAAACGAACCGAACAACCAAGGTGGTGTGCAGCACTGCGCTAATTTTTGCTCTCATTTTGACTATAAGTGGGACGATTTGCAATGTGACCTTTCTGGCGTGGGTGATAACTGGATCGTTGGAGGTTTCATCTGTAAACTTGGAGAATGGCTTTAAGTTAAAGGCATAATCTACCATTTGCAGATTAAATAAAAAACAGCTTTAGTGCTTCAAACTAGTTCTAAAATATTAGTTTAGGATAGAAACAAGCAATGTAATAATTGAATCAGTTTAATTGATGTTAAGCATTGTTTAATATACAAAATGTAAACAATAGTTATAATAAAAATGCTTCCAGACTAAACAGTATACAGTTCTGGTTTAATGAGAAAAACAATATTTTCTCTTTATATTTTAGGCCTTATTGCAAAAAGTTCAAAATGGTAGGAAGTTTGGTAATACAACTGACCTACACATATGCATCAAAAGTGATATCTTGAACATTTTGAAAATCACTGCTCCCAGAGGTAAACAAAATCTTTAAGAGCTGTATGACCATGTGCAGAGGATTGTTGTTTTTTAAGGATGTAAATCTTCCAGAATCTCCCCCTTAGTACCAATGCTTAGTGCCGCGGAGAAGTTACATGGATGTCCTCTGTCGCAGGTTTATTACTTTTATTATTATTGTTATTATTATCATTATTTTTTGTTTGTCGCTGAACAGTCTCGGATTGCAAAATTTTAATACATTGCTCTCGAGCTGTCTCGGCACAACTCCAGTGCAGATCCTTGACAGGACAATAACATTCACAATGTAGAACTTTCTTCCAGTTGCAAGGCTTTTTTTTTCTCCCACAGTGTAGCACATTATTAATAATACTGTTATTATTATCATTATTAAGGTAGACATTATTGAGAAACTAATCGTTGTCAACAACATAGACAGACATTCCCTGTACGATTGTGTGCAACATCCGGCAAATAAAGGAGAAAACAGAGAAGAAATCATGCTCCATTTAGCGAAGGAAAAGCTTGACGTTGACTTTCACTTTACAAGATATTGATTGCAGCTGCCAACGTGTTGGACCCATGCAAAGAACGGCAATGGGAGTGTCGACGTCAAATTCGAGCCGAAGCGTCACTTCAAGACCTATATCATGCGCCGCGATCGCGTTGGCCGGACGCGTCGGACGCCCAAGGAGAAAGGAAAGTCACCGTCCGTTCATCAAGAAGTTGGCGACGTATCGTGGGCGTGGTCAAAAGATCGACCGATTCCCGTAGCACCTGTACCTACAACATTTTAATGGGAAATCTATCAGGAAAAGCCATAAATAGAGCTAAAGTAGAAGAAGCACGCAAACTGAGTAATTGAAAATTGTACATACTCAACCCTGGGAGCTAGGTTGTCCTATCTCGCTCAATTTAAAGTTAAATCTTTCAAACCATTGATAGTTTTATAGACATCCTTAAGTATTTACTGTATCGAAAGTTGCCTGAAACCAGCGTATTTGATTGTTCCCCTTGCTTGGCAATTTGTCCGTAGAATCACACCAAATCTCACGTATTTGATCAAAAGGCCAATTTCTGAAAAAAAAGACGTTTTCAATGGAAAGTAGCAAAATCATTTATGTTGTTAAAAAGGGTGATAGACAGGATAGATGCAATAACGGTATCGGTGTTGCCTGTAGTTTCTAAACTACTGTATCGTGTTGTACGTGATTGTATAGGCCAGGTGTAGGCAGTTATTATTACTGAGCAGTATTACTGATTACGTAAAATGCAGTGGTATATTACCATGATTACCAGCGGAAGAGTGTGGATTAAGACGACAGCACTCTATGCTTACGTCCCTGGCTAAGGGTACAGATGATCTGGCCAATCATGTAAATACAATGGACAGACAGAACATCGGTGCAGTGTTTGTAGATCTCCGAAGAGCATTTGACGCGGCAAATCATAACATTCCGTTGGAAAAGTTGCGGAGTATACGAGTAGGTGTACGTAAGCACCTACAATGATTTTAGGGAATTTCAAAGAAATCGAAGCCTTGTGACACTAGTCAGTAAACGAATATTCACGAGAAGAGCATGTCATCTCAAAACCAATGGTGTTTCATTCTGGATTCATCACTATTTGGAATCTACTTATTAAATGATATTGTGAAAAAAAGTTGACGTTTGTGATATTTAGTTGAATGCTGTTGACGACACAGTGTTGTATTTTTCTGACCCCAATCCATAGACAGTTCACGTACACAGCGTTACCAAAAAAAAAAAAAAAAAAAAAATTAAAACGAATCTTTCTTGGCCCCGTAATAACAGATAAAGTTTGCATTGTGATAAAACAGCTTGTATGTTCATTGCAATCGAATAGATACAATATATTAGATTTTAATGTGAACAGAAGAAAACTTGATCAAGTTTATCAGTGAAATATTCAGGTATCACAGTTGATGCAGAGTTAAATTGGAATGAAAATTTGTATTATCATTTATGATACACGTATATGAGTTCTAGAAATAGTGTATATGGTGTACAGCTTGATGTGTGTGTGTGTTTGTTTGTTTGTTTGTTTGTTTGTTTGTGTGTGTGTGAATCCTCTATAAATTCGTTTGTTTGTTTGCTTGTTAAATATCTTTTGTTCTTTATATTTTATAATGTATCAAACTGGACCATCCTGAAACACAGCTGTGTCAAGATGGCTATTGGCTGAGTGAGGCTGTTATTCGCTGATTGAGGCTATCCAATTTATCATGTGTAAAGCATTACGAATTATTGTTTTACTTGCAACTATTTTTTTTTTAATTGACGGCGATTTATAAATGCCAACCAACCCAAGAGAAATATCCACCTACATTCGTTTAACATTCAAACACTCGGAAACAAACACAGTACTATATTTATGTACAAGATACATATGAATATAAATAACATACAGATAAGTACATGTGTACATCAATAATATACATATTACACATACATTAACATATCACTATGTATTATTCGTACATGTATATATATATATATATACATATATATATATACAGCTGTATTATATAAGCAATATATATATGTATATATGTATGTATATGTATATATATATGTATATATATATATATATTTGTGTGTGTATGTGTGTTTGTGTGTGTGTGTGTGTGTGTGTGTGTGTGTGTTACCCTAAATCACAAGACCAACAAAAAGTCGCCAGACATGAGGTTTTAGTTAAGAGCAGATTCTGAAATAGCAGACTCTAAGCTAAATACTGGAAGAAAAAAAAAATACACACTCTGGAAAAGTGTGTACTGAGAAAAGGGTCTCTGAAGTACAGAGCCTATTCAAGCGCCTGATCATTACCAAGCCGTGCTAGCTGTGCCATGAAAGGGACAAAACACAGGATGTAAACCACCGGAGCAACAGCAATGAAGAGATTATCAAATTAAGCTGAAATTAAGCATACTCTATCAGTGGCAGATACAGAGGGGGCGCACGCTCCCTTTGTTTTTCTTTAAAACAACAGAAATAAAAAGAAAAATATATAATTGAAACCCGGAAGTGGCACCAGGAATACTAGTTGCGACTCCCCTTCCCAGAATTCCTAGATCCACCCTGCTCTATGAACACATTCTGTCCATAACCAATGTCAACTTTCAAAGCAGTAGCATTATTTTTTTTTTCAAAAGTTTTCAGACTTGAAAGTGAATGACAGGGGGCTTCTAAGACAAGGTTGATCGTTCTATTCTCCCTCAAAAAGGGTTGTAAAAAAAATAAAAAACTGCTCAAAGCACACTTTCCTATTCATGTTATAACCCCAAACTTAAGATTGACTCGGTTGACCAATCTCACCTTTTTTGAGTCCTCATGTAAAATCAAGGGATGCGAGTTTTGTTCGTTTTCTAAGCACGGTCAAATATAATATATATATATATATATATATATATATATATATATATATATATATATATATATATATATATACCGGGTGTCCCAAAAAAAGCGGAACGGTGGATTTTAAGTACCTTGCGGTTTAAAAGTTATATATCTTTTGACATCATTAGAAAAAGCATCTTCCGCAGAAGACTATGATACCAAAATCATTAAATTTGGTTCAGTATTTTTTATTCTACGCCAATTTCTGAAAATGCAGTCATTGTCAAATTTCGCCGGATTTTTGCGACTTATGAGATAATAATTTGAGCGCGACACGCGATCCATACGGTGAACATTGTGTAAGCTCGGTGATCCATGTCAACAAAAGATACAGCTTTCACATTGGGCACGGGCCAGGAAAAAACAGTGTGTGTGTGTGTGTGTGTGTGTGTGTGTGTGTCTGAGTGTGTGTTTGTGTGTGTGCGCGCGCCCAATATGAAAGCGTTATCTTTTGTTGACATGGATCACCGAGCTTACACAATTCACCTTATGGAACGCGTTTCGCACCCAAATTATTATCTCATAAGTCGCAAAAAAATTGAAAATGACTGCATTTACAGAAATTGGCGTAGAATAAAAAGTACTGAACCAAATTTAATGATTTTGGTATCGTGGTCTTCTGCGGAAGATGCTCTTTCTAATGATGTCAAACAATATATCACTTTTAGAACGCAAGGTACTTAAAATTCACCGTTCCGCTTTTTTTGGGACACCCGGTATATGTATATATATATATATATATATATATATATACATATATATGGGTGAGAATTTTGAACGATGTACAATTGCCAGTTTTCGTACCTTATGACGTTCTTTCCCTTAGAACAAGCCAGGATGATCTAAGAAACCAGATTTTTTCATGTCATCTCAAAGATTGGTAAATTTCCTTTCAGGAAATATATGGTTTGGTCGACTTTTGCCTGATATTTTTTATTTCACAAGGACTTAAAGCGTAAAAATGCGGTAAAAACGCTATTTTCACAATAATTTTTGTTTTTCAAACTAATGATGTGCCTTTTTAATGGTACGTGGCATCTAATATCTGACCATGTTCTGGATCTGACATATCATGGGTATGTACCACAAACTTATAAGAACTTTATGAGCACGTATAAAATTACAGAGAACAATTGAAATATCAAAGTCCTAAACAGACGAACATCCGTGATGCTTTTATTTCTATCGCTGCTGCAAATTCTACTTTGTTGTCCCAACTGTAACGTATACGAAAATTTGGTGTTCCACCTAATGAACATATCCTGCAAAAATTGTACGTCTGCTGGCTGTACATGGGACGTAATATTCTTTTATGCAAAATTATACTCAGTTTTCGTCACGGACGTGCTTCCGCTATTTTCTAATAAAGATCGTAGCCCATGAAACGTTATTGGCGATATTGTTCTGAGTCGTAATCAACTAAGATCTAGCAACACGATAACATGTTTGTTTTGAGTTTCTGTCCATCCTTTGTCAAATAGGAACCGAAATTATATTTTTAGACGAACCTCCAAGAAAATAAGAACGTCCGTGATGATTAAAACGTTTTCGAGTGGGACACCATCTTGCTTTGATGGCGAAGGTGCATTTTACCTTTGGCTCTCTAGCCGAGGAGCTGCATGCCATTTTTGGAGCGGACTGAGGTTCGTCCGCAGTTTTTGGACCATGCAATTCACCAAAAACCAAGCATATAATTAATATTTTCTCTGAAAATTCACCTACTGATCCCCCTCTGAGCAATACATATGTTGTAAGGATGTCAAATTTCTTATAATTTGCATTGACAATACCTTTTCAAATTTTTGAAAGAGTTAGGAAGGCTAGGTACTCTCTGCCGATTAGTTATCCGTCCTGGAACATGACCCTAGTAGTAGAACGAACGTCCGTGATAATTCCAGAGAACGTCCGTGACGTATGCAATCCCTCCGATAGGGATAACTTGTCCCGAAAGTGTCCTGTATTTTTTAAAACTTTTGGCTCGAATAGCGACAAATAAAGTTTTACAAAGTAGAAAATTAGTTTAGAGCAGTAGTTTCAGAATTTTTAAGGCGTTATGTGATCATGATTAAAAAACAATTGAAAATTTACTCACAATTTTACGCTTGTTTTCCCTCTAATTATACAAAAAACAGCTAAACACTTAAAACAAAGCTATAGGAAAATGGAATTTTGCGTAATCTGTAATTTCTGTGCGTTTAAATTTCTTTCTAAGGAGGTTCTGGAGACAATTTGTACTGTTACAGGTTCTGAAAGTTTCGCTCACGGACGTTCTGTCCGAGAAAGGAAATTTCTGACAATTACAAATATATCACTGCACATAAGATTAATGTTAGTTGAAAATATTACCAAATCACCGAGCCGCTCATACCCGAAAGTGAATAGCGTTCAGCACTCAATTTACCTGTAATAACAAACGGAAAACGTTTTTTTCACGGATGTTCGTTGGTTGAATAAGTCAGTGGATTACATAGTAGGAGAAAGAGGATCAGTGCCACTTTTTAGTGACAGGTGCTCTAAGTGTTTATCTTGTGAGTATGGTAGCTGCCGTCTCAAACAGAACACATCTAGTTTTGGTCTCCATAACGGACGTTCGCTGTAATTGTCATGATATTAAATGCATTAATTCATTCTTATTTTTCTCTTCATGACGATTTTTCTCTCATTCCCTCAATAGCCTGAACATGCTGCGACCAAATAGAAATCAAAAAACAAAACAAAACAAACCGAAACAAATCCGAAAAGTGCTACGTAATCACATTCAGGATAATGACGGAAGAAGTCTGTAATGAGCATGTGTTGAATAAGAAACGGAAAAGTTTCAAAAGGACGTGGAAGCAGTTGAATGAAAATGACTGAGAAACAGAGAAGGGATCGAGCTCCAACACACAGAGAAAAGAATTGCCAGTGCACTCCCGTTATACCAAATTCCTCTGGAGAAGTTGTTGTTCGTTTGTTTATGTTTTTTATTCATCGAAATGCCGTCACAAGTGAACAAAAATCATGCAGTATACAATTATTGTCTGATGAAAACACACAAATCCTCCGCTTATCATCACATGATGTTGTTTTATACTCATCAATGAAAAGCAATATTCATTTGTAATTTTGTCCAAGATTTGTTTTTTTTTTATACATTTGAGAGACAGAGAGATCGTCAATTTGTTTGTGCATTTGTGCTTACTTTGAAAACACATGTTAAAAAAAAGGTAATGATTAAGAATAGGTTTAAGGTTGCACTTTGATACGTTCGCTCTTCCAAAGATTCGTTACTCCGATGTCCAAAGGTTTGTTATTCCAAAATGAAAAAAAAAATGTAGTTAATTCAGGAGGTTTGTCATTAGAAATATTCTTCGGAAAATAGATATTAAGGATCATTATTTTTAGGTCCGTTCTTCTAAAAGTGGAATGGGCCTAATATTCGTTAAGGTGAAAACGGTTATTATGAGGTTTTGAAATTGGAGGATTTTAGTTGTTAACTTGTTTCTCCACATTTGGATAAGCGATCATGATTTTTCATGTTCTAATTAATAAGCCTTTCGGTTAACCTTCGGAGATTCCTATCATTTACCGAATAAAAAGCTTCATAATTATACGAACTCTGCCAATTTTCGTATTGACAAACTGTATGAATAACGAGCCTCCGAAATGACGCGCTACAAAAGGTTTGTTATAACAAACCATATTGTATAATATCGAAGTCACAAACATCCATCCAAGTTATATGGACTTGTTATGGACTTGTTATGACGAAACTTCGCAGTATCGAACAAATTATCATTTCTGACTAATATAACACAAATTCTAACAGTCTGTAACACAAGGAGCAAACACAGAGGGATTTTTTCCTAACGTATTCGTTTGCCCTCCCCAGCTAAACTTCGTATTTCTATAACGGAGAACATTTCTGTTGTTTTTCTATATTAATTCTTTGTCATAATTTTAGCTGTGACCATGTTCGCTATATAAAAAGCAAATTTTGCATTGTAGACTTTATATAACAACTTTAGGACCTGAATATTTACTTCATGATAACGAAATTTTGATAAATACATTCGTTCTCAAGGATGGACTACGTCACTGAGATTACACGTACGTTTGTACGTTAACGAGAGATGGAAAAATTGTTTTCTTTGATACCCCAGTATGAGAAGATAAACAAGCTTATATAATTGAGAATTGGTAATATCTATTCAGGATTTTGCAGAGGAGTTTGTTCTCGACATGAAATTGCTGTTTGTTGTGAGTAGAATGCGTTTCCAACTCAAGAGAGCTGCATTGTTCAATATCTTGTTTGTTCCGAACGTCCGTGAGCTACATGCGAACCTCCGTGATGAAAACTATGCTATGTTTGTTGGGTTATAGAGACTGCCCAGATGATATACATCTTAAAAAGGTATATTATTATTTGGGAGTGAGGATTAAAGTATGGGATAGTGAAATAAGAGGTGAAAATATTGAGTTTCTGTAAAATGCGCGTAAAGTTCAGAAAGTGTTTAGCGGCAGAGCAATATTTCCACAGAAATGACGAATTTAGTTAAATCATCAGTTGTCTACCATTACGTACAGGTTAAGAGTACAAGCTTAATATTCTGCAATCACGTACACATGTCCCTTAAGATATTTCGTTAGGATATTGAACTGAATCAGATCTTTGGAAACTATGTTAAATGGTATTCAAATGTATGTGCAGTACTATTCCTCACGGATGTTCGCTACGATAACTCTGGACATGGTAAACTTCAGCGGTGAATAAAAACTTGTTCCTCTGGGAAAACCCTAGTATAATTGGGTTCATATTAAAGCTTGAGTTATACTCTTTCAGGTAAGATGAATGATTTGGAGAATTTCCTACTTTTTAAATTTTGCCTTGTTTTGGCTCAATTGTACATCGTTCAAAATTCTGACCCATATATATATATATATATATATATATGTATATATATATATATATATATATATATGTTTATATAGTTCGTGCGACTTTTTGTTTGTTTTGTAAAGCACGGTCATATACATATATATATATATATATATACATATGTATATATACATATATATGTATATGTATATATATATATATTTATGTATATATATATATATATGTATATATATATATATGTATATATATATATATATATATATATATGACCGTGCTTTACAAAACAAACAAAAAGTCGCACGAACTGTGTGACAACTGAAAATAGTTGAAATAGGTCAACCTAGCAAATCTTGACTTTTTCATATTATCTGAAAGAGCAATGTAAAGAGCAAAGAGCAACTTTACTTTAATTTACTTCTGGCATTGTAATGTATCTTTACTGCAAGTATACGAGTACTGTTTTACTCTGTTAAACTCACTTTGATTGTTTGTTTGTTTGTTTGTTTGTTTTTTGGTACGATTCTTATCACTGAAGAAAGAGTGATGTATGTTATGTTATTTTTTTACTGTCGAGAAACGGAATAAACTTGAATTTGAATTTGAATTTGAATGTTAGTTTTCTTCTGCATCATATTAAAATTTGGGATCATAAAACGAAAAGGATATTGGGTTATTAGTAGTTTTTCTGGAACACCTTTTAGTGGAATAGTGTGATTAGGTGTTTCTCAAAGAGTCCTCTTCTCATTTCTTAAAAGCCCTGTTCATGCTCATCACTTTGAACTCCAATAACTTTCGAAGAGATGAAATTACTGCTTTGAAAGTTGATATTGATCATCAACATAATGCTTTAAAAAGGCATGCACAATTTCAGCTCAATTTGTTAATCCCTCCATTCTTGTTGCTCTTGTGGTTATCATCCTGTTATTTGTTCCATTTATCGCACAGCTAGCGCTGCTTGGTATTAAAAGATTACACGCTTGAATGGACCTGTTCTTCAGAGCCTCTTTTCTCAGTTCACACTTATCCAGGGCGCGTACTTTCTTTCCAATATTTAGATAGGTTAAAAGAGTTCATTTGAATTGAGTTGCATATCATTTTAAAGCTTAGAGTCTGCTCTTTCAGAATCTGACCTTAACTAAGAATCCATGTCTGGCGACTTTCTGTTCGTTTTGTGGTGCAGGGTCATATATATATATATATATATATATATATATATACATATATATATATATATATCAACATTTGTGTGTACGCACGATAGTTCATCATAAAGAATGTTTAACTATTCTACTACTCTTTGCCTGTATCTGACATTGCAAATAATCGTGAAAATGATTACCAGTACACGAAGTAGTTTTTTTTTACTAAAGTCAGCATTTAATAGTAGGCACAAGAAATGAGTTGCATCTTATAATACCATTTACATTCTATAGGAAAGTGGAGAAATGTTCTATCCAAGCATGACAAAACCATAACAGGTTTATGTAGTGGCCTCTATTATTGTCAGCACAGACGTAGTAATATTGACATACATAATGGGATGGGTGTTTCAGAAAGAGTGAAATCCTTTCATGAGTTGGTCAAATTTGTACGTAGGTTGTACAGTATGACGTTCCTTGATCCAATCCAGTCTGCCAGAGATTTGAGGTGCAACGACTGGAGTATAATTTGAATCTTAATGTTTTCAAGTCGTATTTTCAAAGGAAATGTTAAAATCACGTAATGTGTGCTTCAAGATAGCAGTTCAGAACGAATCCATCGCGTTTTTCTAATATTCTTGCTGTAAAAAGAAAAGAGAGAAAGAAAACAAATATTAGTCTTTCATTTTCAAAAACACTCAATACCTTTTCTTTAAAAATTCTTATCATCAATTCGTTCGCCCGGTTTAGCATTAAAAAAGTTTCATATTTCGGATTGAGTAATTGGTTGATAGGATTTTTTTTTTTTTCATTTTCAGTAGCATTGACTGTTAGAAAAGTTGTTTAAAAAGGGTTTTTTTTACTGATTTCTCCCCTTGTCTTGATCCATGGACACTGAAAAACATGCTCAAATTAACGCAGAAAATAATCATAGGGACAACTACCTGCTGCTTGTTAATTTTCGTTTGCATGATTAAAAAGACATCTTTCCAGCCAAATTGATTATGATTATTCACACAGAGCGTTCAGGTTCCTTGACCACGTACAGAGCATATTCTTAGGGAAAATTGATTTAATCTCGTAAATTGTATATTCAGCACCTCCTTGCATGGTTATAAAAAGTCCAGATATTAAAGCCATTGTCCAAGCTTGCAGATAAAACCTCCAACGATCCACCCGCTACCCACAGGAGAAGGGTCGCACTGCAAATCGTGCCACATGTAGTTCATAGCCGCGTCATATTCCACGCAGTGTTGCGCGTTATTATAGTTGTTTGGTTGGTCTGTGTCCCAGGAGGTGTAATTGACATCCGAACCGTCACTCCATACAAAGGAACCCTCGGACTTCAAATCATTCAGTCCAATCCAGACCAGTTGTCGACCGGTGAACTGTTGATTCCAAGTTAACAGAACAAAAAAAAAAAACTAAAGACATTAAAAGAATAGGATCATCACATGTTAAATAATTATTGTTTTTGTGAGTCTTCGAGTGGGCATCTCCACTTTTTCCCCCTCAAAATACATGCGCGTATTTTTCTTTTGAGCTGAATATAGACGGAACACGCTCTTATTTCATTTTTCCCGCTGTGTATTTATTCAAATATATGTTCACTTTTCATCATTACGTTGTATATTCTGTTGTAAAGAAAGAATAATAGAGGCCCATTGACACTAACTATATCCGTCCCCGCAGTCAAGATATATTGGGCAGAAATGTCTTTATTTCACCTTATGCATAATATGGGCCTAGATGATCAAAACTAATGATTCCAAAATAAATGAAACAGAATTTAATATGGGTGAAATCAAACTTACACGATATATTGGGGAAAAGCATTTATGACGAGTAGTTCACATCTTTTCGCACAGTTCATTTTAATTTCTGCATTCAAAGTTTGAAGCCCCTTTTTCTTTGTTTAATTTTGTTAATTAATTCATTACTGTTTGATTCATTCAGATTTCACAGACGTTTCCCACATAAGCATTTAAAGGGACTGTACAGTACTGGTTGAGGTGGGGATTCATGTTTTGAACATTGCTAAGTGAGATAGTGAGAAACCTCTCATGAAATATGAAAGAGCATGTAATTTTAAGAAGGATTCAATGTTTATTTGATGAAAATTGGTTTTCAAATGGCTGAGATATCCAAAAAAGTGATAATAATAAAAGGCGACAGGCCACGCTTTTTATTAGGATCTCTTTGTTTCACCTTGTTTTTGGATATCTCAGCCATTTCCAAACCGATTTTCATCAACTAAACTTTTGATACCCCCTAGAATTGCATGCTCTTTGACATCTCATAGAGTGGTTTCGGAATATCTCGCAAAACTTTAAAAGCTGAATCCTCACCTCAACCAGAACTGTACACACCCTTTAAAAGCGAAATGGGATTAAAAGTTTCTCGTTGCAGCTATACGTACCCGTTTGTTTCGTACGGAGTCGAAGAGAGTGATAAGAAAATTCATCTCCTCCTGGGAGTGAATGGACACGAGGTGACCTAGCTGACCGGTGGTGGCGCCCTCCTCCCAGCATGGCTTCGTAAATGACTGGCAGTGTCTTTCGGCCTCCTGCCACGTGACACTTTCCGCTGAAAAATACCTATGAGAGACGTCAAACATCGCTTCATGTCACCAGGTGTACAATGCAAGCATGGACAATGATCAACATCATAGCCGAATAAATTGGTAAATCTGAATTCCACTGCGTTTTCTAACGATTGGAGAAAGGCGCTAGCACTTTCTCAAATGGGGAAAAAAAGGTAGAAACACAAATGCATATTGGAATATGAATGCAAAAGTAATTCATGGAACAAACTGCAGCGGCCTCCATATTCCACGTGACACTTGCCCTTTTTTTTATTTCTGGATTTTATTGATCAGAACAAAAACATTGTCCTTTTTTCATAAATCATAATTTTATGACATATACATTTTTGACATCACAAAACAAACATTTTAATAGCATTCAATGATAGTAAAATTACCAGGCGTCTGATCCTTTTTTTAACTTTACTCTCTAATACACATTAACACCAATAAATCTAGAATCACATACACAGAAAACGAGGGAAAAAAGAAAAAAAAAAGAAAAAATGGAAACACAATGGAAACACTAATTAACAAAGACAAGACAAAAGAAACCATAGCCACAAGAACACACACTACAATCTGTTGCTGTTGAAAGTACCTTTCAACACCATAAAAGCGCTTCAGCATGTTAGCAGGTAGGTACAGAAAGTTTCGTACTCATTTCGTGTGCTCTGAAAGCAGTGATATAAAATGCGCGTCGAGCGCAAGTTTTGGACGTTCTCAGTCGGTTCAGAATTCCATTCGATTATAGGGATTTTTGCTCTGAGGACTTTCAATAAGAAACAAAATATTCCACCCCCATATTCAGTACATATAGATAAAGCTGACGCAATTGATTTGACTCTAACATCCAGGGCTGTTGCTGTTTTTGTGTCTTATCTTTTGTCTATTTGTTTGTTTCTGTGTTTACTTATCGAGCCCTGAAGAGCTTATCATCTTTATATCCCAACACTATAACTTTTCTTTCAATTTTACTGTCTTTCCAATATGATATTAGGGTACGTTTCGCTGATTTATTTCTAGTAAATATGCACAAACTAAAAATGTAGATAAAACATGTAAATTTGAGTGACAAACGCTAATTTTGAATATCAATTATATATTTCACGAATCAAAACTCTCAATATTTTGGAAAAGGAATAAACAGCTGTATTGATTACCAAAATATGGCTTGAATGAAATACTATATTGTAGAAAACTTCAGTGTACCCTACAGTATACTGACAGTAAACCGATTTTCATAAAAATCATAAAAGTACACAACTCACAGAAAAAACATGATTTTAGATATTCGACGGGTTAACAAAAGCATAAAAATGACACGATGAACTTGGAACAAAATATATCCAGGCTCCGAAATTCCGCCATTTCATCGTGTCACTGCTTGTAACCAGGGATAGTCTGGTGGAAGTGCCGCTACCCGGAAAGCAGTAGATAACAGGTTCGAGTTCCACTGGTTCCCCTCTTCCGACATGTTTATTACTTCATAGATCAGCATTTGCGATCTTCAAATTTCATTTGTAGAGGGACACAGTTAAATTGATGAAACTCACGCCAAAAAAAAAATAAATAAAAAAATAAAAATAAAGATAAACAAAAACAAAAACTCTTTGTTCGGGACATCTGTATTAAAACAGCTTAAAGGGATCGTACAGTTTTGGTTTAGACCTAATTTTAGGTTTCTAACATTTTTAGGTGAAATAATGAGAACCTCTTATATGAAATGTGAAAGAGCATGTAATTCTATGAGGAATTCAACGTTTATTTGATGACAATTGGTTTTGAAATGGCTGAGATATAAAAAAAAAGCGATTATGATAAAGTGTGGGACCCTCACTCTATTACTACCGCATTGTTTTACTTTGTTTTTTTTTTATGTTTCAGTCATTCCAAACCGGATTTTCATCAAATGAACTTTGAATTCCTCTTAAAATGGTATGCTCTGTACTGTATCATAAGTGTTTTCTTGGTATCTCGCAAAAAGTTAAAATCCCAATTCTCATCCAATACTGTACCATCCCTTTAAACGCAACAGGTGAATGACCCTGTTAGTTATGTACAAAATGTATTACCCCCTTCTAAAAATAACTCGTGAGGTACTCTTTTTCAACAGAGTGGTTGAACGCGTTTAGTCTAGCACACTTCGGTACGGTTCGCAATGGTTAGGTTCTCTTTGGTTCGCATTTGAACTCTCTTATCAGCCTGTCACACCTTTCCGGGCAATCCACGCGGGCTTGTTGCGTGTATTGATTCCAGCAAGCAGGGAAATTTTCTGCGGGCTGACAAGGATTTGGGCGAATGTCGCGTGCGTCGTACCTATGGACGGATGCTACTTATGTTCTACTCACGTTCTAGTTACGGGCTAGTTTCGTGGGAGTTATACCTGTGAGGTGATATCGCTACGGCCCTTCTACTGGTGTTCTGCGTGGACATCTACGGACAGTCCCTGCGACTCGGCAGGAACAAGTTCGAGCATACTCAATGGCCCGTCACACCTTTCCGGGCAATCCTTGCTTGTGACTTGCGGGGAACAATTTTTGCTTCTCGGAGGTGTCCGCAGTTGCCTTGCAAAGTGACAGTAACCAGATATTCTTTCTTTCATTCTCTTTGCGGATGATTCAACTTTTTTTTCGCATAATAATCCTCTTACCCTTGTAAATACATTAAATTCTGAATTAGAAAAAGTTGCTCAATAGATAAAAGCTAATAGGTTATCTCTCAATCTTCAAAAAACAAAATATATGCTTTTTAGCAACTCCATAGAGGCACTGCCTGTTGATATTATCTTTGATGGCACACCACTGGAAAATGTTTCTTATGTCAAAATTTTGGGAATAACAGTTGATAATAAGTTTTCATGGAAATTTCATATTGACAGTATAATTATGTAAGATTATTTCACGAAATATTGGTATAATTAATAAGATTAAAGTTTGTCTTCCTTTGTCGTCCCTGCTGACATTATATTCATCCCTTAATTGTCTTATTTAAATTACGGTATTCTTGTATGGGGAAATACATATCAAACACTCTTGGATAAATTACTTCTGCTACAAAAGAAGTCACTGCGTATTATGTCACACTGCATTTTTGTCTTATACTGATTCGTTATTTTTTGAAAATAAAATGCTTAAAATTAAAGATTTGTATTTGTTTAATTTAGGACAATTCATTTATAACTGTAATAAGAATAATCCTCCAGATATATTTGAAACAATGTTTTGAAAAAAAAATCAATTCCTTCACAATTATCCAACAAGGCGATCCAATGAATTCCATTTGCCATTTTTTAGGACTTTGCTGGCTCAGCACACCTTCATCTACTAGGGGCCAAAGTATTGGAACTCACTTCCAAACGACATAGTATCAGCACAAACTTTAAATTCTTTTAAGAACAAATTAGAATCATTTCTATCGAAATCTTATAATATAAAACCGAATTAGGTTCGGTTTTATTGTCTCAATTATGTCATCCTTTTTATAGCCGTTGTTCTGCCGTTCTTCTGCATTCATACTGGTATATACACCCGGTTACAGCTCGTTATTCCGAAGGTTCGCATTCCGAAGGCTCTTAAGTCCGAAGATTCGTTATTCCGAAAATTCCATAGTTCCGAATTTCATTTTCGGATTAACGAATCTTCGGAATAACGAACCTTCGGAATAATGCCACAAATGTTCGGATTGACGAACCTTTTTTCATTTTCGGATTAACGAACCTCCCGGTATAGGGAATTTGTGTGTTTCGGATTAACGACCCTTCGGAATAGCGAACCTTCGGAATAACGAACAGCACCCTATTCACCCAATCATTCGCAATATCAATCCAGGGAGTGTTTTATCATAGCACTTACATCATGAAGACCAGTGTGCTTGTGTTCGACGGCGCGTGTTGTACCATAGTCTCATTTCCCCCCCTTTTTTTTTCTTTTCCCCTTTTTTCTTTCTTTTTTCCTTCCTTAGTTAATCTAATGTCAGTTGACATTGGTTTCTTTGATTTTGTGTATATGTATTTTCCGAGGGTCCCATGCCCTACAAGCGTTGCTTTTTAGTGGGACCCTCCATTTCCATTCTAGTCTTTGTATTAAGTATAATGTATTTGTATATACCTTAGAAAAGGAATTCCTGTTGTTACTCGTGATCATATGTACATTTTTTTTTGAAATTGTCACAAATATGTTCTGTTAATGTATTGTATATTATTTTTCTTTGTTTATTCAATGGAAATGGAAATAAAGTTGAACTTGAACTTGAACTTAACTAGCACGTAGCCGTCTGTATTTGCGTATGCAAGTCAGATTTACCCGCAGCCAAGTTTTGAGCATGCTCAAAACTTTTTCCGGGTGACTCGCAGGGATTCCCAGCAGAGGACCACGCAGAACACCAGTAGGAGGCCCGTAGCTGCCGCAAGTCATAGGCAGTTAACCGGCGTGCATGTTGAGGGTCAGTTACTGCCGTTCTGCTGGTTAGTTGAGAGTCGGCTGCGGCCAGAGGAGTTTCTTCACTGAGTTGTCAGCCCCAACGGGCCTGACACGCAGGTCACACAAAATATCCGCAATTATAGCTTAAGTAGCAGGCGTCCAGCAAGTATGGCACATCGCCTTGTCCGCCCGCAAAAATTGTTCTGCATGCTGGAAAATCCCCACACTCAACAAGCCCATGTAGCTTGCTCGTAAAGGTGTGACAGGGCCTGAAATTGACTGCTGGCAAACATGACTTGCGTGCGCATCTCCGGGCAAGAACGGGCGAGATACGTGCTAGCTATGTACTGTCATGTGCAGGTCAACTGCGGGGATCTTCGGATAGCAAAACTTTTTCTCTGTAATTCTCACCCAAGGCTTGCCCGGAAAGGTGTGACAAGGCCTCTCCCCGCATCTCAGTTATATATATGTATGTATATTCTTTTTTTTTTCTTAGGGGGGGGGATGTCTGGATATCACCATCCTCTTCCCCCTCCCCCACCCCCGCCAAAAAAAAAAATGGGGAGAAAACACATAAAATAGGCCTACAACATACACAGCAAACACTCGAAGAGACAAGTATAACGAATGCAGAGTTGTACAAACTTTTCAAGCATAATAGCATAATAGCATAATATGCTGCTTAACTATTAAATACAAAGAATGTACTCTTTTTTTTTACTAGCACTTATGAGAGCCCACAACTATCATAACACTCAATATGGCAATAATAGATTGAGCCTCGTACCTGTAGCACATGCCTTGGAAACCAGTCCACAGCGGAGGGCAGCCGCACGCCCTTGCACAGGAACCCGGGAGCTTCGGCAAAATCAAACCGACAGTGACGGCAAAGCAAAGCAGAAACACTTGCCGAGACATGACTGCTGGCAAACGAACTTGGGAATCGGTGAAATTCTCAAACGTTGATTTTGTCTTTATATCAAATTGTGTGCTTCTTCTCCTCCTCCTCCTACGCCAAAATGAGTTCGCAGGACTGTTGGTAACTAACAGAAGAATGTGGCGCGAAATGCGATGCTGTTTAGGTGCTGCAGCTCACGCGGCTCTACCGATCGACTGAGCCGCGGCTTATTGTCCTTGTATAGTATTGTCCTAAAGCAATGATTGGCTGAAACAGGGCCTTCCGGACAAAAAAAGAAGAAAAAACTGTGTCAGAACACGTTATTAGATACTGCCAAGTGGATGACAAACTTAACCCTGATCCCTCCGGCCCTAGACACGTGATTAGCAAACGTTCTTTCGGGTTGTCCCGTTATGAACAATTATTTGGTAGTTGCTTGTCGGGGTGCTTTTGTGCCTATACGGTTGTGATATGGATATTGGTAAACGTTTATTCAACTCTGAAAGTTGTGCCACGTTAAATAACCACCCCTCCCCCCCCCCCCCCCCACAAAAAAAGAGAAACCTAAGGAGAAAAAGGCACTGGAATCAAACTGAAGGTGAGAAGTAAGAGAGATGGAAGCTGTCACAATATTTACACACTGAAGAGTTCTCTTTGTTGTGCTTTCAAAAATTATTGGGAATCGATTTTTTCCCTCACCCTGACTGCAATACATGGGTAGATTTAATCTTTAATAACATTTGAAGGAAGCACAATATTCATAGATTACGATAAGCTTTATTTCGATACATTGCTTCAAGATACCAGTCGATATAAAGAGAGTGAAATAATTATGTAAGAGCATGTAAGTTTAAGAAGGATTCAATGTTTATTTGATGAAAATTGGTTTTCAAATGGCTGAGATATCCAAAAAAGTGATAATGATAAAAGACTACATGCCCCAACTTTATTAGGATCTCTTTGTTTCACCTTGTTTTTGGATATCTCTGCCACTTCAAAACCGATTTTCATCAAATAAACGTTCGATACCCCTTAGGATTGCATGCTCTTTGACATCTCATAGATTGGTTTCTGAATATCTCGCAAAATCTTAAAAGCTAAATCCTCACCTTGACCAGAACTGTACACATCCTTTAAGGTTATTAGGCCTATTTGCCTTTTCTAAAATATTTTAGGGCTATGTGGCGAGTGGTTTGTGCGGCACGGAGACGAACGCAACACGCTGCCTCCCCCCCCCCCCCACATTCTGTATCAATTAATGTCGTGACACCGAATGAGAATAGCATTTAGTCCATGGGCCAAGAGCCGAAAAATGGGTTGTTGGTACCATCCGAGGTGGCAAACCTTTTTGGTGTCATTTTGTTTGTCGGACATAGATACGCTTATCAAGCTATGATAGCATTTCCAAATGAGTAGCTTAGTCATAATAAATGAATTTTTAACCAATTTGGTCTCGTTTTTATATCCCTATGCTTCTGAATCGAAACTAACCGCTATACAAATACGAGCACTGCCTTCTGTATGTTCACAGGTGTTCTGTTGTAAACGCGGTGCGCTTAGTCTTTATTCAAGGCAGCGAAGGGAAATATCCAAAGGGTTTTGATGTCCACAACTGTCACGCGGTGCGCTTAGTCTTTATCTAGAACAATGTACCGTTATCATATCTAAAGTTCCTAATAAAAGGGATTATCTATACTGTTTTTATACCACCCTCTCAACAAATACATCAGTTTTAAACAAAAATCACTCTGTTCATTTACAACAGTATTAATTATAATGTATTGTAGTGTACCGGTACATTGTTTTTGCATAATCTTTCATTGTTGGATGGAAATAATGCGACATTGGCGTGGTATTAGCGTTTTCAACGTGAAAAAGACGCTAAAATTCACGAGAAATTGCTTTTTTGTTGTTGCTGTTTTTAGATAAAGGGATATACACTGTATCATAAGCTTTGGATATTCCCTTCGCCGTCTTGAATATTAGACTAAGCGCTGTGAACATCATAACCCTTGGATATTCCCTTCGCTGCCTTGAATAAAGACTAAGCGCACCGCGTTTACAACAGAACACCTGTAAACATACTGAAGACAGTGCTCTTCTTTGTATAGCGGTTGGTCTCCATTCAGAAGTACAGAGATATAACAACAAAACCAAATTGGTTTAAAATTCATTTACTATGACTAAGCTACTCATTTGGAAATGCTTTCATAGCTTGATAAGCATATCTATGCCCGACAAACAAAATGACACCAAAAAGGTATTGCCACCTCAGATGGTACCAATATCTGGCCTGGCCCATGGACTAATTGGCTCAATGGGTCAGCGAACAACGCTGGGTCTCAAAATCACCTGACCCAAAATGGCTGTACGAGCCACGCGAGCTTCCGGATGGTGCTCACAGTGCGCATGCGCATGAAGAGAGGCCAAAAGAGCCACACGTCTTCTGGCCTCTCTCCTCCAATCACAGCAGCTCGCGGTCACATTAGGCGTTTTCACATCAGCCCGATAAAAATCCAAGCTCGAGATATTTTTCGCGATCGCAAATTAGCGCGCTATTTCATTTCTTATTCACATCAGCCCGAAGAGAATTAGCCCGAATTTTTTTTTTTTTCGAGCTAATTCGACAGCTGAGTATGTGCAAACAGCATCAGTAATGTGTGTGCCCTCTCAAAAATTCCTCATGATTTGTGTGCAGTTTGCCTCGATCGATCGGCTCACACACGCTAGGCATGATGGGATGCATCGCGCTAATTTCTCGAGTCGTTTTCACACTAGGCGTTTTCACATCAGCCCGATAAAAATCCAAGCTCGAGATATTTTTTTACTTCCCAAGTCAGAAAATAGCGCGCTATTTCAAAACATCAGCCCGATAAAAATCCAAGCTCGAGATATTTTCCAATTTCCCAAGTCAGAAAATAGCGCGCTATTTCGAAACATCGGGCTGATGTGAAAACGCCTATTATCAAATAGCGCTCTACTATCCCGCTA
Source organism: Diadema antillarum (assembly GCF_040938485.1). Taxonomy (NCBI): domain Eukaryota; kingdom Metazoa; phylum Echinodermata; class Echinoidea; order Diadematoida; family Diadematidae; genus Diadema; species Diadema antillarum. The sequence continues at coordinate 1,098,489 of NW_027271196.1, forward strand.
TTTCAGAAATTTCCCGATTTGGACTCGAGAAACTTTCTCGATCAGAGCGATACCATTAGCGCGCTAATTTGTGTTCACATTATCAAATGGCGCGCTATTTCGCTATCGGGATAATTTCCCAAGTCATAAAATAGCGCGCTATTTCGAAACATCGGGCTGATTTGAAAACGCCTAATGTTTGTGTATGATGCGTACACACACACACACACACACACACACACACACACACGTGTCTCAGTGCAGCATTGTCCCAAGGAGGTTCTCTTATACCTCCTTGATTGTCCCACACGTTTATGGATGTAGCACTGCAGTCTGGCATTGCGCAATTGCATGCACAAACTTCGTTCGTTCGGGAGTTTACGTACCATTAGGGGTTACGATCGTCCGACTTTAATGCAGTTCCAAAACTGAATGAAATAACCTGAATTTTGACGATTCACAATTCTTGTTTCAATGGGCCTTACCTTTTTTTTCATAATTTTACTATACATGTACATTTCTATGGGAACTGCTCTTTCTTTCCTACTTTTGAGCCAAAACATCCCTATTTTACAGTCAGTAATGTTGAGAGCTTTGCACTAAGATTCCGTCATATATTTTCATTTCATATTCATGTGACTGTATCACACGATGGCTATAAGAAACATAAAAAAAGCTGTCCATACACTATCATCAATTTGCCCATGTACATTCCGCGTAAGATAATACTTGTGATATCATGTTTATTAATAGAGTCCATGGAACAATTAATAGCCTAAAATACCTATAAGCAGCTTAGAGTAACTCCTCAAAGTGTTGATAAGTAAAGATGAAGAGAATGAAACACTTGAGGATTCTAAGCTATGGCTACCAACGTACAGCTTCTCCTCATATTTGGGTTTTATGTTCATGGTCTCTTATCAGTTCTATCAACGACCAACTTTGCATCAGATCCACTCTTCAAGAACCTCCAGCCAAAGGTGAACTTGAACATATCTATCGAAAATGTAATGTCAATATTTAGACACTCAAGGGATTCATTATTCCGCCAAAACGCAACACCTAAACTTGTCTGTGCTAAATTAAACCTCCAATGACAGACACTTACAGTCGAACCTGGCCTTAGCGGCCACCTATCTATAGCGACCACTGAAAATCCCCCCGAGAGAAAAAGTCCTGTTAAAGACCTTGTGTATTGCGGCCACTTGTCTAACGCGGCCAGCGGCCACAAATTTTGTTTCCTGTGGTAGATCTTAACCTGTCTATAGCGGCCGCAGACCCAATGAAACCGTAGCCGAGCCGATAATTCAGCGTATTTTCGTGCTTTGAAGCCATGCCAGTCATTCACTGGCAACGTTCAGTGATCGCCACCTCTGCATCACTCATTCAGTCATAATAATTCGATTCATTCATAATAATGCTTCGCGACTGTACACATGCTACTGTGCAACCGGTGATAAACACAGGAATTGTCCAATGCAAGAAACACACGTGTGTATACGTATACACATACATGTACATGTAGGCAATGCAAACAAAATTGGATAAATTATCTATAGCCGCCACCTGTCTATAACGGCCACTCTTTTCGCTTCCCTTGGGAGCCGCTATAGACAGGTTTGACTGTATATTATTAGTTACGGCAGAACAACACCAGTTGAAAAGAACCATATAAAGGACTCAACAAATAGCCAAGTGCCAACGGAGATATCAAGTCTTTCATAGATATGACTATGAAAACGGAACTCGTCAGGGATAAAAAAAGAAAAGAGAGAGAAATTAAATGTGGTTAGAAAAGAGAAACTAGATACAATAGCATAACTGTGATAGATTGATCCACTGTAATGGATTGAGAAACATTTACCCTGCGATGCAATAGCCGTGTGTTATAATCTAGGGAATTGAAGCACATCGTCAGTCACCACGTGAGTTCACATGAAAAGAATAAAATTGCCATTAACTTGTTGTATTAACCTCGACATTTAATCGATTCTCAAGGGAAGACGGATGTCAATTCCTTTTTTTTTTGTTCCAGCTAATATGAACAGGAAAATGAGGTACCGTGGGAATTTTTCAGCACTTTGAAAGGTGAAGACTTGACCTTGAAAGAAGAAACAGAAAAACATCTTTGAAGGTTACAACTCTACAGAATCACACATGTTATTTCCCCTTATTAACCCGTTTTCATTTCGTAAAAACCCTGTACACACTTTTCAACTTCAACTCTAGTAAATTTAGAAAGGATGATGCTACTGCTTTGAACGTTGGCATTAATCATAGATAGTGTGTTTTGGTAAAGCATGCTCAATTTCAGCTTAATATGATAATCCTTTCGTTGTTGTTACTCCGGTGGTTTACATCCTGTTTTTGTCCCATTCATCCAACAGCTAGCATGGCTTGATAAAGAAATAGACCCTGTGCTTCAGAGCCTCTTTCCCCATTTCACACTTTTCCTGAGTGTGTGTTTTCTTTCCGATATTTAGATAGGTTAGAAGAGTCCACCTGATTTGAGTTACCTATCATTCTAAAGCTTAAAATCTGCCCTTTCAGAATATGCCCTTAACTAAAATCCATGTCTTTTTGTTTGTTTTGTGATGCATGGTCACATATGTTAGCTTCTCTTGCTGCGGGTTTAAAGTGTACTCACTCTCCAACGACACAACGAATAACTCTTATGTTTACACATGTTTACACATATGTGACACCTTAGTAACAATATCTGATTAAATCCTTTCAATGAACTGAAGAATTTTTCAGATTAGGAGAATTGAACACTATAATCATTACAAGTGGAAAGTATGACGATTTGAGTGAATTTGTCAAAATCTCGTTTAAAAGACCCGAATATAACTCGCAGAAATATGCAAAGACAAAACAGTAATTTCTCAGGAAGCAAAATCTGTTGAGACTATGTGGAAGGATCACTATCGTCCATTGAAAGGCGCACTGCATATTGGTTGAACCAGTCGGTTGAGGAAGTCCTTCTCTCAAGCTTATAGTGATCATACTAAACCAGTACACCAACATCAGAAAAGCTTCCTGAAGTTGATCAAGACCTAAACGACAAAAGAGACAATAACGATGGGAAACAATCAACCTCCTTTGCCATTTTCTTTCGAAAAGTACAAGCACTCGGCAAGGGAACAGTTTTGTATATTCTTAATAGGAGGAGCCCAAATTTACTCCGTCCACCCCGCGTCCCCGTATGCACAAAGGGCATTATGTCAATGTGAGGACAGTTACAGTGTATGAACGATATGGAAAGGCGTCTATCGTGTTCATTGACCTACTGTACAAAATATGAGTTTATAAATTTAAATCTTTCAAATCGGATAATGGGAAGTATATAGATTTATGAATTTACTCTCATTAGAGGTGCTAATTTGCTTTTATGATTTTTTTTTGGCCATTTTGCCCACTAGACTTTTGGTATGGTGTTCAGGAGGCCTCAACGACTTGCACTGCAGTAGAATTCAGTTCAATTCAGTTGAATACTGTTGCAATTAGTGATGGGTTACCCCCTAAAAACTGCTAGATTAACTGGAATAAATGCAGGGACGTTGATCGGATGGGGGGGGGGGGATCAGGAGGGACAGTCGCCCCTACAACGAATATATTTGGGGAGGGGGCAAACATATAATTTTGCCTCCTCCTCCCCCCCCCCCTCCATGATTTCCGAGATAAGGAGATTTTCTTGTTTCTTTTTTTTTTTAAGGAAAACTGTCCAAATATTTCACCCGAAGTATGCACCAATGCACCAATGCATTTCAACTCTAAAATACAAAATCTCTCTCGCGTGGGAGGGGGATACCACTCCAAAACCCTCTGGTTCTTTTCCCATACACTTAGTACACTATTAGACTGACAAATTTCCTAATGTTTCATCCAAAGTGTGCAACACCTTTCACTTCACTTAAATAAAAATGCAAAACTTCCTTCGGGTTGGAACGGATATCTTTCAAATAACCCTTTCCCCGTTTGGTATCCCTTCATAGATTTATTATCATTTGTGACCGTGCACCTCAAAACGAATATAAAGTCGCACACACTGATTTTGCATGAAGACTGAAAATAAGTGAAATGGGTCAACCCAGCCGAATGTGACTTTTTCATATTTTCTGAAAGAGCGGGTCTTTTTTTACATTATGCTAAAATTTGATATCATAAAACGGAGAGGAGAGTGTGTTTTTTTAGCAATTTATCTCGAACATTTTTTTTTTGGTAGAATAGTGTGATTAGGTGTGTCTTTAGAATCCCTTTTTCATTTCTGAAAAATCTTGTCCACACTCTTCACTTTCAACTCTAATAACTTTTGAAAGGATAGTGCTACTGCTTTGATAGTTGGCATTAATCATGAATAGAATGTGTTAATGAGGCATGCTTAATTTCAGTTTAATCTGATAATCCCGTCATTGTTGTTACTCTAGTGGTTTACTTCCTGTTTTTTGTCCCATTCATCGCACAGCCAGCACGGTTTTGTAAAGATTAAGCGCTTGAATAGACACTGTACTTCAGAGCCCCTTTTCTCAGTTCATACTTTTCCTGAGTTTGTGCTTTCTTTCCTATATGTAGATAGGTTAGGAGAGTCCATTTGATTTGAGTTATACATCATTTTAAAGCTTAAAGTCTGCTCTTTCAGAATATGGTCTTAACTAAAAATTCATGTCTGGCGACTTTTTGTTTGTTTTGAGGTGCAGGGTTACATTTTTATGATGATGATGATGATTATTATTATTATCATTACTACTACTACTACTACTACCGCTACTACTATGGATTGACCAGGTAAAGAATATATAATAATACGTATATCATAAACATTGCAAAGGAATACACTGTACTGTACACGTTACACAAAAGTAAAGACATTTATTATTGCCCGTAGGCATGTGAACCCACACGTGTAGCCCCTAAGAAACAGTTAACAATAATTAAAAACTAAAAAGTTATCACTCAACCCTTGATCCCCACCCTTTAACGCCATGGCCCATGTCAAACTTCAAAACATAAAACACAAAATAGAATTCTAATATAATAATAGTAGGGCCTACACTACCTTAAAAAGTGTTTGAGGATTGACACCTTCCCAGATTCCATACAAACTGTGTTTACGAGATCATTTGTGACCGTGCACCTCAAAACGAACATAAAGTCGCACACACTGATTTTGCGTGAGGACTGAAAATAAGTGAAATGGGTCAACCTAGCCGAACTTGACTTTTTCATATTTTCTGAAAGAGCAGGTCTTCTTTTACATTATGCTAAAATTTGGTATTATAAAACGGGCAGGAAAGTGTGTTATTTTACTACTGCTTTGAAAGTTGGCATTAATTATGAACAAAATGAGTTAATGAGGCATGCTTAATTTCAGTTTAATCTAATAATCCCTTCATTGTTGTTACTCTGGTGGTTTACTTCCTGTTTTTTGTCCCATTCGTCGCACAGCTAGCACGGTTTCATAAAGATTAAGCACTTGAATAGACACTGTACTTCAGAGCCTCTTTTCTCAGTTCACACTTTTCCTGAGTTTGTGCTTTCTTTCCAATATTTAGATAGGTTAGGAGAGTCCATTTGATTTGAGTTATACATCATTTTAAAGCTTAAAGTCTACTCTTTCAGAATATGGTCTTAACTAAAAATTCATGTCTGGCGACTTTTTGTTTGTTTTGAGGTGCAGGGTCACATTTTGTTTCAAGTGTAAATATGCAAAAGTTCCTTCGTATGCAAGGGTAACAATTCCGAAAAAAAGGAGGCAAACACGTCATTTGTCCCCCCCCCCTCATAATTCCAGAAATGAGGATTTTTTTTTTCTTCAATAGAAAACTGTCCAAACGTTTAATTCATTGTGCAACAGATTGTTGAATTTCAATTCTGGAAATACGAAATCTCCCTCCCCTGTTAGGTCCCCTTCCATACTTTAATAGTACACTTGGGGATTGACAAATTTCAGATTATTTCATCTAAAAGTGTGCATCATATCTGCCACTTCAATTCAAATATATATTCAAAGGTTCCGTCATCATCTTTCAATTTACCTTTCCAGCGCTCGGTTCTCATCCACAGATTTAGACTCGCACACTTTGAGAATTGGCAATTTTCCGAATATTCTACACAAGTGTGCATCAGATCGTTCTGACTACAAGATATGCTGCTTTACAACATCTGTAATGGTTGAAACGGTGCACATTCTATTTCAAAAAGTGCAACTATATGCGTAGTGCCCAAATCATAATCTTGAACAATCAATGCGATTTTACGTTGTTCTAAGTGCACTTGGTCTCAAAAAGTCGTTCAACATATAACGAGACAATTTAACTTCCATACAATTTCATGGAAATGCTAGGAAAGACATTTCATATTGTCTGAAAGGTAAACATTCAAAGGCATTGTGGGAGATGCGCAAAATGGGTGCACGTCACGAGACCGACACCCACGAGTCATACAGCCCGCAAGTAATACAGCTCACAAGTCATACAGCCCACCAGTTATACAGCCCACGAGTTTGACACTGAGTAGATAAAGCCCACGAGTTCGACATCAAGTAAAATAAGCCCAGGAGTTATACGGCTCGTCCTGATAATGGCATAAGAAGATATGAGAGATGGAGAAGAAGAGTTGCCAGGGTGCAACCCCATCAGTTGCCCCCACCCCCTCAAAATGATCAGGATCTTTAAATGTGTTTGCGTGGGTGTGTGTTTGTGAAAAAAAGAACAAACTTCAGTAAAAGTGTGCAACAGATATTTCCACAATAAACCTGCGAGGTTGTCGATTTAGTATTAATAAAAACAACACGTAATCGTCAATTAAGGTAGCGTTAGGGATTCGGAAAAAAAACAAGATGCATCCATGAAAACAGCTATTGTATTTCACGAAAAAATGTTACTCTTCGGAGGAGAATAACACAAGCCACAAATCGAGGTGAATCCCTGCGATATAAAACGTTTTAATCAGTTGAATTACATTATAGTTACAGAGAAAATTACAAATAGATCTTACTCCAAAACGTCTAAGGAGGAGGGTAGGATATCTAATATAGCCTAAGTAACTAGTGAATCGAGAGTGAGAGAAGAGGTAAAAAGTACATCCATCTTCTAGCCAAAAACTGGGAAAGCATATTAAAAATAGCACGATGGCATTATCAACAATCTAGAATTAATCCATACATTGTTCTTGTCCTCTTTCATGAATTCATTTGTGTTTTTTGTCTTCTTCTTTTTATGGGGGGGGGGGGGCATGAAGAATACAATTCTAATTGATAACAATGTCGCTTCCTGACAGACTTGCCCCCTAGAAGTATATAGAAGTACATATTTTATGTCGTTCATAAGTAGATGGTTACCATCTTTCACTTGATAGCGTGACGAAATTACACACGCCAGTATGTTATTTTTCCGTTCATGGAACACCCTGTACAGGTAATTGACATGTAGATGGCGCTGTTTATCCTGTCGGTCTCGTGGGCCTTCTTTGCCTACTGTCGGTCTCGTGGGCTTTCTTTGCTTAATGTCGGTCTCGTGAGCCTTTTTTGCTTAGTGTCGGTCTCGTGAGCCTTTATTGCTTAGTGTCGGTCTCGTGGGCTGTGTTTGCTTAGTGTCGGTCTCATGCGCCTTCTGTGCGTAGTGACGAGCTCATGGGCTGTATGACTCCTGAGCCGTATAACTCGTGGGCTGTATGACTCATGAACCTATTATTGATGTCGGTCTCGTGAACCGTTTGACTCGTGGGTGTCGGTCTCGTGGGATGACCCCGTAAAAAACGTAAGGAATAAACACCAACGCGGAAATAATCTATTTTGTTCCATGGGTATATGCCTCTGAGAAGCCGTTCCGGCCGTCTAGCACAGACATGTTTACTTTCAGGAGATGTACAAGTAATATAGAAGACATCGCTTTACAGTATCTACAGTTATATTATCAAAAGGATGAGCGTTCAAAGGCAACTCCTTGGGAAATGCCTAAAGTTTAATACCCCTACCCTCACGACATCTTAATACCAAACGACTCTTTCAAATACAGTTGTTCTAAGCGTAACGAATGCCGGTTGGATTAAAAAAAAATAGTTCAGCCGTCTAGCAAAGAAATTTTGTTTTCATGAAATGTTTCTGAAAATGACGGATGGAAGCTGTGGAGGCTGCAGCCATGGGCGGTGTTGACACCGGTTTACCGGTGGATGTTGTCTAGCCAACTGCTTGGAATGATGCGTACCCACTTGATGTACTGGGTGGCATAGGCGGCCTCAGCGTTGCAGACGTCTTGGTGCCCAGACGGACTGATTCGCAACGTCGGCCGGCGGGCCGATTGGGCAGTTAGGGTGGGGGCCCAGCAAATTGGACTCGACGTCATCGAGTTTGCAGGGGGAGGTGGCTCAAATTCGCCCACTAGCCCTGTAAATCACAGAACCGGGAGTGCACAGGGTGTCCCCTCAGACGAATCTCCCTTTTCCAACGCAAGGACACTCGCAGGAGCTAGTCGAAGGGCGCCCCCTAATGATGTGGCTGGTATCGAATCAGGCATTGTCTGATTGTTGGAAGACTCTATAACTTGCATGTACAAGAAGAGGAAGAGGGCACAGGGGAGGAATGGGTGTAGTGATGTGGTATTTCATGGTATATTCATGTTCCTTTTTTTGTATTACAGAAAACTACCTATGGATAGTTTCACTAATTATGTAGTGCTCCAATTATTACAAAATGCATACAGTTTTTGTTAGATACTGTAACCATTACGTAATCTATGTATCGTAAAAAGGTCATGTATAGTTCAGGGACATTCACTAGTATGTGAAAAGCTGACTTAGGTCATAACTCTCATCCACCGTTGCATACCACACACAGTCATTGCATCTTCCTCAACTGTGGTGAAGATGTTGGCATTTTCCAAGAGTAAAAAAAAAAAAAAGAAGAGAAGAAGCAGATAAGAAATGAGTAAGTGGTCATGACCAATGTGCCTTAATGGGATATTGTTCGAATCACAACTTATTTCAGATTTTTTTTTTTTTTGCTTTTCTCTGTATGTACTGCAAAGAACCATTCTATTAGATTGGATGTTTTCAGCCTTTTTGTTAAAGCTGTGGAAATTTCTGGAACTTGTGCAATTCATATGGACATTATACTTAACCTGACAGCGTTAAAGTGTGATTTTTTTTTTTCAGTTGCCCTATATGGTGGTGATATACAAGCATCTGTAAGTTGCCTAGGTGTGTTGCTTTCAGTATTTTTTTTTTTATTGATCATATCTAACAGATTCGGATTTCAGCACACAACAATAGCGGCATGTCCACATGTCAAAGTGAATGATTTGCCAGTGATTCAGGGTCTGTTAATACTCTTAATACAAGTAGGCAGCAAGGGTCATGCCAACCACTACTTTTCGACACTTACAAGGGACACACATTTTCCACACAGGCCAGTTGTTCCAATGTAACTGTTTATGCACCACGGTGTGAACGTCCTAAGTTCTGAGACAGCAACATATAAGCATGCTTAATTGGGAAAAAAAGTGTTTTTTTTTTTAATCTGTGTAACTTTGGAACATCACACACATCACCACATAAAATGCAAGCTACATTTGGCAGGAATGGAATCGCCAGAAATGCTTTCATCGCTTTAGAATAGCAAGAAACGCTTTCATTGCCTTGTGGCATTTGGTGATTAATAATTGTATCCCCCGAACAGTTCGGAGGATACTATGGATTTGGCCTCGTTGCGCCGCGTCCGCCGCAGAGATTTTCTTGTGAGCGCTCTACTGGCTGCAGTTCTTCTTCGATCATCTTCAAATTTGGCATGAAGGTGTATTATGGTAAAACAAAGACGCCTATTGTTTTTGGTGATGGCGCCCTCGCTTGTTCCGTCTTTATACATGAAAAGGTAAATTTAACAGGGTCTGCTTGTGTGTGGGACGCTGGCCTAGTTTCTTGACCGATTTTTTTTTTTCCACATTTGGTATGTAAATGTATCATAGTATACGAATAATTCATGAGTTGTGAGTGCATAGGGCACGAATATCGCACGAGGCGCGAGATAAGCCACTGTCTATTCAACAAGGCGCGTAGCGCCGCGTTGAATAGACCAGTGGCGAATCTCGCGCCGAGTGCGGTAGTACGTGCCCCAATGCACGAACAAAATCATAAATTATTCGTTTTATACAACACCTTGTCCACAATCACAGTACTAAATTAGTGACCGCCAACTCAGGAAGACCCAAAAATAAATGTAACAATCAGGCAGAGACTTGCAAACCACCCTGTGTACTGCTTTCAAACACTCGTCATGATTCGACCACACAGTCACAGGAATCACAAACTCCGCAGGGTCTATACCCATTATACGCTTACGTTAGATCGAGTTAGGCCTGACTGTTGGGCCGATCTGAGATGTCGGTAGATCTAGTAGTAGGTCTAGACTTTGTCTATTTCCGAAAATGATTTTGTATAAAAACACAGAAAAATAATCAAATTACGGTTTCTCAACTTGAAATGAAGTCTTGATTTTGGGATCACTGTCGTCCACGTAGCAGATCAGAGTCAAAAGTAAAAACACAGCAGTAGGTGTTAAAAGGCCGCGATACATGCAACTAGCTAGGTAAAGTAGCTGCGCGGACACGTTAACGTTGTTGCAGTACTCCGCCGCGCCTGGTATGTGAGACTTACCGGCAGCGCAGCGCAGCCGGCCAGCACGTACAATGTAGTTTGCTGGCGCTTTGCTACGGGTCCGGGTGGGTGTGAGCCACATAACTCTGTGAGCGGCCATGCATTAGTAGCCCCCCGCGAAGCCGTGCTATAGTACCTTCGAGCCATGCAATAGGCCCATGCCAGGGGCCTATTGTATGGCTGTCACTCTCAATGAGTTTGATAGGTATTTTCTATTGAATGTCATGTGACATGTTCTTGGCCAATCACAATTCAACATCATTCTGAGGTGTTGTATAATCAAATCTATGCACCTATACCTATTGATAATGCTGCCCTGACTGTTCCACCGTTTACATGGTCAAAGGTCACCCTGATCATGTCAAAATTTGCAAAAGTGCTCATTATGCAACAATTACTTGATTGTTACTCAAAAGATTTTAATCAGACTTGCTAAGGAGGTGTATGGTTGGTCATTCTACATGAAGGACACAACAATTTGTGGTGACGGCGCCCTCAGTCATGTCAGTGTTCCGACTTGGATGCCAATGCACATTTCTTGTATATGTGACCGTGCACCTCAAAACGGACATAAGTCGCACACACTGATCTTGCGTGAGGACTGAAAATAAGTGAAATGGGTCAACCTAGCAGAACTTGACTTTTTCATATTTTCTGAAAGAGCGGGTCTTCTTTTACTTTATGCTACAATTTGGTATCATAAAACGGGCAGGAAAATGTGTTTTTTAGCAGTTTATCTCGAACATTTTTTGTAGAATAGTGTGATTAGGTGTGTCTTTAGAATCCCTTTTCCATTTCTGAAAAACCTTGTCCACACTCTTCATTTCAACTCTAATAACTTTTGAAAGGATAGTGCTACTGCTTTGAAAGTTGGCATTAATTATGGACAAAATGTGTTAATGAGGCATGCTTAATTTCAATGTAATCTGATAATCCCTTCATTGTTGTTACTCTGGTGGTTTACTTCCTGTTTTTTGTCCCATTCATCGCACAACCAGCACGGTTTTGTAAAGATTAAGCGCTTGAATAGACACTGTACTTCAGAGCCTCTTTTCTCAGTTCACACTTTTCCTGAGTTTGTGCTTTCTTCCCAATATTTAGATAGGTTAAGAGAGTCCAAATTTTGATTTGAGTTATACATCATTTTAAAGCTTAAAGTCTGCTCTTTCAGAGTATGGTCTTAACTAAAAATTCATGTCTGGCGACTTTTTGTTTGTTTTGAGGTGCAGGGTCACATATGCTCTATAAGCCACATTTCTTGTCGGAGTTTATTCAAACTTGCTATGGAGGTTTGTGGGGGGGGGGGGGGGATTATTCTACGTATCAAAAGTTTGCATTGACAGCGCCCTCATTGTTCCGACTTTAACATGTCATATTTCTTGTATGTGCCATACTACACGTGTACATGTAACCTCATTTCTGATGGGATTTATTCAGACTTGCTAAGGATCGGTGAACGGATGGTCATTTTACATGTACTATAAGACACAACAGTTTGTGGTGGTGGTGCCCTCAGTGCTCCAACTTGGATGCCAGTCACATTTCTTGTGCATGCTCTATCAGCTACATTTCTTGTCAGATGTTATTAGAACTTGCTATTGGGGTTTATTGGGAGTTATTCTAGGTAACAAAAGTTTTCATTGCTCATTGTTGAAACTCTCATTGTTCAAACTTTTATAGGATGACATGTCATATTCCTTGTATATGCTATATACTAACCTCATTTCTCGTCGGATTTCATTGTATCCCGCGACAGTTGCCATATCATAGCAACATTCTGGCCTAAAACGTAATCCAGATGGGGTATGGGAGACGGGTTCGGGTGATACAATGTGCTCGAGTGCGAGTGCTCTAGTTATTGATTGGTTTTGGGTGGGTTTGTGCGTTTGAGCAGATTATGCCAACTTGACACGCCGCACCGTCGATTGAGTTGGGCATGCGAACGTGGCACACAAACAGTTAAAAGGAATTCCCATTTCTCTGCATAGGGAAGATAGTTTATGCAACCTTTTGTTCATAATTTTACAAAAAGCTGTCAATAAATAAAGTGTAGGAGATGAATAGAAAATATTTTATTTATTTATTTATTTATTTATTTATTTATTTATTTATTTATTTATTTTTAAAAATGGAGGGTTGCGGTATATGCTTTACATTCATAATTCTTTGTTTTGCTGTTCATGATTATCCCATTTGTGGAGTGTGAGAAAATTGCCATAGAACAGTAACGATGTGAATCTATCTCTTACAGCGCAGTGTGACTTAATATAGGTCCATTGTCTGAATGAGTAATGATAACCATCACTGTAAACCTGGAAGTTTTCGCACAAGTGATTTTTCGCCCTCGGCCAGGTCAGATGAGTTTTTCCTGTTTTCAATACTGAGGAATTTAAACATTAAACAGTGTTTCATGTAACAAGAAAAGTTTTTGTGCTTGCAGTTTTGCGCTGGATTCTTGTTGCGCAAATTATGAAAAATCTCTGCATCGTGAAAATGTCCCCTTTTATAGTACTTTCAATCCATAGTGTCATGTTGCTACTACAGTTACCATTTCTGGTAAGAATTTACCTGAAATTAATGCGATGTCTGTGTAATCTCCTTTACTCGCTGTCACCTGTCATCTGATATCCAGGGAATGTCATGTTCTTGTGGATTTTCATACATCCTACTTTGGGACAATCTACGATTTGCTGTAGGAGATAATAAAATGTCATTTTCAGTCATGGAAATGGCAGAAGTGCCAACCAAACAACTTTGTCGGTTTTGTTGCCTCTTGGTATACATGTACTATATCAGATAATCTACCTCCCGGTTCATCTAACACCACTGCGGCTAACTCATTCAGTATACTATCAATTTCATCTTTGTAATGCCCGCTGGTTTTAATCCTTAATTGGTCTAATGCCCTGTTGGCGAATTATCGTTTCGTCTAATGATGAAATGCTCTAATTGCAATTTTGTCTCCCTGGATTTTTCCCATTTTGGTCTAATAAACTTTGGGTATTACCCAGACGAAATGAACATACCCATCTGGAGGTAGACCAGCTGGTAATGACTAAGTGGCAATTGGACTAAATGGTTATTATACAAAACGGTTATAGAAGGAGCAGGATTAGACCGTGTGGGTTGAGACTTAATGGCTATTAGACGACGTGGTAGTAGACCAAGTGATACTAGTAGATCGCATTATGCTGGTGGAACTACAATAATTTAAATTCTTCCTTCCACCTCTTTTGTGTGTGTGTGTGTGTGTGTGTGTGTGTGTGTGTGTGTGTTTGTTTGTGTGTGGGAGGGGGGCTGTCAAGGAATGGGCTCAAGGGCAGACAACCATTGGAATGTGCAGACCAGTGATCTCTATATTTCATTTTTGTTTTCATTTCATTCCATTTATTTCAACATCCTGATAAAAACATTTACAAGGAATACAGGAACTATACATAAACAGTAAAATATTGGAACAATACAGGAAAATGTTCAACTTATAACAATTATACTACACACAAACATCATAAAGCAGTTATTTCAGTTTGTAGGGGGAGGGATCAACATAGACCGTTGGTCTTTACATGGCTGATCCCAAAGCTTGTATTAGAGCTAAAATAGTTGCATGAATGCAATACAAACAAGAAAAATATACCGTAATTGCATTCAACCACAAGAGGGCACTCTTGCGATCCTTTCTTGTGAGAGTAACAAAAATTAACACTATAGGGCTCACACGGGTAAATAATTCCCATAGAGACGTGTGTTGACATTAAAAAAAAAAAAAATGTAAAATAGCTGGGAGAAATGAGGTGTTTCATCTTCACTAACCTGGATAAGTGAGCTATACCCTGTCATCCATCAAATTTCCAAGGCAGGTTCTTAGGCTCAAACCCTGTCCAAGGATCCGCAAAGCCAGACTACGAGTTCTTGTCACTCAAAATATCACCTATTTCCCGTGCATGCACCCAATGAAATAGTCCCTTCAAATTCCATGAGAAAAGCTTTCATCTCATCAAACCCAAATGCAGTTTGTAGCATGGGCGTAAGTCGGGGGGGGGGGGATGGTGGGGGGATATATCCCCCCCCCCCCCCCCCCCGAAGTGGAGGAGGGGGGATGGCCTGTACAATCATCCCCCCCCCCCCCCTGAATTTTGAGGGGAAAAAATGGAGGAAGCAGAAATGTGATTGTATCAACTTTGACATATTGCATGACGTTTGTACGCCGGCCTTCAGACAGGTAATATAACTGAACAGTATTCTATCTTGTAGGAAAATGTATACATAATTTCTCTAGCGCTCGCTCGCTTCGCTCGCTCGCGAGGAAAGTAACATGGACATACTCTGTAAGGTAAGGCTCAGACGTTGAAAACGTCAAATAGTATAGGCCTACTTGTAAACATGCTATGACGCGAGTAACAGGGGACCATCTGCAAAATATGTACGAAAACAAACAAAGACACAAACAATAGCAAAAACTATATCGTCATAACTGAACCCCTTCCATTTCCTGAATCATTCCTGAGAAACGACAGTGACTGATTACTCAGTCAAGATACATCTATATATATGGGCATACCCAGGGAAGATCAGGGGCGTCGAATCTATCTGGGGGGGGGGGGGGGCAAAGGCACTGCCCATATGCAAAGGCACTGCTCATATGCAAAGGCGTCGATGGGGGGGGGGGGGGAGAGGGATGGTTCCCCCATAAAAGTGGGACAAACAAAAGCGAAAAATATAGCTACAAAAGGCAGTTTTTGGAGTGTAAAATATCAAAATTTTAAAGTTCGCTCGCTCGCATTTAACCGCTATGCCATTCTCCTGATGTTGCTGCCAGTGACTGACAGCAGTTGCGCCCGGTGCCAAAGCGAAAAATATAGCTACTATCGGCAGTTTTTGGACTGTAAAATGTCAGAATTTTGAAGCTCGCTCGCTTTGCTCGCTCGCATTTAATCATTATTCCGTTCTCCTGATGTTGCTGCCAGTAATTGCCAGCAGTTTTCGCCCGGTGCGCCCTCCTTAATTTCCAAAGCGAAAATATAGCTACGTATGGCAGTTTTGGGACTGTAAAATGTGAAAATTTTGAAGCTCGCTCGCTTTGCTCGATCGCATTTAATCATTATTCTATTCTCCTGATGTTGCTGCCAGTAATTGCCAGTAGTTTTCGTCCGGTGCGCCCCCCCCCCCCTTAATTTCCAAAGCGAAAAATATAGCTACGTACGGCAGTTTTGGGAATGTGAAATGTGACAATTTTGAAGCTCGCTCTCATTTAATCATTATGCCATTCTCCTGATGTTGCTGCCAGTAATTGCCAGCAGTTTTCGCCCGGTGTGCCCCCCCCCCCTTTATTTCCAAAGCGAAAATATACAGCCACAAAGGACATTTTTTTTTGGACTGTAAAATATCAAAATTTCAAGCTCACTCGCTTCGCTCGCTCGCTCGCATTTATTCGTTATGCCATTCTCCTGATGTTGCTGCCAGAAATTGCCGGCAGTTGTGCCTGGTGTGCCCCCCTTAATTTCCAAAGTGAAAAAAAAAAAACAGCCACAAACGGCAGTCTTTGGACTGTAAAATGTCAAAATTTTCAAGCTCGCTCGCTCGCATTTAACCGCTATGCCATTCTCCTGATGTTGCTGCCATGCAGTGATTGACAGCAGTTGCGCCCGGTGCGGCTCCCCTTAATTTCCAAAGCGAAAAAGTATAGCTATAAACGGCAGTTTTTAGACTGTAAAATATCAAATTTTCAAGCTCGCTCGCAATTAATCGCTATGCCATTCTCCTGATATTGCTGCCAGTGACTGACAGCAGTTGCGCCCTGTGTGCCCCCCTTAATTTCCAAAGCGAAAAATATAGCTACGAACGGTAGTCTTTGGACTGTAAAATGTGAACATTTCAAAGCTCGCTCACTTCGCTCGCTCGTTTTTAATCATTATGCCATTCTCCTGATGTTGCTGCTAGTAATTGCCAGCAGTTTTCGCCCGGTGCGCCCCCTTTATTTCTAAAGCGAAAAAATACAGCCACAAAGGACAGTTTTTTTGGACTGTAAAATATCAAAATTTTTAAGCTCACTCGCTTGGCTCGCTCGCATTTATTCGTTATGCCATTCTCCTGATGTTGCTGCCAGTAATCGCCGGCAATTGTGCCCGGTGTGCCCGGTGTGCCCGGTGTGCCCCCTTAATTTCCAAAGGCGAAAAATATAGCTGCGAACGGTAGTTTTTGGACTGTAAAATGTGAAAATTTTGAAGCTCGCTCGCTTCGCTCGCTCGCATTTAATCGCTATGCCATTCTCCTGATGTTGCTGCCAGTGATTGACAGCAGTTGCGCCCGGTGCCCCCCCCCTTAATTTCCAAAGCGAAAAAGTATAGCTACAAAACGGCGGTTTTTAGACTGTCAAAAATAAAATCAAAATTTTCAAGCTCATTCGCTTCGCTCGCTCGCATTTATTCGTTATGCCATTCTCCTGATGTTGCTGCCAGTGATATCCGGCAGTTGTGCCCGGTGTGCCCCCCTTGATTTCCAAAGCGAAAAAATACAGCCACAAACGGCAGCCTTTGGACTGTAAAATGTCAAAATTTTCAAGCTCGCTCGCTCCGCTCGCTCGCATTTAGCCGCTATGCCATTCTCCTGGTGTTGCTGCCAGTGATTGACAGCAGTTGCGCCCGGTGCGGCCCCCCTTAATTTCCAAAGCGAAAAAGTATAGCTACAAACGGCAGTTTTTAGACTCTAAAATGTCAAAATTTTCAAGCTCGCTCGCATCTAATCGCTATTAAATAGCGGCCATTCTCCTGATGTTGCTGCCAGTGATTGACAACAGTTGCGCCCTGTGTGCCCCTCTTAATTTCCAAAGCGAAGAATATAGATACAAAAGGCAGTTTTTGGACTGTAAAATGTCAACATTTTTAATGCAAAAAGATTTATATCCCCCCCCCCCCTATTGCTTCGCTCCCTCACATAACCGCTCCTCCTATAGGTCAAATCCTGTCTACGCCGGTGATAGGCCCCATTATTTAGTAGGCCTTCACAGTGATGTCGCACAGGGGGAGCAAGAGCTGATATACCACGATCTAGTTATTCAATAATATATTGTGAATATTTCATTTTCTTATTGTTTTTTTTAAGAAAAGAAAACAAAATTTTCACCAAAAGTGTGCACCAGATCGCTGAATTTCAGGTCTGAAAATGCAAAATCTTCCTCGTGTGGAGAGGGATACCCCCCCCCCCCCCATACCCACCCTCCCCCGTTCGGTCGCTCCGCTCCCTTTCACAGATATTTCCAAAAAAAAAAAAAAATGTATTCATACTTTTAAGGTCTGATTTTCCGCAGAACATTTATCCGACAAGCAAAAAAAAAAAAAATCAACAAGAACAAAAGGTCTTCATATTTTTGCTGCCACTTTCCTCCCACTTTATATTTCAAGCAAAAGAGTGGGGCATCCGATCCTGTAAAGTGTGTGTGTGCGTGTGTGTGTGTGGGGGGGGGGGGGCACCAAGCTTCTTCCCCCCCCCCCCCCCCCCTCCCCCAAGACTGCGCCGGTCCGGTTATGGGCTTGTAATCTTGGTGATGGTGACCATCCCCCCCCCCCCCTTCCCACTCCTCAGTACGGATTTACGCCGTTGGTTTGTAGACGAACTCATACTCAATATCTGCAGGTATTCAGTTTAATGCCAAACTGCATTAATGATTTTTAATTAATATTTTCTTCATGTATTTTTGGTACCGTTGGTATGAATTTGTGAAGGGGTCTGGGACATTCCATTTTATTTACAGGTGTGAGCCCTATAATGTTGGACGAAGTGAAGGGCACGTGAAGGTCTATTCCTCTTATTCCTTTCACCCTTACTTACTTACCTTTACTCTTTCCCTCATCTCAAGGGAGCTGTCTCGCGTTTGTTAATGTGTCTGTATGTGTGTACTTCGTCTCTGTCTTACTTTACTTTCTTTGCCTCGCTGTATCAATTCTTTTACTATCTGTAATATCTTTTCTTTTTATTATCATGTTTAGGGGTCTGCAGACTACAAACTCTGCTTGAAAGCAATTGACCTTTGAGGTATCCGGATATTTCCTGTAGAGATCAGTGGTACAGACAGATACTGCTATATCCGCATTCAACCATAAGAGGGCACTCTTGCAATCCTTTCTTGTGAGAGTAAAATTAGGACTCTTCTCCTCTTATCTTGGAGACACTTAGATAAATATAATGTTGGACGAAGTGAAGGACACAGGTAGAAAAATCACACCTTCATTTTTTTTTTTTTTTTGTTGGTGAGGGCAGAACTGTCAAGTTTTTGTTTTTGTTTTTGTTTTTGTTTTTGTTTTTGTTTTTGTTTGTTTTGTTTTTTGGGGGGCGGGGGTGTTTGTTTTGTTTCTAAATGTACACATATGCATGAGTATTATGTGTGCAATAAAGCTGTAAAGATGTAGTTTCATTCAGATAATGGTGAAAATGTGAAATATCAGCCGAAACGATGGCCAGGGGTCTAGGAACACTACCCCCCCCCCCCCTGAAAAACCATCCCCCTGATAACTACCACCCGGATGATTCCCCCAGGACAATTCCCATCTAGGGCAACTACCTCCCCCCCCCCCCCCCCCCCCGACAGCTACCCTCCAGGGCAATGACCCCTAGGTCAATCCCCCTCAGGACAACTACTCCTTGGATAACTACCCCCGGATATAAATTACCCCCACCCCCCCCCCCCCCCGATAGCTACCCCTGGAAAATTACCCCCATAATAACTCCCTGGATAACTACCACTCGGATAACTACCCCCGGGCTAACTACCCCCCCCCCCCCCTCGATAAACTCACTCGTCTATCGTTAACCACAACCCCACTTTACACATCTTATTAAGGAGCTTAAAATGCCTCTAGTGCACGTCTTCCTCTTCTCCCCCTCCTTTTCTCTGTCCACGTGAAGGTTGTCTCTTCCTCTCATTCCTCTCATTCAGTCACACCATTCCGGGCAAGCTACGCGGGCTTGTGGCGAGGAGGTAGTTTCCAGCACGTAGAAGATTTTCAGCGGGCGAACAAGAATGTTTGCAATTTTCATTCATGCCTTGTCATACCGTACGGGGGGACTTCTGCGGCTTGACTTGCGGGGAAACAAATTTACTCCCCGGAGCTCTTCGCAGTTGGTCCGCACCTGACAGTATCTAGCGCGTAGTTGCCCGGAGGTGCTCACGCAAGTCCGATTTAACCGCAGCCAAGTTTTGAGCATGACCAAAGCTTTTTTCCGGGTGAGTCGCGGGAATGCCTGTAGAGGTCCACGCAGAACGCAGTAGGAGACCCTTAGCGGCAGTACTTCCCAGGCAATTCCCACGCAGGTACTTCGCAGTACCGTATGCAGCCAAGATAATGAAATTCTGTGAGATTTCAGCCATTCCATTGGAGGAATTCCTTCACTGAGTTGTCATCCCCCACGCGACTGGTACAAAGGTCACACAGTATACTCGCAAGTATAACGCATCCAGCAAGTAAGACACATGCGCTGACTCGCACAAATCCTTTTCCGCCCTCAGGAATGTCCGGTATGCTAGAAAATCCCTACACGTAACAAGCCCGAGTAGCTTGCCCGGAAAGGTGTGACAGGGCCTAAACACGGTTGCGGGTAAAAAAAAAAAAAAAAAAAAAATATGCGTGCGCATCTCCGGGCGACTACTTTTGAGATACATACAAGGTACTGTCATGTGTGGATCATCTACGGGGACCTCCGGGTAGTCAAAATTGTTCTTTGCAAGTCGCACGCAAGGCTGGTGTGACACGGCCTTTACCTTTCCTCTTTCCCTCATTACAAGGGAGCTGTCTTGTGTTTGTTAATGTGTCTGTATGAGTGTACTTCGTCTCTGTCTTACTTTACTTTCTTTGCCTCGCCATATCAATTTTGTAACTATCTGTAATATTCTTTTTAATCATAATCATTAGGGGTCTACAGATTACAAGTTCTGCCTTTTTTTTTTAGTAGTCTCCTCCATTTCCAACCAGTTTTTTTTCTTGTCTCGAGATTATTAGGAATTTAATTGTATTGCTTATTACTGTTCATTTTTTTTTGTCATTGCATTTTTCATTGCATCATTAGTTTATGTGAATTCAAATGGTGTAATTGTATGACTTGGAAATAAAATAAACGAAACTTTTAACTGAAACTGAATTAGGGGTATTATTCCCCCAGTAAAACTACCCTCAGATAACAACCCTCTTTAGGGCAATTATCCCCAAGGCCAATTCCTCCTAGGACAATATTCCCCATATATAGGGCAATCCCCCTCCCTCAGACAACTACTCAAGTTAGGTTATGCTAGGAAAAAAGGCACGGAATAAACGTGTTATCGCCTATAATTATGTCTGCATAATTATATAATATATTTTCTATCTATTTCATTGATTATTGAATAAAAACTGTATCTATTTCGACAATGCCTATTACTGCCACCAGTTGTGTTGAGGCGTTTCTTCAATGCGATTTTACTGTTATACCGTAAGCGCTCATTTCAGAATTGCCCTGCTGTCCAATAAACATGAAGAACTAGTATGATAAGGGAGGCGGGAAGAGATTCCCATCTCCTTGGTATAATTCCCACAGAGCGTTACCTTCCTTGACAATTACCCCTTGTTAAAATCAGACCCCAAACAATGACCCCTCTTACAATCACCCTGCCCCAGGAATATTACTTGTTTTCCAACAACGTTTATTATTTCAATTGAAAAACGCACACACACACACACACTCATTTTATTTTTCGGATGAAATGGATCGTTTGGTTTTTGTTGAGACCCAACTTCAGGTTTCTAACGTCTTTTTGGTGAGATATAGAGACCTATTACGAAATAATTGAGCATGTCTCACCCATATATTCAATCTCACCCATATATTCTCACCCTCTCACCCATATATTCAATCTATCCCTACTCAACGGAAATTATCCAGACTCCTTCAAAACGGCCAAAGTTATCCCCATTTATAAAAGAGAAGATCCCTTAATGGTGAAAAATTATAGACCCATTTCATTGTTACCTGCAATATCGAAAATTTTAGAAAAAGTAGTTTACAAGCGTCTCCACTCGTTCATGATTGAAAATGAAATATTAAATGCGAATCAGTTTGGTTTTAGGAAAGGATTTTCTACCGATTATGTTATAATCAAACCTGTTGATGCGCTTACTAAAAAAGGAGCATATAATTGGAGTTTTTATGGACCTTAGTAAAGCGTTTGACACTATTGATCATGATATTTTACTTGAAAAATTACATAACTATGGTGTGAGAGGGATTACTCTGTCGTGGTTCAGAAGTTATCTAAGTCATCGAAAACAATATGTTGTATTTAAATCCACTCACTCAACATATTCTAACGTGTCATGCGGTGTCCCTCAGGGATCTATCCTTGGGCCTCTAATCTTTTTGATTTATATCAAACTCCTCTCCTCGTTTAAATTTCATCTTATTTGCAGACGACACCAATGTTTTTTATTCCCACAAGGACATTGTAACAGTGGTTGATACATTAAATACGGAATTAAGCAACATCTCGAAGTGGATTAGAAGTAATAAGCTTTCATTGAATATTGATAAGACATGTTTTATACACTTTCATACGTTGCAATCCCAAGCCACCCTTCCTCAAGGTATTTTTATTGATGATATAAACATTGCTGAGAAACATTCAACCAAGTTCCTAGGAGTAACCCTAGATAGCAATCTAACTTGGAATACTCATGTTCAGAATATTACAACAGCAATACCTCAAGCAACTGGCGTTTTAAGAAGAATAAAATATTTAATTAATGATCAAACTTTAATTATGTTATACAACACTTTATGTTTACCATATGTAATGTACTGTAATAATTGTATGGGGCAACAGTAGCAAAACAAAATTGAACACAATTTTTCTTCTCCAGAAAAAGGCTCTTCGTATATGCACACATTCAAATTTTTTGGCTCACACTGATCCCATATTTTATCGCCTAAAAACTTTGAAGGCCCATGATATACATTTATACCTAACTGCCATATTTATGTATAAACACACTCGAAATGTATTACCATTTTTTCATAATACCCTAGTAACCAATGACCATATTCACTCATACCCTACCCGTCGTTCCCATGATTTTCACTTAGGTAATCCGAAGCTTTTACTTGCTCAAAAGTCGATTAGACATCAAGGTCCGGATACATGGAACACTCTTCCTGAGGAGTTAAAACAGTGTGCCTCCTTGTTTTCATTTAAAGCAAACTTAAAGAAGTACATTTTATTACGGTATATTTCAAATATGAACTAAAAACAAATAAATTATATAACTAATGTTGGTCTCCTGATAGCAACAGCGCATATCGTTCCCTCTTTCAGTAAACCAATTTCACTATTCTAAATTCCAGCCTATCTGCTATTGTGCAACCTCAAGCACTTGCACACACATTCACCACCACCACCATCACACACCAGAGTTTATTTTCCCCTGCTACCTTCGCAGCAAAATTTATATTGTTACGAATTTAGTACGTCCTTATCTTTTCCTCGGGCCGGCCATCTTTTCAAGCAATACTTATAATGGCGGCCCTCTGCATAATCGTTTCTTAACTATAAATGTTATTCTTATCACTGCTGCATAGACATGCATTCTGTATATTAAATTTCTTTCATATCGTTGTTTATGCAAGTCAAAAGACTGTGTTAAATTTACTTTACATATGTCCTACATGTTCATGATTGTGTACTTATATGCATCGTGGTTTATGCCAGTCAAACGACTTTGCGTTGAATTTACTTTGTATATTTCCTGCATTTTCATGATTATGTAACTTATGTATATTGATTTGCAGAAAATAAAGTATCTATCAAACAAATGTAATACCCTTTCCATGATTTTCCAACCTCAACTTCTCCCTCCCCCTCCCTTCCACTTCACCTCTCTCCTCCCAGCCTTGTCCGAACCTTGAACTTAGTTAAAGTCGGACGATCGTAACCCCTAAAGGGCTTTTTACATTTGCAGTGTTTTGCTTAGTCCTGTACCAACGGTGGGGCTAAGGGGGGCCTTAGCCCCACCGTTGGTACCGGACTTTCCTTAGGCCACTTTCTGTTAACACTTGTTTTTGCCAAAGTGGGCTACCCCACCGATAATCCCGTACTATCTGGCCCTGCAAAAAAAAAAAAAAAAAAAAAAAAAAGCAGGGCTAGCACCGCAATTGCGGTGCTAACCTCGCAATTGCGGTGCCAAGCAAGCGAGTGTGAACAGAACGAAGAAATAATCCGGGGCTAAGCGACGGAGATGAAGCCCGAACCCCATAAAGTACAGGACTAATTATACGAGTGTAAAAATATCAGTTTTCTCTTTAGCCCTGGACAAGAGCTTAGTACGGGATTTATTGGTGCGTGCAAAAAGCTGAAAAAAAAATGGTACGGGATTGGTCCTGGGTCAGAGAAAAAAAAAAACAAGTGTAAAAATGGTACTTAATTGTGTAACTCCTCCTCCGAACGAAATTTGTACATGCAGTTGCGCAATGTCAGACTGCAGTGCTATCCATAAAGCGGGGTTCCCACTATCGTGCGATCCATTGCGAACGCCACGATTGGACATTCGTAACTGATCGTGGAAAATTTGTTCAACTCGTCTGAAACTTCACGTTTGGATACGAGGTTATGCGAGTCAATACGTGTTGGTTCGCTGGGATGCGATATGGTCACGATTGGTCTATTTCAAGCAATACGATCTGTCACGATGTGGTCTCCGATTCAAATATGACCCGATAGGATTGTCCCGATTGAGTCTACGATTAGTTTCGATCTAACACGATCATTACGATCGAGATCCCCGATCTGGTGCGTGCAGCTGTGTTCTGATACGTTCCAGTACGAATACCGCGAAGCAATGCGGGCTGTTGAGATAAGATACGATATCTTTCACGATCGGGATCAAAAGCGACTCGATTTAAGGCGCGATTGGACCCGAATGGGAATATTATAGTCCGACTGACAATGTCTTTCATTATTTCTCTAACTTCTTAAGAGTGATTAGGCCTATTTATCCACAACCATTGATGATGGCAAGGGTTGACTGAGGATGACGACAACGTGACCTTTGCAATATTGCGAATGACAATTACGTTATCATCAGAGAGAAAGCAGCGCCTATATAGGCCAGCCACAACGTCAGAAATTCCCTTTTCTAATTCAACCTAAAGATTATTGAATCGACATGCTCGGCCTCAGCACCCCCCTCCTCTTAAAAAAAACAAACAAAAAACAACTGCATACGCAAGATCAAATCATTGCCCCCCCCCCCCCTCCCCCCACAAAAAAAAGAAAAAAGATAAAGACAAATGTTTTGCCTTCCTTTGAAACACATGAAGAAAATATGAAATGGAAGCTTAAAGAGAGGATTGGATCTTTTTGAATGCTGACATTAATATGTGTTATAGGCTCAGTATAAGAAAGTTGACCGAACTTAGTATTGTTTATGTGTTTGATTTCATATTCGCATAGTACGTATATATGCCTTTCTATTTCAAAATGTCGTTATCTCATGGGGTATTGAAAGTTTGGTGGGTTTAGCTTGATAAATAGTTTTTTTCAACAACGTTTAACAAAACCGATATACACACAACAGAAAAGTAACTCCCCTAATATCACTTTTTAACACAAAATAAGTTTGAAGCAAAATTATTTCGCAGGGGTATTGTTACGCGTCTTATCAACTAACCTCTATGTGAAAAATGACAATAGTGACAATGGTCACTTTTCAAAAGTCACAAAAGTTTTCGTGGGGTATGAGAAACATTCTGCTTTCAATAGTGTTATTTTAGGATTCATTGTGCCAGCCCTCCCCTATTCAATCTCAAAAGTACAGTTTTGCAGTTTTTGCTCCATCTTTAAAGTGTACATGCTTACTCAATGAAGACACAACTACTCTTTCTTATGCTCACTTGACATGGGCTGCTAGATCTTGGCTGCATCATCTGACAACAATCCTTAACTAAATGGATTTTGCAGTTTAATAAGAGTAGACACAGCTATTTTCCTCTAAAAACCAAACCACAAAAAAAAAGAAAACATGAAAATTGTTACAATAGATGTGAAGGGGTCAAATGATGGATGATGAAACAACAACAGCGATTGATAATTATATACACAAGAAACAATACTTTACCCCCCCCCAAAAAAAAAAAAAACCAAACAAACAAACAACCCAACAACAACAATTACTGTAGTATAGTTATAAAAAGTAATCAAATTTGCCTTTGATGTGTGCTCACTCATGCACGATTCAGGAAATCATTCTCATTTTTATACTGACCTTAGTCAATACGTGCAGACATACCACAGTCATTATAGTTTTGCTATTTTTTTTGTTAAAAAATTACCCCAAATTGATTACGGGGAACTCCGTTTTTGTGCGTCTGTGTTATGGTAAAACAATGTATAGTGATAATAATGATATGTATGAAAATACATAATACAAAATACGTACGATCTTGGAGCAAAATAAGGGTAAATATAAAAAAAAGAAGAATGAATATATGTATATAAGTAGGAGGGAAGTGAAAAAGTCGATCCCGATCAACACGATTAAGAAGTACGATTAGATGAGATTTGCTGCGTTTTGATACGATCCAAGACAACCTGATGCGATGATCTCGATCAACAATTAATCGTGTTAATCGTAGAAAATTTTTGAACCGTCCAAAATTTTTCTACGATTAATGCGATTGCCACGACTGACGTCAAGATCTGATAAGATCACCACGATTCCTTCACGATTAAGACCACGATTTCAATCGTGGCGCCAATCGTGATAGTGGGAACCCCGCTTAAACGTGTGGGATAATACTGCCACTGAGACACGTGTGTGTGTGTATGTGTGTGTACGCATCATACACAAACATTGCGACCGCGAGCTGCGGTGATTGGCGGAGAGAGGCCAGAAGACGCGTGGCTCTTTTGGCCTCTCTTCATGCGCATGCGCACTGTGAGTTGAATACGTCCATTCGGGAGCTCGCGTGTCTCGGACAACCATTTTGGGTCAGGTGATTTTGAGCCGCAGTCTTGTTCGCTGATCCATCGAGCCAGCTCTATTCATTCGATGTCACGACATTTCATACATAATGGGGAGGCAGCGTGTTTCGTTCGTCTCCGTGCAGCACAAACCACTCGCCACGATTGTTAGGCTTTGATATTCACTTTATTCTCCCTTTAATATACAGTTGTACCACTCTTTTCCTCCCCCTATCTCCCTACGTCTTCACTACTGCAACTTCAACTTCTAGTTCTCTGCTGCCCCTCAGGGTATTTTGTCACTATTTCCCTTCCTTACACTCTCTTTATGATATGTCGCTTCCCTTTTCAGTTCTCCTCTTTATATGCTCTTCTTTTATTGAGCCACGATTCCCATACGGACTACACACACATGGTGCTACCGCAAACCTTCAATACGCATATAAAGCAGGACTTCTCGTTATAGAATCATTACGCTTTTGGACAATTGCTATATTATTATGAATAAAAAGAAGTATTAACCTTCTTATCTTCATTCTCATTCTGTGTTTATGGATAGACGTGTAATGGTGTTGTAGGGATAACATTAACAGTATTTCCCCCGAAAATATGGCTGCTTAATTCCAAACTTAGAGATGACTACATAGGAAGCTAGCCCCTGCTTGAAACTACACATAGTCTGAGAGCTGGCTGCTGGTCAATTTACCCCATCAAGCCCAAAAGGTTTGACCCCTCAGAGTTGCTGGGGCCACCCTCCTCATTAAAAAAATGCCCGTCAGCCTGGTCCCTGAGGGCGGGTTCGGCCCCCAGGGACCCCCCGAAAAGGCCCTCCGGCGGGTGTAATTTACCCCATGGAGCCCATGGACCAAACTTGGCCTATATGAATGTCCTATGGGTGTACATAATCAAAATATAAAAACTGACAAAATATCTGGTCGGGAAAGGGGTTGCCAGACCGCTTGTTTGCAGGCATAAAACCTTGTTTTTGGTCAAGGAGTCTGCGCCAAGACTACACTGTCCCATAGGCCCTGTACTGTAGCGTCTCCCAACAGGCTGACAGACAGTGCCAGTTAGTGCATGTAGTAGTCTTGGCGCAGACTCCTTTACGCGCAACAAGGGTTATTGCCTGCAAACTACCCATTATACCCTGGGACCCAGGGTAGTTTGCATGCATAAATTGACCACACACACACACCCACCCCCCCCCCCCCCACACACACACACATACACACACACACACACACACACACACACGCACACACACACATACACACACAATTATGTTTACACATGACTCTATGTACAACTGTATATACCATAACACTAAACATGTTACAATTGATAGGTTTCTCATTAATGCAGCCATAATACCTTGCACATAATAAATGTCAAACATATAAGATGTTCATACCTTTTGAATGTTTTACATGGATACTATCAATACACCTTTAAGGAACACTGAAGAAATTTGAAATTTGTGTGAAGTTGTATTAGGTTTTATTGGCCACACAGCCTACTCTTTCTGTATGATGTATTCACCTTATGAGACTCAAATAGAGCTTTTCAGAAAATGCTGAAAAACCTTTGTTGTGAGTAAACTTCAGTTTAAGACCAACCACAACAGCGCTAAAGGCCAGTTGTATAACACATTTAAGTAAACATTTTCATCAACCGTGCATTAAACATAACTCTAATAAAGTTTATGTCAACAAGTGGGATGTAGCTTGGATTACTTCTTTTTCTCCTGCTTGATATCCTCTTTTAGATACAAATAACAAGTCTCAATCCTAATATAAGATTCCTTTGAAAACCTCAAACTAATAACTTTTTGTGTTTTTGGCTGATAAAAACCACCCTTTGATGTATAAAATAGGCAAGGATTACAGCATCCATGCCAACATTTCCTTTATTTGACTCTAATAAATTCCAAATCAGAATAAACTGCATAACATAAGGAAGGAGCTTAATGGTTTTGGAAATGATATTGATCAATTTTCATACTCAGTAGTGCATGTCACCTCATAGTTTTGGACAAATATCTGCATATCTATAATACTAATGAACATGTAATTACGGTGTTCTATATACATGTATTTCTTCCTTGGAACCTCAAATAACAAGCTTCACAATAGAATGATAACTTTCTGTAATGGAAATAAACAGGCCAAGAGCATTTACTTTGATCTTGTGTTCTCTTCATCTCTTCAGCGCTTTTTTTTTTTTTTTTTGGTCATCTTCTTATTTCTGGAGATATACTTTATTTATAATAGTTCCCAGCCCCACACAAATGGTGTCACATACTGCAAACACTGCCAATGACCGTGACCAGTACACACCAAGTTGAAACATGATAGCTCTCTTTTTATATAGCATATAGGCTGAAAGTATTAACTTGGTCTTGTGGTCTCTTTATATCAGCAGTTTTGTCAACTCCTTATTTCTGGAGATACACTGTACTTCATCTTCAGTTCCCCAGCCCCACACAAACAAAACTCAACCTACGGTGTCACACACTGCAAAGAGCGCATCATAGTATATGATTGCCGTTAACCCGGGACATATACACACAACGTGAAACATAAAATTACCAGCTAAATGAAATGTTAGCTTAATTTCTTTTCTTTAACAATAGCATGCACGTTGAGAGCATTTACATGTTGTGTTCTCTTTTATATTAGAATTTTTGTCAACTCCTCATTGAGATACTTTGTCTACCCCCCTCCCCCCCCCCAAAAAAAAAAGATAATACTTCCAGGGTGTCACATACCATATACAGTTACAATGCAGGTCCTAGTTCATATTTATGATTTAGTTGTCATTCAAAACCATGGCAATTACACATCAAACCATGCATCACACTCTATGGAAGACTAAAGCTTACATAAATTACGTATAATGTAGGCCTAGGCATTGCACATGTTTCAGTTGCAGTCTTATGATTCCTGAACTGACCAGTATTTGGCATGAATTTATTTCATATAATATAAAACATAATTCACATTTTAGTCTATCATACAGTATAATGCATGATTTGAGAAACTGAAGTCTACTCACAACAAAGGGTTTATTTCAGCATTTTCCAAATATATATATATATGTATATATATATATATATATATATATATATATATATATATATATATATATTTGTCTTATATGGTGGATACATAATAAAGGGTAAGCAGGTTGTGTGGCCAGTAAAACAGAATACAATTTCACACAAATTTCAAAATCTCTTCAGTGTTCCTGCTTGAAGGTTCACTGATAGTATCGATGTAAAACATTCAAAAGTTATGAACATAATAATTATAGGTATGTACGTGCAAGGTATCATGGCTGTATGGAGAAACCACTGGTCATGTTTTGTGTTACGGTATTCTTAGTATACATAGAGTCATGTGTGAATGTGTGTGTGTGTGTGTGTGTGTGTGTGTGTGTGTGTGGGTGTGTGTGTGGGTGTGTGTGTGTGGGGGGGGGGGGGGTGTGTGTGGTCAATTTGTGCATGCAAACTACCCTGGGTCCCAGGGTATAACGGGTAGTTTGCAGGCACAAACCCTTGTTGGGCGTAAAGGAGTCTGCGCCAAGACTACTACATGCACTAACTGGCACTGTCCGTCAGCCTGTTGGGAGACGCTACAGTACAGGGCCTATGGGACAATGTAGTCTTGGCGCAGACTCCTTGACCAAAAACAAGGTTTTATGCCTGCAAACAAGCGGTCTGGCAACCCCTTTCCCGACCAGATATTTTGTCAGTTTTTATATTTTGATTATGTACACCCATAGGACATTCATATAGGCCAAGTTTGGTCCATGGGCTCCATGGGGTAAATTACACCCGCCGGAGGGCCTTTTCGGGGGGTCCCTGGGGGCCGAACCCGCCCTCAGGGACCAGGCTGACGGGCATTTTTTTAATGAGGAGGGTGGCCCCAGCAACTCTCAGGGGTCAAACCTTATGGGCTTGATGGGGTAAATTGACCAGCAGCCAGCTCTCAGACTAACAGTGTGAACATGGTGTATGCATTTCAACAGTGTGATCACAGTGTCCAACACTGTGCATTACAGATGAATCATTATAGCTCGTTTCGTCGAAGTCCGTTTATACACATTGCAGCTACTCGTTTTATCTACCACTATACAGGGGATCAGTTCTTGCCATTCCTGTTTAACGTTCGTTAGTTAGTTATTTAGTTAGTTAGTTAGTTAGTTAGTTAGTTTGTTTGTTTGTTTATTCATTTAGTTAGTTTGTTTGTTTGTTTGTTCCTAAAAAACCAAGTATTTCACTCCTACCCCACTCGACGGTCAAATGAATTCCACTTACCTCTTTTCCGAACAAGTTTAGGGAAAAATTCTTTTACCTACACTGGTCCAAATTATTGAAATTCTCTAAACCACGATATAAAAATAGCTCCCTCTTTGTATTAATTTAAACGGAAACTAAAATCTGTTCTTTTGCAATTTTACAATAACATCTGTAATGAATCGGATTAGCTTTATAAATTCTTCATGCTGATACCCCCTTTGAATAATCCGCATAGTTTTTTGACATTGTCGCTCGCACTGGATGACCATCACCAAGTACGTGAATAAAGTTTTGGGTTAAATTAATTAGGATTTTCTTCGAGATCTGCTCTCTGTACGCTTATATAATGAGGGAGTTCTTTCCGTCTTGTCCCGTTTTAGTCTAAATTTTGTTTGCCATCGTCCAACCCCATGTATCGTTATCTCCGTTGTGCTAGTCTTGCTTCCTGTCGTAGCCTGTCTTTTGCTCTTAACTAGCCTCGTCGATGTCCCTTTGTCGCTTCATGTCTGTTTATATGTTAGTGCTGTCATTAGGTGTTTTTTTTTTTTCCTTTTCTATCTGACTGTCTGGGCCTCCATTTCTATTTTCATTTTGTCTATTTCTATTTTTACTTTGTCAAATGTTTTAATTTTTTTCTATTTTCTTCTTTCTGTACCTTTTTTTTTTTTTGCTGTTACAACTATTTCCTGCTGTTGTTGCTTCAGTCATTCTTGTTCTGTTCTGATGCCGATTGCTACCAATATCATCCACTGAATCTTTCTCTCCCGAGGGGCCCACACTCTACAAGCTCCGTCTTTTTAGTGGGTCCCTCCGTTTTTCGCCTTGTGTACGTTGATATTCCACTTTATTTCAATTTACTTCAGGCATTGCAATGTATCTTTACTGTAAGTATAATAAGGACTGCTTTACTTTGTTAAACTCACTTTGTTTGTTCTTTTATATGATTCCTGTCACTGAAGAAAGAGTGATGTATGCCATGTTATTTTTTATTGTCGAAAAACGGAATAAATTTGAATTGAATTGAATTTGTTTTAATCGGAAAATTGTCGGGCCATGAATTGTTATTGCTTGAAGAAAACTTCCATTACTAGCCCAGTTTGTAAGTGTAACATACAGTCCATTGTATAACTCACCTCTATACAATGACTAGTGATACTAAGTTAAGATCCTTGGGGTTATGATTGTTGTTTTTTTTAACGTTGGTAGAATAACACACTGAAACAGAGGATTATTGTTGTATCGTGGGTTACAAGTAACAAAATTTATGACTGCAAAATAAGGAACAGAAAAGGCGTGGCAGTAAACGTCTCGGTTTATTGCAGAACTGTCCGTCTCTAGACATGCACTTAATGTTTATGAAAACAGTTTCAATAAGTGGAGTGTTGGAATGCATGCTGACACCTGAGGCACATGCATACTAGTACAAGGGGGTTACGTAATGAGGTTACATAATGAATGTCTGGATGTCTAGACACTTTATGAATATGCGATGTATATCTGTAAACACTTATGATAGAGAAAACAGACCTCGGAAAGGTCGCAACACTGGGCACATTCACCGTTTTTAATCCATTTTATCTTTCATTGTAAGAACAGTTTTTCAGCCGTTGATCCTTGCATAAATCATCATGATTGAATGCTCCTAAACCGAAAAGAAAAGCAAAACTTCCAACCACAAAAATTTTAATCCGAGAAAAGGTGCTTATCTGCCTATTGCAATTTGCTTGAAGACCTTCTCCTTATTAATTGTGGGACCAAAGTAATGATAAAAAGCTTAAAAGTGAATTGCTTTCTGACCCTGCAATTCGGCGCCATCCTTGAGCACATTCTATACATGACTATAATTATTGAAGAGTATATACAATAGGACAATATGATGCGTTAACATTATAAGCAGGACACGTAAACACATTTCCATGCACTGTTTTGGTAGAAAGTAGAGGAAAACTTAAAATATTTATCCAGGAAAAAGCTTTTAATAATGTTGAAACCCAAGCTTTACATACGTACAATGTTAAGCTTTAGATACACGAGGAAGTGTTACTTCTTCGAAAAATACCAATGAAAGCCATGCAACGGACTTGCAGACCTAAGATACATTTTTTTTTTCTTGAGAAACAGGATACCTATATTGGGGAAATTTCAGCTTTTCACTCTGTTGTATTTTCTTTCTCAGTTGTTATTATTGATAGTGTCAGATTATCTTTGGTAAAGACAAGATGGCATTTGGTATTGCTGGCTTTTTTTAACAGTTACAACGCTTTCCGTCGAACCCATTTAAAAAAGAGTATCACTTTGTCCCTCCGTTTTGGTTCTTGCTTTCATGACGCTTGCTTCCAAAACAAGTGATTATTATGTCTGTCTGTCTCTAAGTTTTTGTAACTGACGAATTTTCGTGTCTTAGGTTTCCTCTAAAAATTTGATTGTTATACTTTTGCATTAAAACTGTAATAGCAACGGCATTAATCCGTACCGAGGAGTGGGAGGGGGGATGATCGGCGATATTCACTATTGCTACAATCCCCATAACAAGCCCATAACTAACCGGACCGGCGATGGGGAGGGGGGAGGGGTGATGGGGGAGTGGATGGATGGGGAGTCTTTTTTTGACAAAAGATACAGGGGTCGAATGTTTGCATACCCCCACTTTTGCATGAGATATATAGGGTAGGAGGGAAGTGGTAGCAAAACATATGAAGAAGTTTTTGGTGTTGTTTTTGTTTTGTTGGGGAGCATTTGTTTTGCAGAAGATACAGGGATCGAATTTTTGCAGTCCCCACTTTTTCCATGAGAAATGGGGTGGGAGGAAAGTGGCAGCAAAATATATGAAAAATTTTTGTTCTTGTCTTTGTTCTGTTTAGTTTTTGCATGTCAGCCGACTTTCGGCGGATTATCGTACTTTAAAAATATGTATTTCTTTTTTTTTTATTTACTTGATAGGCTCACTTGTGTTATCTACCACTATACTGAGGATCAGTTCCCGCCAATCCTACTTAACGCTCGTTGTTTGTTTGTTTGTTTTTTAGTCGGGAAATTGTTGAGCCATGAGTTAGTTTTCAAGAAAAAAAAAATTAAAAGGTACATTCGATGTGAGAAAGGGGATTCTTATTTTGAGATTCAATTGTTATTGCTTTAAGAAAAGTTAAATCACTACCCCGGTTTGTAAGCGTAACAGCCCATTGTATAGCTCACTTCTATTATGATACTGATTTGAGATCGTTGGGGTAATGACTGTTTTTTCTAACGCTGGTAACAGAGGATTATGACAGAGAAAACAAATTTCGGAAAGGTCGCAACACATGACAGAATTTCTTTAATCCATTTGTTTGGTTTTATTTTTTCAATTGTAAGAGGAGTTTTTCAGCCGTTGCTCGCTAAATAATTCATCATGATTGAATGCTCCTAAACCGAAATGAAAAACAAAAACCTCCAACCACAAACATTTTAGTCTAAGAAAAGATGTTTGTCTGCCTATTGCAAAGTGTTTGAAGACATTCTCCGGATTACTTGTGGGACCATCCATCATCATCATCATTATCATCATCATCCATCCATCCAGCAATCATTCAATTATTTATCACTGAATTCATTATTACGTAATGAAGTAGCCATCACAATCCTTGCACAGCTGCATGCAAGCAGCACCAACTCAATGAAGCACATTCTGTACCACTCCCTGTTCCATTTCCCTTGTCCAGCGCGTAGGCATTCTCTCATTCTCTCTTTTTCTTTCTTTCCTCTCATTCTTTTCATCTATTCTGCCAAGTTGTGTCATGTTGTTGTGTTTCTCGTGTTTTTTTCCCGTCCGGTCGTATGATATTTGTGACAAGTGTTTGTAAAAAAAAGTAATTCATAAGCTTTATGAGTGTTTCACAATATACAAGCTTTGATTTTTAGTGGACCTCTCAATTTTTTTTTTTCAACTGAAGCATGACTTTGTATTATTTTATTGCCAATATGCGTTCTTATGTTTATCGGTATTACTTATCTATTGCAAAGGCAAATGTTTGTGTTTATGATGTAATTCCTGATTTATCTTGTGTTATGTTTTGTTGGAAAAAGAAGAATGAAAAAAAAATGACTTGAATTGAGTTGAGTTGAATTGACCAAAATAACGATTAAAACGATTTAAAAAATGGGATTGTTTTCTGACCCAGCGCGATTCGGCTTCATCCTTGAGCACATTCTATCCATGAACGTAATTATTGAAGTGTATACAATAGGAGAGTATGATGCGTTAACATTATAAACAGGACAGGTAAACACATTTCCATGCACTGGTTTGGTAGAAAGTAGAGGAGAACTTAAAGTAATTATCCAGGAAAAGCGCATAACAACGTTGTAACCCCAATTACACGTATGTGCTATGTTAAGCTTCAGATACACGAGGAAGTGTTACTTCTTCAGAAAATACAATTGAAAGCCATGCTGACCTAAGACACACATTTTCTCGAGCAACAGGATACCTTTGGGGAATTTTCAGCTTTTCACTGTGGTGTATTTTCTTTCTCAGTTGTTATTATTGATCGGCTCAGATTATCTTTGACATAGACAATATTTTCTTTAACTGGCAATTTTTTTTAACAGTTACAAGGCTTTCCGTCGAATCCATTTAAAAGGGAATATCACTTTGTTTCTTTGGTTTTTTATTTCTTTGTTTTGCTGTGTTTTTATTTGCTTCGTAGGCTCACTTGTTTTATACTGTTTAATCAGTTATCTTGATTTGTTTTGTTTTGCTTTGGGCATTTCTTTTTGTGGCTTTTTAGACGATTTTGACGCCCCTACCTGTCATTAAGATACCTCACACGTTTTTTTTTTTTTTTTTTTTTTTTTTTTTTTTTTAATCTGCCCCTGTCACACTTTGCCGGATAAGGCAAACGTATGAGAAACAAATGTCGATTTTTGGCATCCGTCGATATCCGTTAAAAGGCTTTTTATGTCCTTCTTATCCTTTGGACTGACGTTTATCTTCCTATGATTTCCGTCAGAGCGGCCAGAAAATTTTGTGCATGCACAAAGTTTTTTTCTCGCCAAAAACGGATAGCGCAATCCGACCCTTGTTCGATAGTTTTACGTTTTCTCCTATATCTGTACTGTGCTTTGTCGTTTTCCACGCGTTTCCATCCGCTAGGCCTGCTGTAAAATCCATTGCTGCCAGAGATGGAACGGATGGAACAGCTATGTAAGCAAAATACATGTATATGCTTGAAGGTCGGAAGGACCATAACGTGGGGAAACAACCTTCTCACTCATCTGTGTCGGAAGAGAAACATTTTCAGTCAATTTATTATCATGATTGTTATAAGAATATTGTACTAAATGAGGAACTTCAGAGATCTGCACAAATTCAGGGAAACATTATCACCTATAATACACAAGTTATACCACTAAAGGGCAGCCCTGATCAGATTTGCTGTCTTGGGGCAATGAAGCACATACAATGTGACTTGGTATCGGCTGCGGGGATAAACCCTGTTGGATATTCACAGGTTAAAAGTTGTAAGTTTTTTTGCTCTGATGCCGGAAGCTGTGACTTTCGAGTTGAAATTGAGACGAATGAGTGGTAGATCAATGTCATAAAAATTAAAACCCGTCATATGACAAGGTTCGAATAGCACTAGGATATCTAATGAGCCATCTTATTGTTCTGCATTTGATTTGATGTATCACCGAATCGTTTGGAAATCTGTCTAAACGTGTACTAAGTCTATGGGAAAGGGACCTACACACTTTTGGGTTTATATTAATTGGACAATTTTCTATTAAAAAGCTACACAATTTTCCTACTTTCGGAACTCATAAAGGGAAATAATGACATGTTTGCCCCACCCCAACCCCATCCTCCAGGATCGACGTGCCTGCACACGAGGGAGTTTTTGTATTTTAAGAATACACATCAAAATTTCTCGTAAAAAACATTTTGAATGGAGTTCTAAAAGCTGTCCATGCCCAAAGTGTACTTAAGTCTTTAAAGATAAACCAAGCGTGTTGGGGGGGGGGGGGGGGGGTAGGGAGGATTAATTGAAAGAAAATATCCCCTGAAACCGATCAGATTTTTTTTTCTTTTTTTTTAGTAACTGAAGTGACATAGACCAAGAGCACATTCAAAAGATGAAACATTAGGAAATGTGTAGTTCTATAAGCATACTACGGGCCCTAAGGCTATAGGCATAGCACCGAACAGCTAGGGGAGGATATGGGGGGGGGGGGGGAGGAGAGATTTGTGCCTTTACAGAATTGAAATTCGGCTATTTCGTACA
Source organism: Diadema antillarum (assembly GCF_040938485.1). Taxonomy (NCBI): domain Eukaryota; kingdom Metazoa; phylum Echinodermata; class Echinoidea; order Diadematoida; family Diadematidae; genus Diadema; species Diadema antillarum. The sequence continues at coordinate 1,135,651 of NW_027271196.1, forward strand.
TATTTTGAATATATGATTGGACAATTTTCTGTCAATAAAGCCCCCCAAAATCCTCATTTCAGGAATTATTGGGAAAAAATTGTATGAGTTCCCCCTAAAATCCTCATTTCAGGAATTATTGGGAAAAAATTGTATGAGTTCCCCCTTCTCTCTCCCCCCCCCCCCCCATCTCCAGGATCGACACCCCTGCAGAGCGGACGGATTGTTTTCATTTTTTAGAATTCAGATGAAAATTACTTTTAATGATCTAAACGAAAAAAAAAAAAAGAAAAGAGCCGATCGGTGGAGGAGGGGAGATGCCACCCCCCCCCCCCACGAGAAAAATTTTGCCTTTTCAGAATTGAAAGGTGGCAATAGGTGCACAGTTTGGATACATATTAATTGGACAATTTTCTATCAAAAAAGCCAGAAAATTTTCACATCTCGGAAAGGGGGGGGGGGGGGCAAAATTATGTGTTTACCCCTCAAATGTTTTTTTTTTTTTGGGGGGGGGGAGAGATTTTGCCATTTCAGACCCGATCTTATGAGATTTATAGGTGCACACATTTTTGTAATATTCTAGTTTTGCTTCTGCCAAAAAAGTAAGGAACATTCGTATTCAGAAAAAAAAAATGTATATACTGGGAAAGGGTGCTAGAGGGGGATAAATCCCCTCTCACATGAGGGAGATTTTACATTTTCAGGCCTGAAATTCAGATATTCTATCAAACACATCTCTGTACACATATCTAAACACATTCATGATGGAATTCGGAATATTGCTATACTTGTTTTGGGGGACAATTGATTTGTTTGCCACCGACATTTCCATGGGGGCGAGGCAACTCTGCCCTTTGCCCCCCCCCCCCCCCCCCCCCCCCCTCGATCATCGCTGTGCATGCCCATAAATAGTCCATGGGCCAAGACCCGAAAAATGGGTTGTTGGTACCATTTGAGGTGGCACAACCTTTTTGGTGTCATTTTGTTTGTCGGGCATAGATATACTTATCAAGCTATGATAGCATTTCCAAATGAGTAGCTTAGTCATAATAAATGAATTTTTAACCAATTTGGTCTCGTATTTATATCCCTATACTTCTGAATCGAAACTAAACCGCTATACAAAGAAGAGCACTGCCTTCTGTATGTCCACAGGTGTTCTGTTGTAAACGCGGTGCGCTTAGTCTTTATTCAAGGCAGCGAAGGGAATATCCAAAGGGTTATGATGTCCACAGCTGTCACGCGGTGCGCTTAGTTCTTTATCTAGACCAATGTACCGTTATCATATCTAAAGTTCCTCATAAAAGGGATTATCTATACTGTTTTTATACCACCCTATCAACAAATACATCAGTTTTAAACAAAAATCACTCTGTTCATTTACAATGTTATTTATTATAATGTATTGTAGTGTACCGGTACATTGTTTTTGCATTATCTTTCATTGTTGGAGGGAAATAAAGCGACATTGGCGTGGTATCAGCGTTTTCACCGTAGCGTTTTCACCGAAAAATGATAAATAATTGAAAGATACGGTAAATATCACGAGGAATTGCTTTTGTTGTTGTTGTTGTTCTTAGATAAAAGCATATACACTGTATCATACGCTTTGGACATTCCCTTCGCCGTCTAGAATAAAGACTAAGCGCTGTGGACATCATAACCTTTGGATATTCCCTTCGCTGCCTTGTATAAAGACTAAGCGCACCGCGTTTACAACAAAACACCTGTGAACATACCACAGAGCTGCATTTTACAGCTCTATGGAACATACAGAAGACAGTGCTCTTCTTTGTATGGCGGTTAGTTTCGATTCAGAAGTATAGGGATATAACAACGAGACCAAATTGGTTAAAAATTCATTTACTATGACTAAGCTACTCATTTGGAAATGCTATCATAGCTTGATAAGCATATCTATGCCCGACAAACAAAATGACACCAAAAAGGTTTTGCCACCTCAGATGGTACCAATATCTGGCCTGGCCCATGGACTAAAATGGATCCTGACTGAGTCATCATCATTAGCTAAATGATTCGGGAAATGGAAGGGGAGAAGTTCAACAAAGCCGGTATTGTTTTTGGTTTGTTTGTTTTTTTGTTTGCTTGCATGTTTTCGAGTTGGGCGCTTCATGCTGCATGCTCATGTAGGCCTATATCATTTGATGTTTTCAACATCTAAAACCATTCCTTATATATCAAATTACTATTTTTGCAACGGAGCAAAGCGAGGGAGCGCTTGAGAAAATTATGAATACATAGGCCAGGGGAGATTCAGGAAATTTGAGCCACTTTTTTTCTATTTTTGAAAACATTTCCCAGTTAATCCTCGCTTGCAACAGGTGTTTGTTACCAAACTGAAGTACAGCTTTAAAGCTGCCTCGTGCCTATGAAATTTTATTCTAGGTCATGGCCTAATTCGAAATACTTTTCTTTGAAAAATAAATGTCAAGTGGGTCACCACTCCAGCAGTGTAAGGAGAGTTTAGCCATGTCTTGAGGAGAGTTGAGCCAGCTTTGGAAGACATATGCCATTTGTTGGAGATTTGAACCATGATGTCAACCTATATAGATTAAATAAAAACATTGGTTCCCAAGTAGCAGGAAACAAATCTTAGCTATTGTACAAAATTGATTTTATCTTAAATTGAAGCATAGAATCATCTATCATTTTCTGACGCCATAGCACCAGTAATGTTCAAGAATAATCCGTGTATAGCTACACTGTTTAAATCCATATGTCAAAAGCACAGATCATCAAAGGTAAATAATACGTAATAATTCATGTCATTAGGAATATGCTGATTTCCTTTGGAGACCTTTATTTCAACATCTAAATGGGCATTTCCGGAGTCAAAATTAGATGTTTACATCATGCAAATAAAACCCCTAGGCGAGATGTGGCATGTGCATGTTGCTGAAAATCAACTTCTATGCTAACTTAGTTACTCTACTTTTTTCATATGTATTGGATCGAAATTGAAAGCAGAGTATAATCTGGTATTTTCACAGTCACGGGTACCACTACTTTAATTAGGTAAGGTATAGACGTTTAATGGGAGTTTCTACACAATAACTTTCCTTACGTTTATTTACATTTCTGTTTTTGTTGTTGTTGTTGTTGTTATTGTTGTTGTTTGTTGTTTGTTTTTTGTGTTGTGTATATCTATTAAGCTTGCTTGTGGTGTTTTCGTTCTTCATTTTGTGGCATGGTGCTCAGAAATGAAATATAAAATTCCCAAAACGGTTACCTCAACACCAAAAGACATGAGCCATGCTGTGAAAGCTAGAGTTGAGCTATGGCTAAACTCTCCTCTGACTGCGTGATTCAACTCTCCTCTGGGTGGCCATTTCTAATTTCCATTTCCTTATAAAAATATGTATCAAAATAAGCTTATCAATTATCCATCAAATTTATCAAAATGGAAGACTATGATTGGAGCTACAACATATATAAATCACTGACTAACCAACTGATGGTATGTGAATAATAGAAGGGGTGGTACCTGAAATTCAGAAATTGACTTTTCGCTGTCTTTTGATATCGTTCGTGTCCTGCCGTTTTTGCTGTTCTGTACCACATCTGCTTGCTTTGATATGCTATAGTGACAAATATGTTAAACACTACCAACAGAGTGCACGAGTGCTTGCACCTGTGAACTCTAGATAAAAGTTTGAGGGAGTGTCTCAACCCTCATTATGGCTCAACTCTCCTGCATCTCCCAAATCCTTAAGGACAGAATACTGTTAAGCTCTGTTTATCTCTCTGAAGGCTGGCGTTAGAACGTCATGCAATATGCCAAAATTATTACACATTTCTGCTTCTTCCACTTTCCCTAAATTTCAGGGGGATTAATATTGTACAGACCATCTCCACTCCTCCATTCCAGGCGGGATGCATACCTCTATCGCCTCGGGATTAACGCCCGTGTGTCTAAGATTGTAGAAAATGTTCTGTAACATTCTGTAAGAGACAAAAATACAGCGAAAAAAAAAGGAGTAGTGTGTGCGTGCATGTGTTTTATGCGCGCGCGAGCTGTGGCGAGCACGTGTGTGCGTATAGGACCCGTCCTCGTAAAACTCACACACATATAAATAGATGCACAAGAATAAATATTCATTAACACATTGTACATTTCGATTTTACCCGCGTATTTGCATAATACTTTCTCTAGGGATTTCGTGATTCATTTCATGAAACCAACGTAATGCAGTGGAGCGTTTAATCTACTGGGCACAGTGGCCCCCACCCGATCGGCAGAAATTTGGACTTAAAAGACATTAGCTGCTGAAATAGCATCTCATAAATCAACCGGACGCTCATTCAGCACTATATATTACAATCGGAATCGTCGCTTTTTAACGTATATTTCGGAGGCTATCTGGTGACTGACTGATCTGAATATGAAGAAACTTCTGATTCTGTGCTTGGTCATTGTAGCCATTTGTTCCCTTTATATTGAGGACAGCGGTAAATATTACCTACCATTCAATCCTTAATTTCCTCTTATTCATTCCGGATATTTTTTCTTTTGTTCGTGGCTTTTTTGTGACAGCAGAAATTGTTTCCATTTCATCTCTTTTTGGTATGTCTGAATGCGCCATTTAATTGTTCTCAAGTAAAGTGAGCGAGTTGCAGAATATAATTTATGTATATTTAATGTAATCATAATGATGCCACATGAAAGTGATACAAACACAATCGTGCATTCGAGGTTCAACAATTTTGTTTGGTAATAATTGTTCATTTGGTATAGCGTTCTGCTGTGTTTTATATAAGTTTTTATTTCTATTCTTCTCTAACTTCTTTCATGTACATATGTTTGAACAGCTTCTTTTATCATAACTGGTTTCATTCCGTTTCAGATTAAGCTTATAAATACTCCAAATGCTAAAGTCAAAAACAAACTAAATTGACTCCTGCAGTTTATTTTTAACAAATGTGAAACAATGATATTTGTTACTGGTAAATGGTGCACATCTTGTAACAAACTCGTTACGTATACAAAAGATATTCATTAACATGGTTATAGTTTGCATTCAATGAAGGGATGAACAATGTCCTATCTTGCTTTGTAATTCGGGCACAAACCCTCGTAACTTAAACCCCATTTGAACAGATTGCTTCTCACTTCTCATAATCATACAAAGAATTTTAAATTAGATTCTCGTAATTTGTTTTCTTTTATGTATTCTGAATGAAACTTATTCTCCCGATATGAAGAACATGCATTGGTTGACAAGGTACCAAATTATACAATGCCTTGCTGTTTAGATCAATAATAAAAATTACTTTTTTTTAGAAACACACAGATTTGGAAAACACAGCACAGTTTCTTTTACGATTATCTAGCATTTCCTTATCAATCATATTGATCCATACACATCTGTTTTTTTTTTTTAATATTGCATAATCAATAGTTGCTGTACATTTTCTTTTTTTGAAACTACATGTAATTTCTGACTTTATCTATTCCAAAGACCGGAAATCATTTCTTGTTGCTAAATTTCAAAAGAAGAGTATACCCCTTTCATAGCAATCTTTATAAAACAGCAAATGCTTATCAAACAAAAGTGAGTGTGTTATAATGCCAAACAATCTGATTTAAAACATCAATTGACCCACTGTTTCCAGTGTTGATATCTTTCACTGTGGTACAATACCGTATTAGTTCCCATGCCTGTAAAATTTCTTTATGATACTTCGGCATTTGTGTGTGTGTGTGTGTGTGTGTGTGTGTGTGTGTTTGTGTGTTTGTATGTGTCAGTGTGTGTCAGTATAATCAAAAATACTCGTGTTATTGTTATAATTCAGCAGCAAAATAATGTCCCCAGTAAATCAAGCCAATAAGAATTTTTTTCCATATATCTCTAGAGGCATTGAGAAAACAACCCAGCCATTTGAAACAAAAACTTAACAATTGTTTTTGAATATCCATCATCTTTATTTTCCTTTACTGAAATCCTCTGTAATAAAGGTTCGCTTTTCCCCATTTGTTCTTTTCCCTTTAACCTTGAACATCATATTTTCCAAAATCTTCAAAAATTTAAACGGTATTGAATGCTCCATCATCAAATTAATAACGTGACTAAGAGCTAAAGTTTTTAAAACAATAACTCGTCCAAAGATTGTCAAGTTTCTCTTTGTCCAACTTTCTAAATTCTTTGGCAACTTGAATAATCTTTGCTTTCAACCTAACTTCAAAGCTTCATCATCATTGAGATGAATACAATATCTCAAATATCTAACTGGTTTATTCGACCATTTCAAATGAAAATTATCTAAATTCCAGCGTCTACTCTGTTTACTTAACCATATCATGAAAGTTTTGTCTTTGTTAATCTTTGGTCCTGCTTCATCTCCAAAATGATGTAACTCTTTTAGAATTTTCTCAAATTAGTTTTCATCTTAAACCAAAAAACAAAACTTTTGTTCTAAATCATATTGATTATTTTTATCATGCTGTAACTGACTCTACAGACTCACTTTGAAAAATAGTCCTGGGGATAATGCTGATAGGGATTGTGTCTAACCGTATTCAAATAAAACAAACAACTAAACAAAGAGGCCAACAAACCTGACATTGATGCTCGAGGTTATTTGTGACAACTGTCACCATTGTCACACACAGGAAGGGAAAAGCAATACTCAATACTCAAAACCTGTCTTAATTGAATGTTGTATGTCTCCCAAACAGAGGGTTATGCCTTCAAGCGTCGCCAATCTGGTACTGGTGGATTCAGTACATATGCGAGTGCAATAGGTGTGTATACTTTGTTAAATGACTTGTATTTCTTACAATAACACTAGTCATGCAAATAGGTATTACCAGGTTTTACAAAAACATTTCCCACTTTTGATCCCCAATAGTTCAATATCAGATAACACTGACATTGATATTACCAATAGCTGAATAGTGTACAGTTTTGTTGGAGGTAATTTAAAAATGAAAGGATATATCAGTTTCATTAAATTCAATATTTCTTCTTAAGTTAGGTTTCAGATTCTGCTCTGTTTTCAACCCTCTGTACAAAACTTTAATTTTGCACAGCGGTCATGGGTGTGTGTGGGAGTGTGTGGTTCATAGCCAGACAATGGTCCTGAACAATGGACAGGGTTTGAATACTCTATCACATATTCATGAGAAATTCCACTATCACAGCTGGTCTATATTCATCCTGAAATGTAGTGAATGCGAGCACGTATGACTATACGCGTGTTTGTTTGTTTGTTTGTTTGTTTGTTTGTTTGTTTGTTTTTCATGTGCATGCATTTTACCATTTACCATGAATTCAGACTAGAAGTGCGCAGGGCAATCCATCACGAATTATTGATAAAGCAGACCAGAAGGAGACCAGAAGCCTAGCCAGCAGAACTCTGAAAAGGTCTTATTTTATGGTATCTACAACTGTATGTCTATTGTTCAGGTTCAAATTCGACCAAAATCTGGACCTTAACTTTAAAATCAATCATGGATTTAATGAAACTGATTCATGTTGTTATATTCAAATCAGCTCCAACTAAATAATTCTTGTACACTATTCACCTAATACTTTACATCATTGGCAGTGTTGTCGGATGTATAGTTTTCTAGCTATTAATAACCAAAGTGGGAAATGTTAGTTGTTGTTTTTTGTAACACCAAGTATTTTTTGTTGCTTTAAGTATAACATTATTCTTATTTCACACACGACCAGATGGGATTTAAAAAGATGTTTTAATGTTCTCCCGAATAAACGTTGCAACTGACGCCAAGGAATGTGCGAAAATGCGAAAATGAAAAATAGTTTGTTCATCCGAAAAGTGAAAAAAAAAGGTTTGTTGCTCCAAAGATTTGAAGAGCTTGTTCGCAAAAAAAAACGATAAGTCCATTTTTGAAGATTTTGAGGTACGGTCTCTGTCATAGAGTACAAAATAATACCTTTTAAATGTTATATTGGTCACTATATATAAAGGTACATTTTTGAAGTTATGGTTAAAAGAAGCAAAAATTTTCTTATTATTCTCTTTATTTTTCTTGACCTTTAATCGCAAATATATCTATTTGGCAAATATGGACCTATCGGTTTTTGCGAACAAACTCTTCATTTGTTATTCAAACTTTCATTGTTCTAAAGGTTCCTTATTTCGAATTACATACATGTACATACATGCACACGCATATCAACACACACATTCACACAGACACACAAACATACACATTCAATTTAATTCAATTCAATTCAATGTCGGTTTTATTGCGAATGAAAAGAGATGATAACATTAACTGCACAGACTAATCAATGCTTATAGTGTCATGGGTACAGAGAAAAAAAAATGCGTACGCATATACTACAGAAAATTCACAGTGAATGAAAAAATCAGCATGTGAAAAACCTGAATATCTGTCATATCGAGTTATCACCTTCAGAGATGTTATTGTTACTGTATCATTGGTACTGGTATAATAGTTATTCTTGTAAGCAGCAGCTTTTAAAGAAAGAATGCCCATCGGAAAAAAAGAGCCTAAGATTAACATAACTTTCGTTAGAGAATGAATGCCCATAGGAAAAAAGGAACCTAAGATTAACAGACCTTTGATTACAGAACTAATGTGAATGCCCATCGGAAAAAAAAGAAGATTAACTCTTACCTTCATTACAGTGTAACATTCGGAATAACAAAATGCAACCCAACTGTATCCAGCGCGATATTAAGATTACATGACCGTTTTTTCTCCACCACCCTTGGGATTGTCTCGATGTACTTCATGATATATTTTCCTTTCCATGTGCCCAACCAATGTATTATTGGATTGAAGAAAGACATCTCTAATTTACATGTTTCATATTATGTCCTACTTATTTCAACCTCGGACGGCGCCACGTTTTCAAAAGTCTGGGGGAAGGGGCAGTTTGTATTAAAAAACAAAAGAGCAGCGCAACTTGTGCTTCAATCTTCCGAGTTTCATCAGATAACGAGCAAAAACAAACAAACAAGCAAGCAAACCTTCTGCGCAACTTTCTGATTCCACTTCGGGGGTTGAACAAAGTGTGTGGGGGGGGGGGGACACAGTGGTTACACCTTTTGTATTTCTATGAATTGGACAAAAAGTGGGTGCGCCCCCCCCCCTCCCTGCTTCCGCCGTCCCTGCTAGCCAAAGGTCAGTTTCAAGCATGAAGTCATCACATTACAGTCTTTATACTTGAATCTCAGAATGGCGAAAGTCGCCCATTAAATGTATCTATGCGACATTTTCAAAAGAAAGCAACTGGTATTAAAAGTGTGTCTTATATGCAAAAAGTCTCTCACAAGACTTTCATGAAACGGTCCCGAAACTCGTCTTTGGATTAGCAGCATTTATCGTCACCACGCGCATGCGTGGTCATCATTGTGGCAACTGAAGACATAACGTCTACCCACAGAAGGCTTATATCATACAGTGGATGTGAGTGTATTAATATTTTGATTACATGCATATATAACAGAACGACTTGCATGAATAACATCCATGCAGTAAGGGTTAAGAACAGATTTATATCTCCGAATGTTTTCAGGCCAGCTTATTCCATCGATTTGCAAATCTTAAGCTCTCCTGATACTTTTGCAACTATGTACGTCCGTCCATGGTGAAAATACATGTTGATAAAATCCCTGCATGTATATTTACATTACAAAAAAAAGTATTGAACACAACGGAGTCCTGAATATGTCTGTAAAAGAATAACAAACAATATTAATAGATAATAATTATGTACAAAAAAAAGACAGTTACAATCGCAGATAACCTGCTTGGAGTAAGACGTTTACGTATATATTGTATATACCGGGTGTCCCAAAAAAGAGGAAGTGTGGATTTTTAGTAACTTGCGTTCTTAAAGTGATATATTTTTGACATCATTAGAAAGAACATCTTCCACAAAAGACAATGATCTCAAAATCATTAAATTCGGTTCAGTACTTTTCATTCTACGCCAATTATTGTAAATGCAGTCATTTTCAAATTTCGCCGGATTTTCGCGACTTATATAATAATTTGGGCGCTACACGCGATCCATACGGTGAATATTGTGTAAGCTCGGTGATCCATGTCAACAAAAGATACAGCTTTCACATTGGGCGCGGGCCAGGAATGGTTCAGGAGTGGTTCAGGAGTGGTTCAGGAGTGGTTCAGGAGCTACCTCATGAACAGGAAGCAATATGTCTCTTTGAATGGTTATAATTCACAAATGTTAAATATCAAATGTGGGGTCTCACAGGGAAGTTTATTAGGTCCGCTTTTGTTTCTCGTTTATATAAATGATCTTTGTAGGTCATCAGATGTTCTTTCCTTTATTCTCTTTGCGGATGACTCAAATTTGTTATTTTCACACAATTATCCTCTGACTCTTGTAAATACATTAAACTCTGAATTTGAAAATGTCGCCCAATGGATAAAGGCAAATAAACTATCTCTCAATCTTCAAAAAACAAAATATATGGTTCTTAGCAACTCTATAGAGAAACTACCTCTTGACATTGTTTTTTATGGGACTCCACTGGAAAATGTTTCCTATATTAAATTTCTTGGAATAACAGTTGATAACAAGCTTTCATGGAAATTTCATATTAATAGTATATGTAAAACTATTTCAAGAAATATTGGTATAATCAACAAGGTTAAATTTTGTCTTCCTTTGTCGTCCCTTATTACATTATATTCATCTCTCATATTGCCATACTTAAATTATTGTACTCTTGCGTGGGGAAATACATATCAAACATTCTTAGATAAATTACTTTTATCACAAAAGAAGTCACTCCGTATTATATGTCATACTGCATTTCTGTCTCATACAGACCCGTTATATATATGAAGAGTTTGTTCGCAAAAATCGATGTCCATTTTTGAAGATTTTGAAGTGCAGTCTCTGTCATAAAGTACAAAATAATACCTTTTAAATGATATATTGGTCACTACACGTAAAGGTACATTTTTGAAGTTATGGTCAAAAGAAGCCAAAATATTCTTATTATTTTCTTTATTTTTCTTGACCTTTAATCGCAAATATATCCATTTGGCAAATATGGACTTATCGGTTTTTGCGAACAAACTCTTCATATATTTTTTGTTAACAAAATATTGAGAATTAAGGATTTGTATCTGTATAACCTAGGACAATTCATGTTTGATTATGATTAAAAAAAAAATCTTCCAAATATATTTGAAACAATGTTTCCAGGAAATCAGTCCGTCCACAATTACCCAACAAGGCGTTCGAATGAGTTTCATTTGCCCTTTTTCAGAACTCTGCTGGCTCAGAATACCTTTATTTACGATGGGCCAAAGTTTTAGAACTCACTTCCTAATGATATTGTAACAGCACAAAGTTTGAATTCTTTCAAGAATGAATTGAAATTATTTTTATTGAAATCTTGTAACATATTACCGGATTAGGTTTGTTTCATGAACTCAATTAAGTTATCATTTTCTTGCTTTGTATATGCATTAATCATTACACATCAACTATTTTTTTATCATTACAGTGAAATAATCTGTCGAATATAAGTTCTCCTCAATTGTGACAGTTATTGAACAATGTATCATTGTGTCTATTCTTTCCTTTTAATATGTCCGCTCTTTTGTATTTTTACTGGTATATGTACCCAATCCTTATATTCGCAATATCATTCAAGGGTGCGTCTTATTCCTCCTATACATTCTGGAAATCAGTTTGCTTGTGTCCACGATGGCGTGTGTTGCAGTTTCATTTTCTTTTTCTTGTTTCCCTTTTCCTTTTTTTTTCTTCTTCCGTTCTTTCCTGTTATCTCATGTCATGTCAGTTTACATTGGTTTCTTTTATTTATGTTTCATGTATTTGATTGTAGTTTCATGAAGTCATTATTCGTTTTTTAATGCATTTCTGAGGGTCCCATATCGTACAAGCTCGGCTTTTTAGTGGAACCCTCCATTTCCAGTACCATGCGTGTAATATGCATAATAATGTATATACCTTAAAAATGCAATTATGTTGTTACTCATCATCACATGTATCTTGTTGATGTACGTTTATTGAAATTACTACAAATTTGTTTTGTTTGTGCATTGTATATAATTTCTCCTGTTTATTTAATGGAAATGAAAAATAAAGTTGAAAGTTGAAAAAAAGACAGTGTGTCTGTGTGTGTGTGTGTCTGTGTGTGTGTGCGCGCGCCCAATGTGAAAGCTGTATTTTTAGTTGACATGGATCAACGTGAGCTTACACAATTCACCGTATGCATGGTATGGAACTCGTGTTGCAACCAAATTATTATCTCATAGGTCGCAAAAATCCAGCGAAATTTGAAAATGACTGCATTTACAGAAATTGGCGTAGAATAAAAAGTGCTCAACAAAATTTTACAATTTTTGTTTCTTTGTCTCCTGCTGAAGATGATGTCAAAAAATATATCACTTTTAGAAATCAAGGTACTTAACAGTCCAAGCAAATACCCTGTGAAGGATAACGCCGAAATACCCTATAGAGGAAAAAACGGGAGGAACGAGCGAGCTCGCCGAACTTGGCTCAGTGCCAAGCGAATCGCCTTCACGTGTAAAGTCTATGGGAACCGACAAATCCGCTTCGACATGCGTGTGTTTAAGCACACACGGTGCATGTTGCTCACCGCGGCTTGCGCTCGTTTTCCCTCAGAGTGAAAATTATTAGTCTTTCCTTGGACCTTTGCTAGTATTGCTACTGCTACTGAAACAGAGAAAAACACGCACACACCGCGTGCCTCCGTGCAGTTAGCCCGAATGGTGATCGTATTGCTCTCTGGCTCGCCTTGCTCGCTTGGTTGTCACTTTCGTGGGCTAACGTTCGGGGCTGTACGAAGGAACCTCACTCATCTCACATTTGATATAATGCACATGTAATCACAACTGTAAATTTTGGAAATACATTATGTAGGATGAAATCGATGCTTACATCTTTATAGTATGATCTTCAGGGGACATTAAAAGATGGTAAAAACGCAGTTTATCAGGAAAATCAAATGTGCATTGATCACGTCCATGCGTCGATCTTGGGAAAGTGCTGTGACATTGAAAAGGCAGTCTCGCTCGGCATAGTGTCTGCTGTGGAAAATCACTGTGAAACACATACACATACCATCCAGGGTTCTTCGGTGGGGGTGGGGGAGTGATGTTGTTTTTGTGTTTTTATCTTAATTCCTTAGTCGGGTTTCCTCGATACCAGTCAGCTGCCACTGTCACTGAGACCATTACATTACGGTACAGTTTATCCCTAGTTTGCAGGCACAAACCCTTGTTGTACGTAGTCCAGTCAAAATATGGAATGACCCAAAACTAATTGCAACAGAAACCATTCCACTTGCATTTAACCTGGAAGAGCTATCAAAACAACATATTAAAAGTTCCCTAAAATTCGAGTGGTGGATCAATGCCTAATTTGCATAAATTCAAAATGGCTGCCAAAAAACCTATTTATGCTTATATCTTGGGACATAAAACCCACAGAAAGTCAGTTCTTGTGTCTAAATCTATGTTTTTTAGGTCAAAGAGTAAAATTATGACATCAGTAATAACTTAAAAGTATTTCTTTGAACATAATTTGCATAAATTTGCATATAGATGCATTCAAAATGGCCGCCATAATGGCTTTTTAGTATATCCGTACATAAAACCTGTAGAAAGTAAATTTTGGTGTCTATATTTATGTTTTTCACGTCAATAAACACAATCATGATGTCAGTTGTAACTCAAAGAGCATTCCTACACAAATAATTTGCATATATATGCATATAATTATATGCTAAATGGCTGCCATATGGCTTGTGCATGCCCCTATCTCTGATTATTTCATCCGTAAGTGCGTCCCTTTTGTCTGTTATCTTCACCGCCAGGAATAATTGCTGCAGTACCTATACATTCAATAGTAAGTCAAATTAAAATCTGCATAAATATACATATAAATATAATTATTCAAACCACTAATATGAATACATTTCTACTTTTAGGATATACATACATACAGCCTGCACAATGTTGATTGTGATGCCTGTATCTATTAATAAGGGCAAAGAACATTTAAATTTCACAATCTTAATGAACATCCTTACGACTAGTTGCATGAACTTCCATGAATTTGCAAGTAGTTTTAGGCCTACTCTACCACCAATGATTTCCTCAAATAAAGCCTCTGGACAATAATCAATGTAAACAGCATTGAACAGAACCAATTTTTATTTAACTTTCACTTCAGTTTGGCTTCCAAGTGTGCCCTATAGGTACTGAAAAAATGAAATCTTTGAATATTATTGTTTAATGCATATTTGTGACTACAAAATACTTTCTTTTCTTTCTTTTTTTATGCAAGAAGGAGGTACAGCAATTCATTATGAGCTTGTTTATCTATGAGTCTATAAAAGTTGCATGAGTTTGATATACAATGTAGTAGATGTTTGGGTCATATTTTGGCGCCTTGGTCACTCAATGACTTTCTGAACAAGAGACCCATGGGTTCAGAGCTCACCTGAGTACGTATTCAAGTTTACCTTCCATGCAGTCTTGCGGACTGTTACCTAGGCAGAACACAAAAAATTTGGAAGCCTTTAGAGATCTCTAGGGCCCATGGAGACATGACATCCATATGTTTTTATTCCTCGACACTGGCGAAAGGACCTGCCAAGTCTGTAGAAAATGTGATCATGCATTTCCCAAAAGATCAAAACTTATATACAACTGGTCCCTAATGAAGTAGGTATTGCAGCGACCAAGCGGGGGCACTCCTGGTCCCCATTTCATAAAAGATGTTAGGATGGCAACTCTTGCTTGAATGGCAACTTCCAATAGCAACAGCCAATCAGGAAGCTGGATTCTTGTCGTTACTATCACAATTGCCATTCCAGCAAGAGTTGCTATCATATCAACTTTTTTTATGAAATGGGGCCCTGGATCTGCCATGAAACATTTGAAAGTACCTTCTGCAGTATAGGGTCCCTGTCATCATGGCCTTTATCCTTTTACCCATTTCTGATTCTAGAGGGGGAAAATGCTTTCAAAGATTCCCTAATTTGGGGGATTTTGGGCATCTTGGAGTCAACATGGGGTTCATGGTACTCATGTGACTAAATAATATGATATTCTATCACCTGCAAAGTTCGTTAGAAAAAAAATGACCGCACTTTTCGTGAAGATGAAAGTGTGAAAATTGGTCCCTAATTTACTACAGGCCCAAAGGGGATCACCCCTGAATCTGTCATAAGCAATCTTACGAGTACATTCACTGATGTATTTCTTCAAAGCACTTCTGCTTTTATAGAAGTAGTTTAACGCTACTTCTTCCAGTGGTTGATGGGCCGCTTTCAGACTGTTTTCTCAAAATTTCCCGGTCTCCCTCCAGAGTTTGTAGTTATCCCGCACTAGATGGCTGTCTCTCTCTCTCTCTCTCTCTCTCTCTCTCAAGATTTTTTTTTTTTTTTTTTGCGCATGTCACAATTCAACACCCAAGAGTAATACGGCCCATGAGCTTGACACTAAACAAATAAGGCCCATGAGTCTGACACTAGGCAATAAAAAAAGAGCCCACAAGTTCGACACAACGCAATTTGCCAGCTTATTTGAATTTCAATATTCCAACATCTGGAATCTTATTTTGGTCATGTTAGGGATGTTTGAACACGCTTTGCCCAGCTTTGGGTAGTTTCTTTACAATCATAGTGTACATACATCTTCAAAAGAAAGTTACATTGTTATTAAAATAAAATGATTTGTAGTTCATGTATATAGAACTATTAGATCTAGATTTAACGTACAGTAATTCTGCAACAAAAGTACAATGTATACTATAGTGTAGAATGCTATAGTCTTCTTTAGCATACCATACAAAGATACAAGGTTGTAGTTGTACTTGTACGTTATATGGTGTTTTTTTTTTCCCTCTCCTCTCTTAGTAATAATATGAGGCCTTGAGTCCCTCCTAACCCTAGATTTTGGTACTGGCTACCATGATGTCTAACTTACATTGCATCTGTTCATACTTCTGTATTTTGGTTATGTTATATTGTGTATATTTGCACAATAGAGGTGTGTATATGTGTTTGAATGTATATGTGTTTGTGATTCTGTTTGTGTGTGTACATGTATCTGTACATTTATGCGTGGTAAGCTTACATGTTACGATTGTATTATGTGTATTCGATTCTATGCTAAATCCAGTGGCTCATGACTTAAGTTCTATTGAAATGTTATACTATGTCTCAGATCATTAATGCTCAAGTAAATAACACTCAGTCAGAAGATGACATTAGTGTTACTAGGTTAAATTTAAACTCGGCACATTTTGATTATAATGTGCATGAAGATAATGAATTACTGGTAGGCGATTCAAAATATTTCACTGAAAAACATTTTTGTGATGTTATGACTACTCACCCCCATAGTAACAAAGACCTATCCCTCATTCATTTTAATATTCGCAGCATGAATACAAATTTTGATAGACTAGTTATGCTCCTTAAGAATCTACATGACACATGCTCTGTAATCGGAATATCAGAAACTTGGTTTTCTAGCCCTCCTATTGTACAGTTTGTGATCTTCCTGGCTATCAACTGCTATTTAACAATCGACATAGCAAACCAGGAGGAGGAGTTGCAATGTACATTCCTGTATCATTGGAGTGTCAGTTTGTATCTGAACTGTCAGTTATGAGTGACGTACTAGAAACTTTGTTTGTTAATATTGTAATTCCTGGGGTAAAGAGCATGCTAGTTGGAGTAGTATACAGGCCACCTGGTGGCAAAGTAAATGATTTTGTGGAAGAAATGTCAAGAATTTTGTCAAACCCAATTGTTAACAATAAAAATATTTTTGTTATGGGTGATTTCAATGTGAATTCATTACATTATGATAATGAAAACTCTGTAAATGAATTCTGTAATTTCTTAAGTACTTTTTCTTTAGTGCCACTGATCAATAGGCCAACCAGAATAGTAGAGAACTCACAAACTTTAATTGATAATATATTTAAAAATATGTACCTTCTCCCATACGCTGGTATTGTAGTTTTTGACTTATCAGACCATTTCCCAGTTTTTGCCAAAATACCCATGACATTAAAGCATATACATGTATATGATGCTCCAGGTGATCAATATGTGAGAAAATTTAATCAGGAGAGTATATTAAAGTTTAAGAGAGAACTTGAATCTACTGACTGGAATGAAGTCTTGAGTGATACAGATGTTAATAAGTCATTTGAAAAATTTATGGAAATGTTTATGTTATCATACGATCATTGTTTTTTATTTGAGAAAAAGCGTAAACAAAATTATAAAACAAAACCCCGTTTGCCATGGATTACAAAATCATTATTGAGGTCAATAAATAGGAAAAATCGGTTGTTTTATAAGTATAAAACAAATCAGACTTTTGAATCTAAACAAAAATATATTGTTTATAGAAATATACTGACATCACTACTGCGCAGGGCAAAGAAAGATTACTATCTTTTTCAATTCAATTCTGTATGCAATAATGTAAAGGGAACATGGAAAGTTATTCGGAATGTTTTGAATGTAAACCCCAAAACTTCGTGTACCGGTATTCCAAAGCTTGTAGTGAATGAAGAAGAAATTGAAGACAAAAAAGATATATGTGAAGCTTTTAATGAATATTTTTCTAATATATGTGTTAATTTATCACATGCCATTCCAGACATGCAGGACACATACAAAGATTTTCTGGATAATCCAAACCCCAAAACATTGTTTTTAATTCCTGTAGTAGAAACAGATGTGCTTGATATTGTAAGTAGCCTAAAGAGGAAAAAGAGTCCTGGGTATGATGGAATTAGCAATGATTTGCTAAAAGAAATTATACAATATATAGTAAGACCCCTTACTCACATTTATAATTTGTCCATCGTTTATGGTATTTTGCCCGATAAAATGAAAATCGCAAAAGTTGTTCCTATTTTTAAAAAAGGGAATCGTACAGAAATAGGTAACTATCGACCTATATCTTTACTTACAGTTTTTTTCTAAAATTCTTGAAAAACTTGTATACTCTAGACTTATTGCATTTCTTAAATCATGTAATATTTTTTCTACTTCTCAATTTGGTTTTCGTGAAAGGCACACAACATCTCATGCTATCTTGTGTTTAGTAGAGAAAATAGCATCTGCCCTAGATAATCATCTTCATACTATTGGTATATATTTAGACTATTCCAAAGCGTTTGACACTGTCAATCATGATATCTTGTTGCATAAGCTCTATTACTATGGTATAAGAGGATCAGCACTTGAATGGTTTAAAAGTTATCTTAGAAACAGACAACAGTTTGTACAACTAAATGGTATTGGTTCTAGAATGCAGTCTGTCACCTGTGGAGTACCCCAAGGGTCTCTTCTAGGACCGCTGTTATTTATTCTCTATGTAAATGATTTTCCAAAATCATCAAATGTCTTTTCTTCTTGTTTATTTGCAGATGACTCTAGTATTTTTTGCTCTAACGAAGACTTGCGTGTCCTGTTGGAGACAGTAAATATGGAATTACATGGATTAACTAATTGTATTCATGCCAATAAGTTATCCTTGAATCTGCTTAAAACAAAATACATGTTATTCAGTAATAGAGACACCTTAATGCCTGGTCCTGTAATTTTTGATAATGTTCAGATTGAATTGTTGAAAGAGTTATATCAACCAAATTTCTTGGCATCCATATTGATGACAAGTTGAATTGGAAAATGCATACAACTCACCTTTGTAATCTTCTCTCTAGAAATGTAGGTATGATGAACAAACTAAAGTCTTTTCTTCCAAATAGCATTTTGGCCATGCTATATTCATCTTTGATTTTGCCTTACTTAAACTATGGTGTATTAGCTTGGGGTGCTACAGCCAAAACTCGCTTAGAAAAAATTTTGCTTCTTCAAAAGAGAGCTGTTAGGATTATGTCAGCAGCAAATGCACATGCTCATACTGATACGCTGTTTTATGGGAATAATGTTTTGAAAATACAAGATATTTATCTATTGTATTTGGCATCCCTCATGTATCAGATCAATAATGGTTGTGTGCCCCACGCAATAGCGTCCATGTTTGTTAAGAATGATAGAATACACAATTATTGTACAAGACAGGCTGCTTTATATCATTTCACATCAGTCAGAACCCAACTCAGAAATAATACTGTCGCATTGGCAGGCCCAAAATACTGGAACTCTCTGCAATCCTCTTTTAGACAGGCCATTAGCCTATCTGGATTTAAACGTAAGATGAAATCTTATCTTCTTGACAGATGCAATGAATCCTGATGTTTTTTTTGTATTACTGTACTTCAGATGAAATGACTTGCATAGTTTATAAATATACATTTTTGTGCATAATGTGAGTCTGTTTTATGAATAGCAATTGGGACCTTTTTCAAATTGTTGTTTACTGAGGTCCTACTGTACAAAAGATTTGTGTGACATACAATTTGTGTCAAATATTTTGACCTTCTGTGTATTGAAATTTGAACCTGTATATTTTTTTTTATTTTTTACACTCTGAAATTTGTCAGAGGGAATACATACATGTGTTTCCACTGTTGTTAAAGTTCCATAAATTGTAATATTTAAATAGGGCTGAGTGTTAAATTCACATTTTTATGAATAATTAGGTATATGTAGGCTTTTTGATATAATCTGCTTTATTGGTTTTACATTTTTTTTTCTTCCATTGATTAATGCTGAGCTACATCTTAGTTAAGCACTTGATATCTTGTAAGTCATTGCCTTTATTTCACCATCTTTACTCTTGTCCCTGTAACTGTGTGTCCAAGTCCAAGTTATTTTTTTTCTTCCCATTATTAAATCCCGTATTCTGTTTTAAATACATTTTTTTTCTTTTAACATCCGTTAGTGTGCTTTCTCCCCCCCCCCCCCACAATTATCATTTCATTTTCGCATATTGTATGTATATATTGTACATAGTTTTCAGGCTGAATTTTTCCAGTCTTGTGTATCTGGTGTTTTTTGTTTTGTATCTGTAAATAGGAGTTTCTGCAATTTACAAGCTTTGCTTCTCAGCAGGACTCCTATCTTTTCCACCTCATGTACTAGTATATGTTAACTCTTTTTAGCTATCGGTCATGTTTGTGTAATCATTGATTTCTTGTCTTCACCCAATACTGAGGTATTACAATTTCTGTACTTTGTTTTCTTGGTGGAATTGAACAAATAAATTGAATTGAATTGAATTGAATTGAATTATTAAAGCAAAGAAGACCAAAGACCTTTTTTCAATGCTGACCTCATTGACCCCAAATGTTTGAAGCAGGAGAACAGATACAGGGATCATCTACACTGCTGAGGGTACTGTCAAGTGTTTCATGGCAGATTCAGGGGTGTTCCCTTTAGGCTGCAGCCAGGAATAATTTAGTGAGGACCAGTTTTAAGTTTTTATCTTCTATTTGCAAACACGCATGATCACATTTTTAGCAACTTTGGCAAGTGTTTTCGCCAGTGTCATAGAATAAAAACATATGGATGCTTTGGATGCCATGTCTCCCTGGGCCCTGGAGGTCTCCAAAGGCTTCCAACTTTGGTGTGTTCTCCCAAGGTAACAGTTTGCAAGACTGCATGGAAGGTAGACTTGAGATACTGGGGAGCTCTGAACCCATGGGTTTTTTGTTCAGAAAGTCATCGAGTGACAAGGCACCAAAATATGACAAAAACAATTTCCACACCAAACTCATGTAACTTTTGTTTATCAACTCATAGATAAACATTCTCATAATGAATTATTGATGTACTCTTCCTCTCAAAAAAAAATACATATATATATATATATTGCATGTATGCATTAAACATTAAGGCAAATTCTCACATTGTATGCAAATAGATGTTTTAAACAATTCAAAGATTTCAATTTTTGTGTATCTATTGAGGACACTTGGAAGCTAATTTTGAGTTAAAGTTAAGTGACAATTGGTTCTGTTTGATACTGTTTACATTGATTAATGCTCAAAGGCTTTATTTTAGGAAGTTATGGGTGGTACAGTACTTACAAATTCATGCAACTACATGTATATAGGTATATAAGATAATCATTAAGGTTGTTAAATGTTAATGTTCTTTGCCTAACATTCTATGTATATGTATGATAAAACGAAGTCTATTCATATTAGTGATTTGAATAATTATATGTATATTTATGCAGATTTTCATTGACTTACTCCTGAATGTAGGTACTGCAGCGATTACGCCTGGCAGTGAAGATAAGAGACACAAAAAGACCCACTTACAGATGAAATAATCGGGCATGCACAAGCCATATGGCAGCCATTTTGCATATGATTATATGCATATATATGCAAATTATGTA
Organism: Diadema antillarum; assembly: GCF_040938485.1. Classification (NCBI taxonomy): domain Eukaryota; kingdom Metazoa; phylum Echinodermata; class Echinoidea; order Diadematoida; family Diadematidae; genus Diadema; species Diadema antillarum. Next base: position 1,156,967 of record NW_027271196.1, read on the forward strand.
TGCAGGAATGCTTTTTGAGCTACGACTGACATCACGATTATGTTTATTGACGCGCAAAACATAAATATAGACACCAAAATTTTCTTTCTAGAGGTTTTATGAACGGAGATATTAAAAGACCATTATGGTGGCCATTTTGAATGCATCTATATGCAAATGTATGCAAATTATGTACAAAGGAATATTTTTAAGTTATTACTGATGTCATAATTGTACTCCTTGACCTAAAAAACATAGATTTTGATAGACACAAGAACTGACTTTCTGTAGGTTTTATATCCCAAGATATAAGCATAAATAGGTTTTATGGCGGCCATTTTGAATTTATGCAAATTAGGCATTGATCCACCACTCGAATTTTAGGGAACTTTTGATATGTTGTTTTGATAGCTCTTCCAGGTTAAATGCAAGTAGAATGGTTTCTGTTGCAATTTGTTTTGGGTTGACTCCATTTTTTCCATATTTTGACTGGACTTTTGGTCGTAAAGTAGTCTGCATCAAGACTACTACATTCACCACTCCGGCGCTGTCCCATAGGCCCTGTGTTGTAGCTTCTCCCTTCTTGGGAGAGGCTGCAGTGCAGTGGTGCGTGTATTAGTCTTGGCGCACGCAGACTCATTTACGACCAACAAGGGTTTGTGCCTGCAAACTAGTTTATCCCTGTGCACTAACTATAGGCATAATCATTCAATTCTCTTTCCACCTCCCTGATGGTATGGAATATACGCTGCCATGACTGCATCGATAGCATTTTTTTGAAGACTAAGATGGCGTTTTGTGTTATATCTACTTGGGACTGTGAGAGAATCATAACTGAAAATACAGCTGTAGTTCCAGAAACTTCCAGTTGAGGAGATGTGTGATACATCGTCTTTACAGTTCGGGGTTGTACTGGCCACGGGCAGGTAGGAGAACGAAATCCATTCAGTTGCCAAAACTGGGTTTTGAAATTGCGTTTGATCGTCTATAGAAGATGTTCTTTCTCTTATATTATAGATGCGTATATACACGTACAATACTTGGCGGATGTGAAGACTGTGTGTGGCATCTCCCGGCTGGTATGTGACGCTGTGACTTGTCTGGCCTGCATGTGGGTGTACCACTGAAACTACCCAGCTCACGGCGAGCGTGCAGCGCTCGCACGAGCCAGCAAAATCCGCAAAATTTCTAGTCATAAATCGGAACGGCCGGGGTGTAGCGGCAGATAGCGTTCCGCGGCGTTTTTTGCTCTGAAACAGTATCCGCCGGCAGATCGTGTCCTAACACTGGCGGATACTGTTCTGAAGCGCATGTATCGGTTTATATCGTTACTTCTCGCTGTGGGTGGTTTCTTCCTCGGAATCTTGTGTGTGTGTGTGTGTGTGTGTGTGTGTGTGTGTGTGTGTGTGTGTGTGTGCTCGTGTGTGTACGCGTGTACAATTCATCTGTGCACTGTAGCTGTCTGCACCAACCACGATCTGTATTCTGGAAGTAAGAAGAGGAGAGGTTCTCTTCCGCGGTTTGGGCAAATGATTATTGTACCTCCTTTGTAGAGCGATTTGATCGGATGATTTTATAAATACTGATATATGGTTGTGAAGTATAAGGCTATGAAGATACTGCTCAATTCGAAAATTTTCAGTGAAAGGTTTAACGTTAGAGACTTATAAATGTACTCCAGATGCAATGGAGTGTGGAGAAACTGGGCGCTCCCCTCTTAAGTCATGTTATAGCTGTAAAATGACAGGATTTTGGCTCAGAATTGTGAAAGGTCAGGAGGGCAACACGTTTTATTGATTTATCATGGTTTTGTTTTTAATATGGACAAAGACCCAATTATGTAGTTCACGTCAAGATGGATGAGTTACATTGAAGATACTACGGAAAGCATGCTTTGAGGTTTCTTTTAAAGGATACAATACAGAACAAGATTGGCATGCAGCAACATGTTCATATCGTCTTTGTTCGAACTATAAGATGATTAAAAAGACTTGGCTTTTGAGACGTAATTCCAGTTTTTAAGTGATACTGATCGATGCAACTACATTGTGTAAAATTCAGATGCACGTCTAATATGTTACCCTTCACTAACAATTGATTTCTGGAGTTTAGTGAATGATGATAAATGAAGAGCCTAGATTGTAAGAGATGAGTTCCATTTAATTCATTTGTGTGCTCTTTCTTTACTAGAGAAACACAGTCGCTGCATACCAAAATAATATTTCATCTAACCTTGTGCCGGGGCTTACCAAATGGGTAGATTGTTTTGCGTGGCGATAACAGGTGCCATAAACAAAAGTAAAATTCACTATACAATATAGATGTTGTATTCTCTAAATCGTTAATTGATGAGAGTTTTCTTTTTTTAAATGATAATAATACAACAGTTATCACAGTGAATGTAACTACTGGTGAGCGGCAGCGTGGTTAAACAACCAGTGCGTTTTACAATGTAATTTTGCTAAACACTAGCTCCAGGGATATTTTAATTAATGAATTCGCAATGCAAACATTTGTGTTCATTATTGTATATATCTTCATTTTTTAGGAGATATTCATCATTGAAAATATGCTCATGAATATACACTTATTCATTATTGTAAATATGTTTTTGTTGAGACTGTCATACTCCCAATCGGGCGTCGGCAGAATTTAATAACATCTTACAAATCGTACAACACGTCATAGTACAATTGAGGATTAACAACAGGACTCACTTCCAATGTGCACGTAATGATTTTGGCACTTCATCACTCATTTTTCCCAGTTCGCCTTGAGCACATTAGTCATGTGGCATTGGTGCATTAAGTAGGCCCTACCCTGCACTAAAACGATAAGTCTAAACATTCACTACGGTATACTGGACCTGTATTGTGGTATGATTTGAATGTGAATTATATTTTTATTCTACAATTCAATAATATTTATTGAAAAAAAAACAGTTTGAAAAGTATCTTCTGAGTTCACACTGATGTTCTGTGTGAAAGCATTGGTTTTAAATTTTATGTTATTTACATGTCAGCATTTTTTTTTTCGTTTCAGATTTTTCTTACAAGCCATATAAAAGCTTTCTTATGTACATTTCATTTTTCATCATTACATGTATTGTGAATTTTGTGCTGATTTGTATAGTGCATTTTATGTATCAATACTTTGTGTCCACGTTGTTTTGATTCGTAAGTTATGTGTTTTTTATCCTTGAATGATGGGAATAAATAGAATGAAATGAAATGAAATGAAATTATTGTGATTAAGCACCAGTGAGAGAGATAGGCCTATACAATATGCATTCAACAATATTGCCTATAAATATAGTATAGTGATCGTCCGTACTCAATAGTTGCAGTTCTGTCGTAGGAGTTGAGCAGTCTTTTCACATTGGCTACCTGTTTTCTTCCATATTGTATAGCATATTGTTTATCGAGCCCCATTATTTTTTTTCTTTTTATGATTGTTATTCCTCTCAATAAGCTGTGTGCTGCGAACCCTTATTAATTGGTGATTGTACCCAATACTTATAGTTGAAGTTCTGTGTTACTTAAGTTGGTAGGCTTTTCACAATGTCTTGATACTTGATAAATGCCCCGGATTCCTTGATTGTTTCCAGATTGTATAGCGCATTATTTGTTAGGTCCCATTATATTTTCTTTTTATTACTAGCATCCCTCTCAACAAACTGCATGCTGTGAACCTTTATATTGCTTAGGCCATGAGGTTGTCATGTATAGTGCTCAGCATTTGTATGCATGTTACTGATACTTAGAGTCACACCTTGCGGACTATGGTTCACAATAGCATATCCTATTAAAAATAAATAAAGATCATCTGTATATTATTTTGTATCCACGCTTCCCCCCCCCCCCCCATGGAGGTGGAAAGCATCTCATTCCATGATCCTGCTATACTACATTATCAACTTCCAAACTCACAACCAGCGATCTCTGCTTGATGTACCTTTTTTTTGCTGAACACAAAATGCACATAATCATTATAGACTGTATGCCATGAACACAAAAATACATATGTTTTACGCCTTCATTGATTTATGATACAACAGCCAAAGAAAATATCAAATAGCAAAATTATTCTCGTGCACAATGTATTGAACATCTACATGTCTAGTTGCACTACTGATAATCTCCATTCACTCTGCTACATATTCAAGACTTCACCCCCCCCCCCCCCCCCCGTCTGAGTAATAAATATTCATAAGATAATCCTCGCCTGCCTACGAAAAAAAAAGGCGGGATCTGTGCATGCGTACGTGGCCTCTTGATATACCAGGGCACGTGATCGGAAGCAATGCAACTCGGGTATGACATATTATATTTACTGTTTAAAAGATTGTGAATTCTAAATCATCTTTGACTTGAACAAATCTGAATGAGTAGTGGATTTAAATTTATCATATTTAATCAGTTCTTCAGGATCAGGGTAAAAAAAAAATCCCATTGCCCATCTGTTTGTATTGAAGGATAAAAAACTGGAAACATAAACCTTTTTTTAAATTTGTCTATTAAATGACGATGAAATCGTTCAGTGTGTATAATTTGGACATCAAAAGAGAAGTTTTAGAAAAAGAAAAGACAGATTGTCCCAGATTTTTTTTCTCTGCTCTTCTTACGGTTATCCTAAAACAAAGTGGTCACAAAATGTTGATTTTTAAAGTCACTTGTAAAGTGAAGAATTCAAGTTTTACATACTAAGTATGGGAGTATATTTCAGCAATAGGTCTATGTATTAGCTAACTGAACATTAGCATAAAATAAAAGATAGGAAACGGCCATGCATGAGAAAAGATAAGTATGTTATTTATGTTGTAGTCAGGATCTCTTTTGGAGATTTTTTGGCAGTGAAAAATGTGAGCGGCAAACTCTATGTCAAATACCAAGGAGAGTTTATATCAAAGTCACCTAAAGCTTTCAAATTTCTTCAAATATTATTGAAAAATAGTAATTTGGGGGCTGTCCACAATTGTGCATTAGATATCTCGATTGAAATAACTTTGGGACAATTTCACATACAAAGCACATGGCTGAAGAGCAAGTCTCAGATTTATTGAAACCTAAAGCAACATGGGTGTCTTGTACGAAATTTTGATGAGATCTGTAGGGAGAGAGAAAATACAAATGGGATAAGAACGCTTTTATGAACACAAACAAGTGCACTTCTTTTATATAGCTTTTAGCTGTAGCGTATTCAAAGAGAGGCAGATAAATTTTTTATGTCCCTGTTGCGTATTCAAAGGGAGGCAAAATTCACTCCATCGCGTGACGTTTCATGCAGCATTTTGCTTACTAAAATGGCTGCCGTAAAGCTCGCGCAACTATTGGTAGGCAGGCCACTTGGAACCTAATCCGCAGCGCGGGACTATTCTGACAGTCACTGGATGACGAAGACCACGGTGCACGCGGCAGGAAAATAAGCAACGCTAACGTAGTAGTCAGTACAAAATCCGCCGCTGTACAGTATCTGCCGTAACTTATCGCGGCAGATTTTAGCCCACGTCGGAACGATAATCGCGGATTGAAACGATAACCGCCGGCGGATACTGTTTTAGAGCAAAAAACGCCGCGGAACGCTATCTGCCGCTACACCGGCAATGAGAATAGAGATGATGATCGCAACGCTTCGTTGAGCCGCTGAATAGCCCTGAGAGGGTATTTCAGGTTTATCCCTCACAGGGTACTTGCTTGGACTGCTTAAAATCCACAGTTCCGCTTTTTTGGGACACCCGGTTTATGCAATCATGAATTCAAAGGGCGCGTCGGATGGCCGCACAAAGGCCGCTATCGCGCAACACGGATAAAAAGTTAGATACCAAATTTGCCGATAGCGGCCATTGTGCGGGCACTCGACGGGCGGTGAGTTGGCTCAGTCGGTAGCAGGTCTGCCTCACGATCCTAAGGGCCCGGGTTCGAGCCCGAGTTTGGACTGAGCAATGTTGTGTGTAAGCATACCGTCCCCTCTAGAGAGAGGCAAAACACTCTCTACCTTAGCTAGGACATAAAATGGAGGTCCCGTGTATGAGAGAGAAACAACTCATGCACGTAAAAGATCCCACTTCATTCATTGATTGCAAAGGGCAGGGTGATCAACCCGGTGAAGTGGTCCCACCTCACATCCAACTGGACCCCATGGAAGACCAGCTTAACGTAGCTGAATATGGGCTATCCAGCCATGTTATCACATGGAAATGAACAAACGAACAAAAAAATATCAAACAAACATTCTTTTCAACACTATCTAATGATGATAACCATTAATGCAATAAGGTGTGTATGGGCGTTCAAGGTGTCAGAGTGTTTGGTATATGGACTATTATAAAAGAGATAAAATCACAATAAAATGGGTGGAAATGAGCAGAAGTCAACGCTTTCTGATTGTTATTATTCAGTATAATAAAAATATTCTTGAAAACATGATTACTTCAATGTCATTGAATTACTCTTGATTTCCGTGACTCGAGTTTATTGAATACATATGTAAGTAATAATTTTTCAAGAATATTTTTTCAGCTATATAGGTATAGCAAATAGATATAATATATGTTCTGGGAGGTCCACATGTACGACAAATATACTAGAAACTATGTGAAAACGGATGAATAACACATACACACACAGACACATGCGCACACGCACACCCAAACACACGCACACACACATGCGCACACACTCTCTCACACACACACTCAGTCACACACACACATAAGAAATAACAACATGCATTTACTCAAACGATAATATACGAATAATGTATGAGTTGTGAGTGCATAGGGCACGAATATCGCACGAGGCGCGAGATAAGCCACTGGTCTATTCAACAAGGCGCGTAGCGCCGCGTTGAATAGACCAGTGGCGAATCTCGCGCCGAGTGCGGTATTACGTGCCCCAATGCACGAACAAAATCATAAATTATTCGTTTTATACAACACCTTGTCCACAATCACAGTACTAAATTAGTGACCGCTAACTCAGGAAGGCCCAAAAATAAATGTAACAATTAGGCCGAGAATTGTAAACCACCCTGTGTACTGCTTTCAAACACTCGTCATGATTCGACCACACAGTCACAGGAATCACAAACTCCGCAGGGTCTATACCCATTCTACGCTAACGTTAGATCGAGTTAGGCCTGACTGTTAAGCCTACCTGAGATGTCGGTAGATCTAACACGTTAGTAGTAGGTCTACACTTTCTCTATTTCCGAAAATGATTTTGTATAAAAACACAGAAAAATAATCAAATTACGGTTTCTCAACTTGAAATGAAGTCTTGATTTTGGGATCACTGTGGTCCACGTAGCAGATCAGAGTCAAAACTAAAAACACAGCAGTAGGAAGGCAAGGCGCAGGCCGCAATACATGCAACTAGCTAGTTAAAGTAGCTGCGCGTACACGTTAACGTTGCAGTACCGCCGCGACTGGTCTGTGTACCGGCAGCGCATCGCAGCGCAGCCGGCCAGCACGTACAATGTAGTTTGCTGGCGCTTTGCTGCCGCTGTGAGCCACAGAACTCTGTGAGCGGCCATGCATTAGTAGCCCCCCACGAAGCCGTGCTATAGTACCTTCGAGCCGTGCAATAGGCCCATGCCAGGGGCCTATTGTATGGCTGTCACTCTCAATGAGTTTGGTAGGTATTTTCTATTGAATGTCATGTGACATGTTCTTGGCCAATCACAATTCGACATCATTCTGAGGTGTTGTATAATATGTTTTATGTCTCTCCGCAGGTGCGTTTAGCACCAGACGACGACCAAGCACCGTAAAGCCATATTCAACACGTGGTGGGTATAGTTAAACTTATTCAATAAAATGTGTTCAATGGAGCCTACTCCTTAGATCCCCCCCCCCAAAAAAAAAATAATAATAATAAAAATATGTTGTATTTGCGTAACGGGCCATATGAAAATAGAGTTGGTAGGTTGATTTTTATCATTTTCATTAATTAATTATTATTTCTTACCTCCGCACCTTGCATTGAAGCGAACACTGTACGTCTCCATATGATTAAGTGCAAAAAAAACAACAACAAACAGATCTGAAAACGACCGAATGTTCTAAGAAAAAAAAAATCATGCTACTATACACGTGGATTTAAAGACAAATGAGTGAATCGCAAGATAAAAAAAAGAAGGGAAAGTTGTGAAACTTAAATGAGAAAAGAAGGCGACTGCGTAGAAGCGATAACGACTGCACTATCGATATCAGTATATGGTGCTGAAATTGCGATGGCGAAGGTTTTTTTTTTAATCTATAGGGTAGGGGACGTTTTTAGGGGTCGGTTGCGTGACGTAGATGACTTTTTTTTCCCCTTGGCCATACCTTCAGCTTATCCTTGTAGTACGTCCATGATTATCACATTATTTTTCAATGTAATCGATTGCCAGAACGTTTCCTCCAAATTAGACACAGTGAATGTTATGCTTTATAACTCTATTCATATTGCAGATGAGGAGAAGGAATTTATGGTGAAAGTTGTAGACCCCTTGCTTGAAGCCTACGAGTACCAAGACCCCTGAGAGACAACTAACGACATCGATGACGACAACTTTTAATAGGCCCGAATTCACGATGCTGGTACAATCTTGTCCATAGTTTAAACCAAGGGTAACTTGTATGGAGCGCCAAGTGTCGCATGGCCTATTTCGCTACGAAATCAGTCATTTCATCGACAAAATGTTGTCAAATTATCATTTCTTCGACGAAATGACTGATTTCGTTATCATGCGACATCTGACGCTCCATGCAAATTGTCCATGGTTTAAACAATGGACAAGATTGTACTATACCATCGTGATTCCGGACCTTAGAGTCTGCCGCCAGGACCGAGAGCTGTTGAAATCAGATGCATAAACTATACATGGATATGATATCATGCATGTGAAGTTAGACGTGACAATAGATGGTGATAAGTTTTGTTGTTTTATGAAGTAAAGAATGAATAATGACACAGAATTAAGTTTGACTTGAAAAAAAAAATGTACATGTATTTCGTGATGAAACAGCTATTACAGACTTGAAGGTGAAGGGAATAAAATCACCGTTAGAATCTTGAGCTAAATTACTCTTAGCATATGGCGATTTTATGATACTAGTGATTAAAATCATCATTAAAATCTTGATCTAAATTACCCTTAACATATAGTTGTATGGTGATTCTATGATACCATAACGGCTCATGCAACGTGGCAATTTATATTCTTTCTCTCATTTCATTTCTCTCAAAAACATCATGCTACAAAATGCATCTCGAAAGGACTCATTAAAGTAGAACACTTTAATTTATATTCATGAAACTAATGTTAGGAATGCCGACGTAAAAAAAAATGACATATAGTTCAGGATGTTTGAACTGCAGTCTGTAATCGTGAACAGCACGTCATATTTTGATTCAGACTTGAGAAAATGATAGCTATCAACAATTGCTATTTCTCCACACATTTAATTCAAATGTGTAAAATAAAAAATGCGAAAAACAAATTAAGAAAGATACTATATCATATCATTTCGCCGCCCTCAATTCTGTCTTATCATATCATATCATTTCCACCTTTGTTGTTTTTTTTTAAATAAAGCGTTGCATTCTAAAAAGAAAACAGTGACATAGAATAAAGAATCCTTTTTCTTGTTTACCTGGATTTGCTTTTGATGCAGCAGTGGTGCTTGTTAGCAAGCTGATAAAGATGAGCGTGAGTTCTCTTTATGTATTTATACTGATATGATTACACACATGCATACACATATGTATGTATGTAGGTACACAGACATTTATATTATATATATGTGAATTGATTTTAGATTATATATATATATATATATATATATATATATATATATATGGGTGAAAACGTCGAACGATGTACAATTGGCTATTTTCGGGCTTTTCGATATTCAAACCCTTATAAAATTGTCACCTTGGGGTGCTTTTCATGGTTTTAGGTATCATTTGGTAGGGGATGGTTGTACCTTTCAGAAAATATATACTTTGTAGTGTTCTTACTGCATTTTCTTTAAAGAATAATGCCTTGAAGCTGAAAAAATGGACAAAAATGCATATTTTGGGAAAAAATCCCAGATTCACACGTCTTAATTTTTGTTCTAATGCAATTCTACAGCTTTGTTTTTCCTTGTGAGTAAGCCCACACACTTCAACTATTTAATCAAGTACTTCTGCCATGAACGTGTGTATTATTTATCTTCTCAGGAAACGTTGTATTCACTTATGTCTGAAAAAGAACGTCTCTGAATGAATTATCTTTTCCTTGACGCCAAAAATTCAGAATGACTATGAAAACATGTAAGGCCATATTTATTTAGCGTCTTATCCATACTACCATTCCATCAAAATTTGTGAGTGAGCTGTGTGAAATAATCGTGTGGTGGCTCATTAAAGAAAATTATACTGAATAACCATCAGAGATGTTCAGTTGTTTAATGGTGTCATTACTGAAAGTGGATTATGCTTGAGATAAAAAGTGGTTATCAGTATGTCAGTGTGAGCCAGGCGACTATGATGATTGGCAACTTTAGTAGCATACTGTCCACAAAAATGAGTTCTGGTTGAAAACCCGAATTGGCGAATGTCTCTGATCAAAACGAATGTCCCTGATTGAAATTCTCTGAAGGGATATTCCCTCATCTGACACCTTCGCACTGCATGATACTTTCTTTGCGTGCTTATTTTACGCACTGACGAGCCATCCTGGAATCGAGTCAGCACAGTTCAACGACAGATATGCCCACAAATCTTGAAAATGTGAGTAATAACAAAAACTTTCCTGGTTTTTGTGCCGATTTATTAGAATTATTATTCCGTAGATTTGCCAATCAGTATCATTTGTGAAATTATGTATTTTAATCTTTGGATTAGAGGTAAATTAAAAAAGGATAGACAGTAAATATGTAAGAATCTGCACGAAAATCAAAGACCGCACGTCTCTGAGCAAAATGAAAAACGTCTCTGAAAATTACTGTTTCATGAAATAAAGACATCCACTATACAAATTATGAGAACATTAAAGTAAATTTATGTCTGGATGGGCTCAGTACAAAAGGAACAAGTAGAACCAAGTTAACACGGGCATGTTGTAATATTAAGAAAAATGAAGCTTCCTGAAAGATGTTGAAAATATGTAAAAGAGTTTCAAATTTAAGATTTTCTGTTAATTGAGCAAGTGTAAACACATTGCCAGGACAGAAAATATGTTTTATGACTAGTAATAGGTCAATAGTCTATGATTATTATGTAGTAGTCACTTTAGTTTTCGTATTTTTTTTGTGAGAGAGGCAAAAATGTAAGAAAAATAGGTTTATAGGTCAGAGACGTTCTCTGAACAAATAGGATCTGCTCTCAAACCAATATCAATGACCCACCATGGCGAATTGGTGCCTACGTTTGTAGCACATTGGTTCCTCAATCCAAATATAATGCCAATATCTTGTAAAAATCAAACCCATTAAGTACTGACAAGCAAAGATGTTTACGTCAGAGACGTTACATTGAACGTTTTACACATTTTCAACTACTACAATAAGGAGTAGATCTTTCATTATTCCACAGTATATGGCCCTCGTATACATACATCGTTCTAGGTAATATACGCAACCTAAAAACAATGTTGATTTTATAATTTTGATCAGAGACGTTCATTTGTGCGTACATTGTTCTTCCAGTGCATGATAGATTCATTTTAATATCATTTTAACTCTATTTTTTTTTCTTACAGCAAGATGGGAAGACCGGAAGGATTTTAAATGCTCCGAATATTAGAATTTCGTCCTGCTCAGAATCTTTAGGCTCAGTCACGTTCATGGAGCCTACAAGTTCCGGACAACGGCCGTGGTACTGTCAAGACCGGATGGACATCTTGGAGGTGCCATCTGTTTGTAAAATAATGACTATCCCAACCCCTGTTTCAGGTAGCAAGCGACGCAGTGGGTACCATGCACTGATTGAGGACATGGAATACCAAGTGGAGGGGAAATACAATTCAATGTTATAATGCGGACTCTGTTTTTAATGCACATCACTACGTTTGCTTTTGAGGCTGTAAAATCTGAGGCTTAGACGCTAAGAGATAAATGTTCAAATTTGCACCTAATTTGTAACAATAGCAGCACACCTGCGGTGCATACTTGCACCCTTAATTGTGCTGAATTGCACCCTTAATTAACTGCCTTTTTGAGGTTTTGCTAATTTCTGCAAACAAGTTCTCGTACAGTTGATAAGAATATGCAAATGAGTGAGCCAACCATGTCATAACCTCACAATTTTCCATTGATCGTGTACAAAAAATAAAGAAAATTCAATTTTTCTGTCTTTGAAATCTGAAACATGATGCTATTCCTGGTTGATTACCTTCAGAATAGTAATCAGTTAGATATACCCGGATTAAAGCCTCGGGCATAACTATGTTTGAATGAAAAACTGAAAATTTCAAAAGTTTATGTGCAAACATTATGGCAAGTTGTGAGGGAATGACAAGCTCAATTTGCCATTAGCATATTCATAATGACCGTTCAAAAACTGTTTCCTGAAAAATTAGCGAAACTTCAAAACGTCATAACTTCATTATTTTTTTCTTGACCCCTTAAGATTTTATTCTTTCTTGTCAGCGGCTAGCTCATATTTGGGCTGAATTTCCCCTGTAATGACTCCTTTTCTCTTAGAAGTAAGGTGAGATGTTCTAGTGGTATTATTTTTGAGGTTTGTAAGCCAAATACATGAGAAAAGGAAAAATACTAACATCTATGATGAAACAAGAAAATGTCTATTAAGAATGTCCCTTTACTTAGTTTCCTCTACAACACTATATACTTATGTATCGCCTTCGAGTAGAAAGAAGGATCGATAATCCCCTACCTATGTGATAGGTAAAATGTGGTATTGTAATGTTATCATTGTCAACCTCTTGAAAGAGGTTATCAGTTCATTTTTGGTCAAACGTTTGCTGTACCACACCGTTGATATTCTTTTGAGTTTGGCGTTTACAATTTATATCTGCCATAGTATACAAAAAAAAAGCACAGCGGAATTTGATGCTTCTAGGATGAGTATAGGTTAATTACAGCTTTCTGAGACGACATCATAACAGTGGCCCAGGTACGGTCCCTAATAAAAATCCGAACTGGCCTGACAAAAACATACAATCATATTTGAGGTATAGTGGTCAAATTGAAATAGTATTAGTAAATTCGTGTTTACCTTTATTATAGATTTGGACTACATTTTAAAGAAAACATATACAATATTGATAGCATGTGGGCACACCTTCGCATACACCGGAAGGTGAAATACAAAGTAGTGGTTATCATAAACAAAAACATTTCTTGACATATGCCTCGGTAAATGATTTCTCAATGAATGTGGAATGTTGAGTTACGAGCATCTTTTAAAATAGGGAGTTTGGTGTTTAATTCTAGTGATAACTTACAGCCGAAACGTCCCTGATGGAAAAGCAGATGTCTCTGATATAAACAAATAATTTAGGTAAGGTAGTCAAAATTGCAAGTATTTCATGTAATTTCTATTTGTCTGTCATTCAAAAGTGTTGTAAGATATGAATAATATAACAAGGACAGGTTTGTTGTTGATTTTTGGTGTAGAAATCGAAATTCCTCTTACAATTTGGAGGTTTCTAGTTACAATCGGTTATTATGAAAAATAATTCAAGTTGAAATTACCATTCTGAATTGTTCACAAAAGATAAACATGTGTTTAATGAAAGAATAATGTTGTTTGTTCACAAACCTCGTAATTATGGATCAAAGGACATCGTTTTTATTGTCTATGTCTGAGGAACGTCTATGAGTGAAACCTGAACGTCTCTGATCAAAACATGGCTTATTTTTAGCATCTGTAAAGGGCCTTTATGGGGATTTGACCAAGCGAAATGCACTAAATTCATTATTAGTATCTAGTGAACATTAACATTTAAACAAATGAGACCCCTGCTATATGTTTTGTTCAAATGAGATGAAAGTGAAGATAAGAATATGAAAATCTCTGCTTACATGACAAAAACTCCACTTTTACTTTAACTTCCGTGTGTATTAGCTTTTGTAAACTTCACAGGAGGTAAACAATATTTAAGGAACAAATTAACACAGTCTTCAAAAGCATGAACAAGATGAAAATATATTCATTTGAATGTTTTTCTACCCTTCATTTGAATTTTCACTAAAACAATGTTTATTTTAGTCAGAGACGTTCGCCAATATGTCACAGTTCTATCTAATCTTGAATAAAAACAACACCCTTCGAGATATCCCAGTATAATCGGGTTTCCAAGAAAGTTGATATCAATGACATTTGACTGAGATATATTTATATCAGCGAGTGACGTTTTTTAATTTTGACCCCTGATTTGCCCAATTGTACATCGTTCAACGTTTTCACCCATATATATATATATATGTATAGATACATTCTTTATTATTTTAGAACGGCTTATTTGTAGAAACTGCCAAAATCGTAGCCCAAAGGCTAAAATACATTACAATGACGTATGAATACTTGTATCTCAAAAGTAAATGAAAGGCAGTGCCATGGAGTTGTCATACATAACATTCACATAAAAAAAAACACAATGAAATATGAATATATTGCACAAAAATATCACTACGTATTTAACCCAAAATAGAGAAGTACGAATGTTACACACATCCTTAATCATTAAACTTGCTCCCCTAAAAAAACCAAAAAAAAAAAAAAACGAATGAAACCTCCCAAATCATATTTTAACGATATACTTAGTACAATGTACAGTGTACCAGAATTTAAAAAAAAAAATCACTGAACCGATATTAAATTAAGCTCAATTTCTGAATGAAATCTATTCATATACCACCATAGTATGAGTACTTTTCAATCAATCATTGCGGGGGAAAAAATCATGATTTCCTTAATTTAACCCATTTCAAAGTTTAAGAGTTAAGGCTGAATTTTCTTCGAAGACAACGAGAAAATACCGGGTGGCTACCGTACAAGGTTAAAAAGCCTCTTGCTAATATAGCTGCAGGTGAAAAACAAACAAAAAACGGCGTATAGTGCTGCACAATAGTTCTAAAATGTGAGTTAGGAATAAAAATAATCACAATGAAAATGTAAATCATAAGGCAATGTTAAATATTGTGATAAAAATAAATGTGAGCTATAATGATTTCGTATTACAAATTCTTTCTAGAATAAACCGTCATCATGTCGGTTTATCGAGAAAATTAGTGACATCTCTTTATATTTGCCGCTTTATTGTAAAAGTTTTTACAGTTGGGGTGTTTTGTGATAAAACTGATCTTCGCATGCTTATGCATCAACTGTGATAATTCGATTTTTTTTATCACTGCACCCAATGTTAAGAAGTGGCTTTTACACAGAGGATGATTCTATGTACTTCAAGGAGAATGTTATAGCTGAATGAAAGAACTACTGTACTCAGAAGTGAAACAAGCGTGCAATTTTTGTTTCAGATGATGGCTTTGATTTGATAATGATATCAGTTGGTTCAGTGTTACTGCTTCAGTGCATTTTACAGATATTTAACTTTCTTAAAACGTATGCAAGTCATGAGTACATTATATTCTTATTTAATGCAGACCTGGTGTGGTTATTTTTTTTTTGCCTAAAAAATGGAGATTAATTGTTGTCTTCTTTGTTGAATATCATTGTGGAACATCGTTTCATTTTTTTTTTTGGGGGGGGGGGATGAACAGACGGACTTACAATGTTATCATGCAAAAAAAAGTCATTGTTAAAACACTACCTGTAGCGTGACTAACTGCTCCTAATTCCTATAATCTTTTCCTCTTATTTCATCAATGTAACACCCCGGACAATGGCGCTGTTCAATAGTTACAATGTCGTGACGAAAGTGCCCCCTGAAATGTTCCGTTTCCCCTTATGTCATTAAAGGGATCGTATAGTTTTGGTTCAGACCTTATTTCAGGTTTCTAACATTTTTTTTTTTTTGGTGAGATGATGAGAAACCTCTTATGAAATATGAAAGAGCATGTAATTTTATGAGGAATTCAGAATTTATTTGATGAAAATTAGTCTTGAAATGGCTGAGATATCCAAAAAAGAGCGATTCTAATAAGTGTGGGACCCACACTTTATTACGATCGCTTTGTTTTACTTTGTTTTTGGATGTTTCAGCCATTCCAAACCCGATTTTCATCAAATAAACTTTGAATTCCTCTAAAATGGTATGCTCTGTACTATATCATAAGTGTTTTCTTGGCATCTCGCAAAAAAGTTAAAAGCCTAATTCTCATCTCCACCAATACTGTACCATCCCTTTAATGAAACGCCAAAATACATACCTATAGTTGGCATTTGGATCTATAGCGTTGTTCATTCTGCGGAACTCGTGGAACTCATTTGCCTAGTGTTGAACTCGGGGCCTTATTTACCTGGTGTCGGTTTCGCGGATTTTATTTTATTATTTTTTTTTTTTACGTGATGTCGGACTCGTGAGCCTTTTCGCGTGGTGTCGAACTCGTGGACCTTATTTGACCAGTTGCGAACTCATGGGCTGTATGACTCGTGGGCTGTAAAATTGGTGGGCGTATGACTCATGGACTTTATTTTTCAGTGTCGAACTCGGGGTCAGTAAAGCTCTTGCCAGACCTGTATAAGATCTGACATTAAACATGACAAATACATTCATGACTCACATCAGTTTCTAAGCAAGTTAGAAATCTGGAAAAGGCAGTTACGATATAAGGCAGCAAAATCCATAAAACAGACTGGTATCATAATCGAATGAAAGTTAATCGTCTGGAAGGGAAAAAAATGACATGTTTTTTCCACTCCTGAAAACATTTTTCATTCAGGGTTAATGTCGTTAATTAGCGGAATCACGCTCTTTCAACACTTGTAACATGAGGTAAACAAAATACACTCAGCAAAGTAAACACTCTTTCGAGGCCATATTTTTCATAGAAGATTTTGATGAAAACCAATGTATTATAAATATTATACCAATAAAGGTAGTTTAATTGACTATTAAGCTCATAGGTTGATTAAAAAGAAATCTTAACGCATGAGTGAGCACACTATAGTTTTTGTCCTCAAAGGCACAAAATTAAAAATTGCAAAAATGGACATGTTCTCTTTCATTTGCAAATGCCCTTCACGATAACAATGACAACAAAAGACCAGTTTAAAACAATGAGAGACATGAATGAAATAGCAAAATCAAGTTTTTTTTTCTTTATATCTTTATAACGTCTAAGAAAAGCAAAGTGGGAAACTAAAGGGGGAAAATAAGAATTTTCTGTCAACTCAAACTTCAAATGACATAGGAATAATAAGCATACAGGTGATTAAATGACAAGAATTTCTTTATTTATTTCTTTTAATCTAGTGGTTTAAGAATTCCTGGGACAAATTCAAGAACCGAACATTATTTACAATTTCCTAATTTGAAAAAAAGCTCGAATTTCTACCATTTTTGTTAATTATTACATCTTTTCTTATTTCATTTGAATTTGGATTTGACATAAGATTCTTTATTTTCCTCCATTATTTTTAGCCTTCTTTGATCATTTGGGCTTTAAAGATAATTATCATAGAGATCAAAGGTTTATTTTTGCAACTTAATTCAAAAATACATTTTTCAAAGCAATTTATCAAGTATAAAAATGACATCAATAGTAGGTGAAAGGTGATAAATGAAGCGCTGAACAGTAAAAATAACATTGAACCCCCTAGGCATATTAATAATAATAATAATTAAAGTATATCGAAGAACAAGCTGATGTGGCAGAAGTGTTCAATGAATACTTTGTAAGCATAGGACCTAATCTTGCCAGCAGTATTCCACACTCAAACACTGATTTTTATTTTTTTTTTTAAGACCAGAATTAGCAGTCTCTTTTTTTTTCAAACCAGTCATTGCAGAAGAAATCAAAGATATCGTGCAAAATCTGAACACTAAGAAAAGCTCTGGATGTGACGGAATCACTAATTTCCTCCTTAAAAACATCATTAATGAAGTAGTTACACCATTAACACACATTTTTAATTTATCGTTATCTACTGGCATAGTTCCACAAAAAAATGAAAATAGCTAAAGTAGTACCAATTTTTTAAAAAAGGACAAAAAGACATCATCTGTGACATATTATCGCCCCAATTTCTTTGTTAACTTCATTTTCAAAACTTCTTGAAAGGTTGGTATATACGCGCACACACAAATTTCGCGAAAAGTGTGAAGTTTTTTGGAGCTCCCAGTTTGGTTTAAGGAAAAACCACAGTACGAACCATGCCTTACTCACTTTTATCCATAAAGTTGCTCATGCTATAGATGATGTCTCCCACACTATTGGAGTTTTTCTTGATTTTTCAAAGGCCTTCGACACAATTGACCATGATATTTTGATTTACAAGCTACGACATTATGGTATACGTGAGAAGGCTTTGGACTGGTTTCGAGATTATTTATCAAACAGAAAACAATTTGTGAGTAATTGTCGTGATTCTCAGTTAAAGTTAATTTCATGTGGTGTTCTACAGGGCTCCGTACTAGGCCCACTATTGTTCATTTTGTACATTAACGATCTTCCTAGTTCCTCGCCAATTCTTTCCTTTATATGTTTTGCTGACGACTCCAATCTGTTTTTTACACACAGAGATCCTTAAACTCTTGTTAACACAATGAATAAAGAACTTCAATCTGTGCAATCTTGGATATACGCCAACAAATTGTCACTTAATATCGATAAAACTCATTGTATGCTTTTTATCAACAGTCTTCAAATCTTTCCTTGTAACATTCAGTTTAATGAAACTCAATTAAATCAAGTTAGTTTTATAAAATTTCTAGGGCTTTTTATTGACAGTGATTTGTCTTGGAAATCCCACGTCAGTTATTTAAGTAATATTCTTTCCAAAAATACGGGTGTTCTTAATAAACTGAAGAGTGTTTTTCCAAGTCAAATCCTGCTTAATCTTTATTCTACTTTGATTACTCCGTACCTTAATTATGGTATTCTTGTTTGGGGGAACGCACCTAGAAATCTTCTTGATATACTGTTCCGTGTTCAAAACGCGCCATCAGAAATATCAACCATGTTGGATATCTGTCCCACACGAATGATTTATTTTTCAAAAATAAGATACTGAAAACATCAGATTAACTTAGTTACAACGTCGGCATATTTATGTATAAATTTTCTGCCAAGGAGTTACCGGATTTTTTACTCGCATGTTCAGGAAAAACTATTTGATTCATAATTATCCTACCCGTCAAAGTGACGCATTTCACCTTCCACGTACTCGAACAATTTTCGCTAAAAAAAACGATAATGTATACGGGTCCTAGATACTGGAATGACCTCTCCCCCGAAATAACAAGCTGCTCGTCTTTATATTCCTTTAAACGCAAATTAAAAGAGTCTTTATTGAGTGCATATCTTGCAGAAACTGAATAATTGCAATGTCTTACGAAATATTGTGGTATGTTATTGTCCGATCAAACATTCTTGTCAACACGCTGCAGATTCCATTTTGGTTCTTGCTGTCAGGCTCTCCGAATTCATCATTAGCAATTCCACATTCTACTTCGTTTCCCTCTCTTGATCTTTCCCTCTTCCTCTCTCAAACTTTCTATACAGAGCTTGACGGCAGGCACCAAATGGCTCAATAGCTGCACATGTTACTTTTTGTGTCTTACTGATCATATCCTGGCGATAGTTTTAATGCAACAACAGTTTATAGTGTATATACCAAAGTAGGCTTTATGATTATGCAAATCATGTTGTACTCCTGAAACCAATGATAGCTCGGTCACAGTAATGGTTCACATTTTAGTTGTTTTTTTTTTTCTTATTTGGCACCATTACATCATCTGGTCTTATCTTCTATCCGTTCTCCGTTTCTTTTTCACAAACACTGATTACTCGGGGCTTACAGCCAAACAAGCTTGCTTTCATGTAGGTCCCGTCATACTTTTCTTTGATCAACCCCATCTCGATTTCGATTTTGACCAGTTATCATTACATATAATTACTGTGTTATCACCATGTATATTGTTTGTGTTTTGCACATTGTTTACAAGGTGAAAGAACTTGTTTGATTTCTGTTATAATATCCATACATGAGAAGTATGGAAATAAATGAATTGAATTGAATTGAATTGAATATCTTTATAACCTCTAAGAAAAGCAAAGTGGGAAACTAAACATTGCTAAAGGGGGAAAATAAGAATTTTCTGTCAATCCAAACTTCAAATGACATGGGAATAATAAGCATACAGGTGATTAAATGACAAGAATTTCTTTATCTAATTCTTTTAATCTAGTGGTTTAAGAATTCCTGGGACAAATTCAAGAACCGAACACTATTTACAATTTCCTAATTTGAAAAAAAGCTCGAATTTCTACCATTTTTGTTAATTATTACATCTTCTCTTATTTCATTTGAATTTGGATTTGACATAAGATTCTTCATTTTCCACCATTATTTTTAACCTTCTTTGATCATTTGGGCTTTACAGATAATTATCATAGAGATCAAAGGTTTATTTTTGCAACTTAATTCATGTTTCGTTTTGTGTGAAATTTGTTGTTTGTTATTGTTGTTTTATGGGAGAGCACAAACGCTTGAATGACAACTTGTTCAGTTTTGCCTTTTTTATTTTTGTGCCTTGGAAGAAAAAAACAAAGTTGTTCACTCATGCGTAAGGTTTCCCTTTTTGTTGACCTACCAAGTTAATAGCCAATTAAATTACCTTTAATATGGTATATAATACATTAGCTTTCAGCCAAATATTCCATGAGAAATATAAACTTAAAAAAGCATTTACTTTCTTTTTTTGCCGAGTGTATGTCTGATAGTTCAGAGCTTCATGTGATACTTTTTACATATCAAATTTCCTTTTTGGGAAGTGCTGAGAAATTCGCAGGTCCTCTTATTTTTTCCTGTTGAGTAGAGTATATTACCTGGAACGAAGAAAAGTAAAAAGAAACGAGATCCGTATCAACATCCTTCCTTGGATTGAAAACCGCTTGAACGTCGAGGTTAACATAACAAACTCACTGAAACTAGACTTTTTCGGGTGAAATCCTGTGAATAATAAAAATATTTCTTGGAGCAGCTCCTAGGTATCGTCTAAATAAAGTTGGAAATGACGGTACAAATTCACCGAAAACGGGTAAGAGGTTGATTACAATATTAGAGTAACAATTTGTACTCGATGACAAAGTCGTAAATCTTTTAGCATGTTTAATATAAGAAGATGATTTGAAAAGGATAAAAACAAGGTGATACAAACAAAATGTGGCCATGTTGATAGACATTGTCTGTATAAAAAGATTGAACGTTTACAGCTTTAAAGTGACATGACAGAGTATGAATCGGCATGATGACCATTTTATTCTAACCCATTAAACACTATGTCAGTTTTGACTGTGTAAATAAGTTGGACAGGTGTGTGCATGCAATATCAAAGGAGAACACATTAGACGAGAATGGCTGGCACGCATCGGCACCCACACGCTGCCCAATCCGACCAAGCGACCAAAAACAAAACAAAACAAACAAACAAACAAAAACTGGTGAAAATTGAGGCAGTTAAGACCTAATGGGCAGAAACTACATGCATTTGAAAAGGTAAGAAAACTTATAGGCATGATAGGAATGGAAGAACATGGTCTTCAAAGGGGAATATTGATGGTTAAAAATGTATGGGGAAGTTTGAACATGACGCCTTTGCCAAACAGTCATTTCCACGCGGAGCGGCTCACTTACTGGGTCGAAATTAGCCCCCGAATGCTGTCTTCAAGACGACACATAAAAAAAAGTGTCCTTGCGCACTATCAGCCGTCTACGATCGTATGCCATGTATTAAAGCATTGCTTGTGCAATTATGCATTTGGTGAAAGCTGGTTGAACTCTTTCAAAGAAAAGTGGTTTGGGTACTAGAAAGCTGAAAAGGGGTTCGAAAGAAATCACTCAAAAAATGAATACCTAATTGTTTAAGTCTGTTCATCGGCGTGCCCGACAACGAAACCCCAAGCCAATAATCTGTCATGACGCCTTCATCTCAATAGCTTTTCGGAAGAATGCACTGGGTAGCACTGCGTTCATGGTCGTTGAAACAATGTAATGATCATCTTATGAAGTAGAATCAATCTTAAATTTAATCATGGGGGAGGGGGAGGGAATCACAAGGGAGAGAGAGAGAAAAATAAAAAAAGCCTTTTTAATAGAATGTGCTGGAACAGACAGGATATAGACGCACATTCATTCCCTTTCCAAAATCAAAATAAATGAGTAATCTTTAACAATGTTTGCGCCGTTATACTACTTTTATGCTTTTGTTTGTCTTTCGTCCTGAGTCCAACTTGATTGCGCTTTCTTTCTTATTCTACATGTGTTTCTTCTCATTTCTCCTTATTCAACATTTTCAAATACAAACAACAAAGATCTTGAAGAGAATAATGTCCATCTGTTTTATCGCAAATAACCATATATAAGCTGTCAACCAATGAAAGCTCACATCGAAAGCACCCCGACAGGCAACCAATCAGTTACTTTCCATATTAGGAGCATCCTAAAAAGGAAGTTAACCAATGACGTTTCAAAGGCCGTTGGAACCAGGATTTATCCTTACCACCAGCATTTTTTTTTTTTGGTAGTTCTGTTCAACCACTTATTGCTTTGGCACAATCTAGGAAGATGAGGCATGGCTCGGTTCATCGGTATATTATAGCCATTTAAACCAGCATCGCGCTTCTCATGACATACCAGTATACTCGGCACATTTTACCAGTCGAAAAAGAGAAGAAGCAAAGCATTGTTGATAAAGAGGCAATTACTGTTCGAGAATTTCACCGATTTCCAAGTTCATATGGTTGCAGTCATGCCTCGACAAGTGTCTCTGCTTTGTTTTATCTTCGCCGTCGGTTTGATTTTGCCGAACCTCCCGGGCTCCAGTGCGGGGACGTGCGGCTGCCCTCCGCTGTGGACTAGCTTCCAAGGAATGTGCTACAGGTAACGATTATCACGGGAAGTCATAGTTCGCGAAAGTTTGATCTCTACCTGACATTTCGAATACTTTTTTTTTAGTCCTATACAGTTTAGATTTCAAAAGAGGAAAAAGTCTTTAACTTTAATGGTTAACAGAACGGATAAGCAGCACATTCTACTCAATTGAAAATTCTGTATAAATCAGTTGTCTCTTGCTGCGTTTGTTCGATTTTATTTCAGTGAACGTGTATTATTTCCGGGTTTTTTTTTTTATTCCGAATTTTCTTCCACGTCCCCCATTCACTGCCTTTTGTAAATGTTTGTTTTGAGTTGGTAACTGTTCTGAAGGTGAGAGTTACCCACCTCCTGTAATCTGACATGGGGAATCAAAATTGACAGATAGCATGGTTTAGCCATTCGCATTTCTCCTAATCTTTATCTATTTTCTTCTCATACCCCCCGGCCCTCCCAAAAAAGTGTGGACCATGATTATTGTTGAATGTCGATTCTATGAACGCAAAAGCTCCCAACCACACTCTCCCCGCGCTAGGTCCCTGCGCTCCAATAAGCTTGCGTGTGCGTCAATATTGAATAAGGTTTTCGACCCCTCCCCCCCCCCCAAAAAAAAAAAAAAAAAAAAATCCTGCTAAGGCCGTGTCACACCATTCCGGGCAAGCTACGCGGGCTTGTGGCGAGGAGGTAGTTTCCAACACGTAGAAGATTTTCAGCGGGCGAACAAGATTGTTTGCAATTTTCATTCATGACTTGTCATACCGTACGGGGGAACTTCTGCGGCTTGACTTGCGGGGAAACAAATTTACCCCCCGGAGCTCTCCGCAGTTGGTCCGCACCTGACAGTATCTAGCGCGTAGTTGCCCGGAGGTGCTCACGCAAGTCCGATTTAACCGCAGCCAAGTTTTGAGCATGACCAACACTTTTTCCGGGTGAGTCGCGGGAATGCCCGTAGAGGTCCACGCAGAACGTCAGTAGGAGACCCTTAGCGGCAGTACTTCCCAGGCAATTCCCACGCAGGTACTTCGCAATCCCGTATGCAGCCAAGATAATGAAATTCTGTGAGATTTCAGCCATTCCATTAAAGGAATTCCTTCACTGAGTTATCAGTCCCCACGCGACTGGTACAAAGGTCACACAGTATACTCGCAAGTATAACGCGTCCAGCAAGTAAGACACATGCGCTGACTCGCACAAATCCTTTTCCGCCCTCAGGAATGTCCGGTATGCTAGAAAATCCCTACACGTAACAAGCCCGAGTAGCTTGCCCGGAAAGGTGTGACAGGGCCTAAACACGGTTGCGGGTAAAAAAAAATATGCGTGCGCACCTCAGGGCGACTACTTTTGAGATACATGCTAGGTACTGTACTCACCGTCCATTAATAAATTGTGCAAAAGCAATGACTGGTTGAACCATAAATTTCCGAAAGACTGCCAGTGGTAGAACTGAATCCTGACTCTCACAGCCTATGCAACGTCCTTGGTCAACTTCCTTTTAGCAATATATATATATATGGTTGGGTTGCTCCCAATTCATGATTAATGATGGATTTGTTGCCTGCTGTAGGAGTGCTGTCAATTATGAATTTTGATTGGCTAACTGCTTACCTGATTTTTTTTTTTCGATATGAATATTGATGAACATCAAGATCTGTGTTGTTTGGAGTTGTGCGAGAAAGAAGTTTAATAAAGAGAAATATGAAGGCATAGAAGTAGAAGAAGAGAGACAACGAAATCATATATGACTTATGACGACAGATAGATAAAAAAGATTAAAATATTCTGACCTATTCAGAGTAAAATAATGTCGTTCTTATCTAAGTCTTTTCTACCCTCATTATCACCATTTTTTAATTCTTTGCCGCCCGGTCTGTTTCTACCTAGGTGCCAATGCCTTCCAGTAAGTGTTGTATTATTTGTTTTCCACTTGAGTATCGCCCATCTTCTCACACAAACTTTTATATACCACTTATTTACACCGTCAAAGTTGGCTGCGTGTTGCGTGTTTTAAAAAAAGCGGATCATTCAGCTTAGATACCCATCCACGTTCTGCCATACCACTCTCAATTTGTGAAGGGTAATCAAGTCCACGAGACCTTCTTCCGCCGGCAAAGTGTCAACAACACATGCTTTTTATCATTCATTTTCAGATTTGTGGTACCTTTTTACGTTGTTACGTGCTGTAAAATTTACAACCTTTTCAGAGTACACTGCCTGATCTTTTCAAAAGAACATGTACCCTAATTTATACATGTTGTAAAGATCTTCACTTTTTACCCCTTTTCGGAGAATTATTTCTAAGGTCATTTCCCCATATGGTCGATACCTGCTATAGCGATAAAGCGTTAGTTTGCTTGTTACAATCACATATGATTTCATCTTAAAAAAAAAAAAAAAAAAATCAGTGAGGTTATGGTGTTAACCTCGACATTTGAGCTGTTTTCAATTCAAGGAAGGATGTTGATATGTATCTGGTTTCCTGTTTTCTTCGTTCCAGCCACAACACCCTCGTAAACAGGAGAAAAAAAAAAGGACCTGAGATGTTTCAACACTTTCAAAACAGGAAATTCGACCGTAGCATGTATCACATTAAACTCTGTTTCCTCACACATGCTGGTGTCAAAAAAAAAAAAAAAAATTCCACGTTTGATCTCTAATAGTTCAAAAACTATATATCAGATGGCACTGTGATTGATATGAGCAATGGCTAAGTAGTTCACAATTTTGTTGAAGGTGATTTACAAATGAAAGCATAAATCAGTTTCATTAAATTCAAGATAATTTCAAAGTTACCGTTAGATTTTGCTCTATTTTCAACCCTCCATACAAAACTTTTACTTTGCACAGGTGTCAGTTGGTGTATAATAGCAATTATGGAAGTGTGTTGTTAACACCCTGACAACGGTCCTGAAAAATGGCCAGGATTGGAATGCTCTATTACATATTCATTAGAAATTCCACTCTCACAGCTAGTCTTCATTCATTCTGAAATGCAGTGAATGCAAGCATATAAAACATGTTGTCACCTTTTTCATGTGCACGCATTTTACCCTTTAAGGCCGTGTCACACCATTCCGGGCAAGCTACGCGGGCTTGTGGCGAGGAGGTAGTTTCCAGCACGTAGAAGATTTTCAGCGGGCGAACAAGAATGTTTGCAATTTCCATTCATGCCTTGTCATACCGTACGGGGGAACTTCTGCGGCTTGACTTGCGGGGAAACAAATTTACTCCCCGGAGCTCTCCGCAGTTGGTCCGCACCTGACAGTACCTAGCGCGTAGTTGCCCGGAGGTGCTCACGCAAGTCCGATTTAACCGCAGCCAAGTTTTGAGCATGACCAAAACTTTTTCCGGGTGAGTCGCGGGAATGCCCGTAGTGGTCCACGCAGAACGCCAGTAGGAGACCCTTAGCGGCAGTACTTCCCAGGCAATTCCCACGCAGGCACTTCGCAGTCCCGTATGCAGCCAAGATGATGAAATTCTGTGAGATTTCAGCCATTCCATTAGAGGAATTCCTTCACTGAGTTGTCATCCCCCACGCGACTAGTACAAAGGTCACACAGTATACTCGCAAGTATAACGCGTCCAGCAAGTAAGACACATGCGCTGACTCGCACAAATCCTTTTCCGCCCTCAGGAATGTCCGGTATGCTAGAAAATCCCTATACGTAACAAGCCCGAGTAACTTGCCCGGAAAGGTGTGACAGGGCCTAAACACGGTTGCGGGTAAAAAAATATGCGTGCGCACTTCCGGGCGACTACTTTTGAGATACATGCTAGGTACTGTCATGTGCAGATCATCTACGGGGACCTCCGGGTAGTCAAAATTGTTCTTTGCAAGTCGCACGCAAGGCTGGTGTGACACGGCCTTGAATGGCCATGTCGGACACGCGAACCCCGCCTCAAATACAAGTTTAGAATGGTATTTTGGTTTATGCTTTCGCTCTTGGTTTTATTGTATAATTATGATCTTTTGGTGTGTGGAGGGGAGAGGGCTTTGATTGGTTCCATGACTGTGGAACAAACATGTACAGTTTGTAGTATTTAGTGCCATCACCTTGCAGCTTCATTAAACCACGACAATGGACGTGTTACAAACTAGTTGGTCACTAGCTCGTGACTTGAGGCTGACGATAGAAGAACTAATGCTATTTTTACACATATTTTTTTTTTCATGTCACATTGTCTCACTTAACTCATTCTACATTACGAAAGAACCTGATATGTTTATGTATTGTCGAAAATGGAATAGATCTGAATTGAATTGAAGCAGCAAATGCAATGTGTTCATGCATCACGAAACCAGCAAAAATCGCACGCCGCGATTTTACGTGAGTTTACATGATCTTGAGTATTTCATATTTTCTGAAAGAGCAGTTTGCATTATTTCAAAGTTTAAGGTCATAAAATGAATAAGAAGTTTAGCAGCCTTTCTGTTTACGTTAGTGTAATTATGCAGGCATATTTCCATAGAGGCCCCCTGGGTTATCTCTAAATATCCTTTACACACTGTTCACTTTTAGCTCGAATAACTTTTGAAAGGATGGGGTTACTGCTTTTAAGATTGGTACTAAAGTCGCAGACGGAATGTATTTATAGAACATAGAACTACGTAGTTTCATCTTAATCTGTAATCTCTTCATTGTTGTTGTGTTTTACATCCCGTTTTCCCCATTTATTGCACTGCTACACACACAGCTTTAGCGAGATTTGAAGCGCTTGAATAGACACTATTATACTTCGGAGCCTCTTTTCTGAGTGCACAATATTCCAGAGTGTGTGCTTTCCTCCAATATTTCTAATTGAGTATATGAATATAAGAACGACCCAAGTCCATGGAAGATCATTTCGAGTAAACTAAAAAAAAAAACTTCATATCTTTTTTATTTGTCCAATAATATTCTATTTAACTGTGATGGGAAGGCAACATTGTATATACAAATTAGAACATATATTATTATGACAATTAACATTTACATTAATTGTGGAGAGGCCATTTTGTGTGGTGGACTTGGGTCGTTCTTTGATTCATATGGACTTGGGTCGTTCTTTGATTCATATACATTAAATTCTACTATAGAGAGGGGAGAAGGATGAGAGAGGGCGCTATTATATGAATGTAAGAATGACCCAAGTCCTTCATTCTTACGTTAGTATAAGATTTAACTCATTCATTTCAGGCACTTCCGGGGGTAATTAGGATTTATCATTTGCACACAAGATGAGTCCATGCATAAGCTACAATTTCCCATGTCAAACTGAATTTGGCCAAAAATTGGACTTGGTCGTTCTTATATTCATATACTCAAATCCATTTGAACTGAGTTATAAGTCACTCTGAAGCTGAAATTCTAATGATTTTTTTAGAATCCGCCCTTCACTGAAAATCCCCGTCTGGCGACTTTTCATTGGTTTCGTGATACAGGGTGACATTTACATCGTTTTTGTTAATCCGTCAAATATCAGAATTGAAGTCTATGTGTTGCGTATTTTTGTCAATAATTTTGTATTACAAAATGTACTAGTCATTGTTGAAGCCATTATTCACCATTATTTTGTAGATGAAGCAAGAACCCAGCTTCAGTGCTTCAAAATAGTTCTAAAATGTGAGTTAGGAATGGAAACAACAAGTGTAAATACGTTAATCAGTGTAATCAAATGTTATAAAGTTTATGTGATCCTGCATCACAAAACCAACAAAAAAGTTGTCAGACATGGATTTTGAAGATTCTGAAAGAGCAGACTCAGCAGGCTTTAAAATGACGTATAACTCAAATAAAATGGACTTTGCTATGAACCTATATCTAGATATTTGAAAGAAAGTAGGCCTACATACTCTGGAAAAGTGTGAAGTGAGAAAATAGGTTCTGAAGTAAGGTCTATTCAAGCGTTTAATCTCTACCAAACCGCGCTAGCTGTGCGATGAATGGGACAAAAAACAGGATGTAAACCACTAAAGCAACAGCAATGGAAGGATTATCAGACTAAGCTGAAATTGACCATGCTCTTTAAACAAATTCTGTTTATTATTATTGCCGAATTTCAAAGTGGTAGCAGTATTCCTTTAAAAGTTATTAGAGTTGAAATTGAAAAGTGTGCAAAGGATTTTCAAGACATGTAAAGGGGCCTCTATGACATATCTGATCAAACTACTCTTAAAAAAACAGGTTGTAGAAAAGCTTCTGAAAACAATCACACTTTCCCTCCCCATCACCGATGATCGTAAACTCAGGCATAATGTAGAAAAAGAATAACTCTTTCAGAAAATATGAAAAGCTCAGGATTGACTCGGTTGACCAGTGTCACCTTTTTAGTCCTCACGCAAATCAAGGGGTGAGACTTCTTGTTGGTTTTGTGATGCACGGTCATATTGAATACAAGATGCGAACAATATTTGTAATGAAATTATAATGGTTAAAATAAAATTAGGCCATTGTCCCCGTCAATTTCTGTACATCAAGAGTTCCCTAATTTGTTTTTGAACAATAGATATACTGTAACTTATGTTTGCATATGCACAAAATAGTTTGTTTATTTTTATTTTGCATTATGTCCAAAAAAATTTTTGGATATTTGTTTTAACTGTCAGATTCAAATTATACTGTGCCCAATTAGTTCGTTCAATTGACTTTGTATTTCATTTGTGTATGAAAAAAAGAATTTCAGAAATAAAATCAAAATCAAAATCAAATCAAAATTGTTGCTTTATCGTATAGAGTTATGGTTTATCTAGAAAAATAGTGATATCTCCTTATGTTTTAGGCCTTATTGTGAAATTTTTATAGGTAGGATGTTTTGTGATACTTCTGACTTACCACTGATGACTCAGACATGTCTTTAAATCACTGTTTCCTATGGTAAACAGTACAATTGATACTTTGTAGGCTAGAATTATGTCTTCTCTTTCTTCCGTGTCCTACATTTCTTGTCAAAACCTTATAATTTCGGTCACAAAATTTTTGAAAGTCTATTATTCGATGCAGTTTGACTCTTAATTTGTCTTCTAAACTCAAATCTTGATTCCCCCCCCCCCATTTTTAGGTAGCGCGGATAAAGTGAGTGCGGATTTACTGAAGTTAAAGGGACTGTACAGTAGTGGTTGAGGTGGGGATTCATGTTTTAAGCATTCCTAAGTGAGATAATGAGAAACCTCATATGAAATATGAAAGAGCATGTGATTGCATGAAGGATTCAACGTTTATTTGATAACAATTGGTTTTCCAATGGCTGAGATATGGCCCAAAAGTGATAATAATAAAAGGCGACATGCCCCACCTTTACCAGGATCTCTTTGTTTCACCTTGTTTTTGGATATCTCAGACATTTCAAAACCGATTTTCATCAAATAAACTTTTGATACCCCTTAGAATTGCACGCTCTTTGACATCTCATAGAGAGGTTTCTGAATATCTCGCAAAACGTTAAAAGCTAAATCCTCACCCCGACCAGAAGCCTTAATTTCACCAATGTAAGGAACGCAATTAAAAAAAAAAAAAATCATATCAATTCTATCAATTTATTCGTGCAAGATGGTAGTCAGTTAAAGGGATCGTATAGTTTTGGTTTAGACCTACTTTCAGGTTTCTTACATTATATTTTGGTGAGATAATGAGAAACCTCTTATGAGATATGAAAGAGCATGTAATGTCATGAGGAATTCAATGTTTATTTGAAGAAAATTGGTTTGAAATGGCTGAGATATCCAAAACAGAGCGATTCTAACAAAGTGTGGGACACACGTTTTATTATGATTTATTTGTTTTACTTTGTTTCTGGATGTTTCAGTCATTCCAAACCAGATTTTCGTCAAATAAACTTTGAATTCCTTTTAAAAATGGTATGCTCTGTACTCTCTAAAAAAAATCGAGTGAAAGTATTTACTCTTGAAGGAGTGAATATAAAAGAGAGTTAAGTTAGAGTGAAATTGGAGTGAATTTCGAGTGAAAGTGTTCATTTTCACTCATATTGGAGTGACCTCAGAGATCACTCGAAGATTTTAGAGTGATCCCTGAGGTCACTCTTCAATGAGTGAATTTTCACTCGAAATTCACTCCAATTTCATTCTAAATTCACTCTTTTTTTGTACTCCCTCCTTCAAGAGTGAAAATTTTCACTCGATTCTTTTTTAGAGAGTACTATTTCTTAAGTGTTTTCTTGGTATCTTGCAAAAAGTTAAAAGCCCAATTCTCATCTGTACTGTACCATCCCTTAAATATACAGTGTACTTAATACACTATACACCAGATGATTAGGTGCATTACTTCTGATGTGAATAGGTATTTTTCAGAAAGTGTGACGTGGGAGGAGGCCGAAAGACATCATTTACGAAACCATGCTGGGACGAGGGCGCCACCACCGGTCAGCTAGGTCACCTTGTGTCCATTCACTCCCAGGAGGAGATGGATTTCCTCATCACTCTCTTTGAATCCGTACGAAACAAACGGGTATGTATTTAAAGCTGCAACAAGAAACTAAAACTCCCATTTTTTTTTTTTTTTTTTTAATTAAGTTACTTTCGTCTCTGGTGAAATTTGAATAAAGTGGTAGCAAACTTTAAACAGAATTACACAAAGACCAGTAAGGGAAACTCTCGACTTTCCCAGATCACTTTTTCGAGATCGGTGCATTCAACGATGCGTGGAAGAGCGCGGTGAGTGGTCGTCGCTTTGTGTTCTCTTTTCAGCCGTGTTTGCTTTCAGAAAGGCTCTTAAGCCAGTCCCAGTTGCAAGTACGAGTGATTCTGTGTGTATACACCGCATCACAGTATGCTATAAGGGTACATTGTGCACATGCGGTCTACGATCACCAGCTATATACCCTCTCTAGATCACTCTTTCTCCCCCTCTCTCCCCCTTTCACCCTCTCCTCCTCTAACTCCCCCTCTTCCCCTCTCTCCCCTCTCTGTAAGCAATACCAATCTCTCCTCCTATCTCTCTCTCTCTCTCTCTCTCTCTCTCTCTCTCTATCTCTCTGACACTCGCATTTTTCAGCAGGGGGAAAAAAGGACAGTGGCCGCGGCTCAGAGGAAGCTAAACCTGCTATTATTTGAAAAATGTGAAGCCAACATAGCATGCGCATTTTCTTGCTTCCAGTATAGACGAGAAATTCAATTTTCTTTCGTATGCGTACAAAAATGAACCTTCATGTTGGCTATTTTGTATGATTTATTTTCTGAGGCGATGTCAGAGACGGAAAAGACATCGCCAGACATTTACTTTGTACAATCTCGCTCATCGCGGGAATTCTCGGCGATTACCTAATGCCACGCTCTATCTCGACTTTCAGGAAACGTCTTCTTCCGGAAAATCGAGAGTTCCCCTGCCTGAAGAGGAAGGAAGTTTCACCTTTAAAGACACAAATGAGATAGCAATCACAATGAACTGTTCACCTTTATAAACAGAAATGAGATAGCAATCACAATGAACTTTTCACCTTTAAAAACAGAAATGAAATAGCAATCACAATGAACTTTTCACCTTTAAAAACAGGAATGAGATAGCAATCACAATGAACTTTTCACCTTTAAAATCAGAAATAAGATAGCAATCACAATGAACTTTTCACCTTTAAAAAGAGAAATAAGATAGCAATCAAAATGAACTTTTCACCTTTAAAAACAGAAATGAGATAGCAATCACTATGAACTTTTCATCTTTAAAAACAGAAATGAGATAGCAATCACAATGAACTTTTCACCTTTAAAAATAGAAATGAGATAACAATCACAATGAACTTTTCATCTTTAAAAACAGAAATGAGATAGCATCACAATGAACTTTCGGATAAGATGTGAACGTAATTATTTAAATTCATGAAATTCTTTCTTCGAGATGTTTTCATTGCAACTGATTGGCAAATTGCCATACGTCGACGCAAATATGCACTGAATTAATCAGTGTTTTAGTAGTAGCCATTATAAAAGAAATCATGGGCGTACATAATCGAGCAGGATTCGAACCTAAGACAGTGGCTGTTACTTTCACACATTGACACATAATTATATAAAAAAGTAGACTCTAATTCTCCCGTCATCCCAATTGGAGAAAAATAAATTGCTCGTATACATACATAAAATGCATCCGCTTAATGACAGATTGTTTGACCCGAACTTTGGTTGAATTTAAAAGTCGCATTTGTCGTGTATTAAATGTATGGGATTTAGTATTGTCTCTCGTCTAATCTCGGAGAAGGTGTGCGTATGTATGTTTCCTTTTTCAATATGATAATGTTTGCTTTCATTTCTCTCAAAGAAAAGAGATACGTTCTGATAACGCAGGACACATTCTGTACATGCACAGAGATACATTTTCAAATCTTCGCACGAAAGAAATATGCGATTTGTGATAGGTATGTAATTTCTTTTGAATTCTTTTCTTTGTTTCTTTCTGTTTCTTCTTTCTTTCTTTTTTCTACTCTAAATGAACAGGTCTCCGGCAATCAACAAGTCTGGATTGGACTGAATGATAAAACAACTGAGGGTTCCTTCGCCTGGAGTGACGGTTCAGAGGTCGATTACACCTTCTGGGCCCCAAACGAACCGAACAACCATAGTGGTGCGCAGGACTGCGCCCATTTTAGCCTAGAATTTAAGCACATGTGGGACGATTTGCAATGTGACCCTTCTGACGTAGATGAAAGCATAAGAGATGCTTGGATTGTTGGGGGATATGTCTGCAAGCTTGGAGAATGGCTTTAATCCGTTTAATACCGAATTCTGAAACCCCCATAAACTTGATACACAAGCCACGAGGTTCCTGTACTGAACGGCTTACGTTAGGAGCTGCCTGTATAACCAGGGAGGTTGTTTGTTTGTTTGTTTGTTTGTTTGTACGTTTGTTTTTTAGGGAGGGGAATCCCCAAGAATCTCCCCCTAGTGCCCACGAAATGCACCATTTCTCAATGACAGCAAATCTATCGAGCATACAATTCACTGTCCCTTGCTTTATTGTCGCTAGTATTCCTTTTTCAGTCTTACATTTTGTCATACGTGTACTTGCACATCCCATTATGTTTGGAAAGTTGATGATATTTGTCAGTTCTCTACTATGTGTGATCTTCAAAACTCAGATCTCATTGCATTCATTGCAGTCTTTCCCCTTACTTGCAGAACATTTGTTATCTATATAATTATTATATAGTTTCATTCTACATTCCATGTCATTTTAGGGAAATTTGGTTGGTGCGTGATTATTCTAGTGATTCGAGTTTACAATCTGCTATCACGCTGCACCTGCCCTAACGTTCCCATCAAAGCACTTAGTCAAAGAAGACGTACGCCACCTACGTTAAAACGTTGTCTTGATCGCTACCACGGAAAACTGACTAGTGCATGTCATCTACGGACAGTGTCTTTATCTGCGATCAAGGTGGGCCTCACTTAACCCTAAAAAGGCCGGGGGGGGGGGTTGAATCAACCCCCCCCTCGACATTTTTCGCGACTACTCCGCCGCGCGAAATTTTTTGACCACGCCGTTCGCTGACTTTTTACTTTCCAGTCTCGCGCATCTTTTGACACCATTTTTGCGAAATTTGCGCGTACCGTTATGACGCTGCATGACTTTTTATATATGCTTGTCAGGCCAAAAATGGCTCAAAAACGTGATTTTGTGTATAAAGTCTATGCAAATGGAGTTTTCTCTTCTTATTCATAAAAATATGATTATTTTCACTTGCAAAGGCTGAAACTAATTGATTTTAGCATAATTATGCTTGAAATAGGTTCTGTCATAAAATTTGTGGAAAAAAATGATAAAACAAAAGGTCGAAAAAACAAAGAAATACATAAGAAATTCATAAAACAATAAAATACATAAGAAATTGATTTCGATAACTTTTTTTTTCAAGTACATTGTTAGGAATGCTACAAAGAATGTTTTCACCAAAAATTAGGATTCTAGGAGTTTTAATTTCTGATTTAGAGCAAAATGTATGATTTTATGCATATATTAGCATAATTAATCATTATGACAAAAATTTCCATTTCTTTTTTTGTATAGCATGGTAGAATACGCCACAGGCAACGCACGTGCTAAATTTCATGACGATTGCGGGATCGATGGCCGAGATCTCGGGGGGGGGGGGGGTTGAATCAACCCCTCCCCGGGCACAGAACACCCAAAAAAGCCCGGCCTGGTTAGGGTTAAGGGGCATTTCATCATGTATTACATAAATCGACACAGCTCCATATGTAGATTTGTGGAATTTATCGTGGTTCTTGAACAGAGAAACAATACTCTGAAAGACCATTGAACAAATTACACTGAACAATGATGATGACATAGGAGCCTCACATATTTTAGAAATGTAGCGGTGTAATTCCCATTACAATACTGCTAGTTTGCAAGTTCACCTGTGTATAATGTTTGCATGCCTTCTTCTTTTGTTCTGCTTCCTTGAGCCACAACTCATGGATTCTTATGGTGAGGCTGCATGTCATCATCCTTGTTCATTGCAATTTGTTGTAAATTTTGAAAACACTCTTATTCTTCATCCTAATGATTATAAATCCTGGAACTCTGAACTCAATATGACTAGTTTATAGTTGTTCGAATGTAAAAATCTGGAAATTATCTGGAGGTCTCCCCTTTAGTTTTCATACCAGTAGCATGACTTCATTCATCCGTATATAGATCTGACATACATAATTCAATTCACAAGTTGAGCAAGGTATATTACTGTTGTCTACCAGAAAGAAAACTGACAACATGAAGCAAACTCACCTACTATTCTTTTTGAAGAGTCCACATCTATTTCCAGCTTATTTCCGGTGACGATGACAATCTTCTGAGCTCATCTCCTGTATTTAATAGGAAAAGTACCTGCCACATTTTATCTTTCTCATTTACATGTTATGTGCATGTTTATTGCACAATACTTTTGCGTATGCTGATCTGTTTGTGCAATGTTTTGTTATTATTTTAATCATTGTATTTGTTAGTCTTCGTATCTTTAAAATTTGTACTTCTGACTGAATGCAGCAATAAACAAACCCTAACCAAAACAAAAGTAGACATTTTTGTAGCATTGTACATAATGCATTGTAGCACTCAAAGACATGGCTGTTTAATTGCACAAGATAGCATAGCGATACTACATGAGCTTCTAGGTGATTTTTTGCTTTTTTGTTTTGTTTTGTTTTGTTTTGTGTTCTGAAAGTTTGCTAGATTGACTGATTTATTACCATGCCATTAACCCTTTCCCCCTCCATTTTCCAAGCATGAGGCACAGGAAAGTATAACCACCATACAAAAACATCACAAACGATCAACAGGTGGCGTTGATCTTATGCTTAAACGTGGAAGACAAGTTTAATAATCTCGGTAACATTCCTTCATAGCGGTTTAAAGAGTTAAAAACTCCCATAATTGTAGTGTTTGCAAAAACCAAGAGAGAGAGAGAGAGAAAGAGAGAAAGAGCTTCATTTGATCCTGAACTTCAAAGCGAAATTTCTCAAATCAAACGTATGAGGAGAGATGTGATTTTCTGTCACTCACGTCAGTTCAAATAGGAGTACAAAGTTTGATGGGTAAGATATATAATCTGAAGTCACAAAATCTTTGCTTCAAAATCTGACCTTAAAGGCATAATTTACCATTTGCAGATAAAACAAAACCCCAGCATTAATGCTTAAATAATCTTAAAATGTGAGTTAGGGATAGAAACAACCGCTGTAAAACTTTGAATCCGTATTAATTGATGTTAAGTATTGTTAGATACACAAAATATGAACAACAGTTATAATAAAGATTTTTCCAGACTAAACCGTCTACAGTTATGATTTATTGAGAAAAATATCTATAATTCTTTATATTTTAGGCTTTATTGCAAATATGTTATATGGTAGAATGTTTTGTGATACAATAGACCCACACATATGCATCAAATGTGATATCTTGAAATAAAAAATTAAATCACTGCTCCCTAAGGTAAACAGGACCTTTAACAGCACAAATAGAATATCTCAAAACTTTTGTTGAGATATCAGAGTAAAAATGTCTATGTCAATGTGTTATGACTACATGTGAAGGTATCAAAGCTACTTTGTTTTCTTCTGGAAAGATTGGTTCCCCGCTTATGCCATGATATTTGATATTTGATATTTGATATTTGATATTTGATATATATAATATATATATATATATATATATATATATATATATGAAGAGTTTGTTTGCAAAAACCGATAAGTCCACTTTTAAGATTTTGAATTACGGTCTCTGTCACAAAGTACAAAATAATACCTTTTAAATGATATATTGGTCACTACATATAAAGGTACATTTTTGAAGTTATGGTCAAAAGAAGCAACAATTTTCTTATTATTCTCTTTATTTTTCTTGACCTTTAATCGCAAATATCTCCATTTGGCAAATATGGACTTATCGGTTTTTGCGAACAAACTCTTCATATATATATATATATATATATATATATATATATATATATTTAATCTGCATGATGACTGTATATTGTTCGATTCACTCTCTACAGTTGTATAATAACTTGATTTGTGCATGTCCTGTACCTGATGCACAATACAATCACATTACATGTACACTTTGTACATTGTATTTTCATGGTAAATCCATGTAAAGTGCAGGGTGCATTTGGAAAACAGCTTTGTACAAGTGAATCGGTTACCCCTGTAGGATAAAATGAATAAAACACTTAAATTAATGCACAAACTTCCTTGGGCACAGATTACGGAAAGAACAAGTTGTCTGGTGTATATTCAGTGATAAATACGGAATTTATTACAACGTTATACAAAATAATGTTCTATAAAGATTATATCACAGAGCTTTAAAGTCAAACAGTCAACCACTAGATAACGTAATGACTCCTACATTCTGATTTTCTTTGTTCTTTTTCATCACAAAACATTCACTCATGCCTCCAATATGATTAATATTCAAATTGACTTAAGTCTCTTGTCATGATAATGTGTTACTGGGTAACACAACGGTTATATGTCGACATCGAATCCGACAAGAGTTTCATGCCATCAGTCAGAGGGGCTCTGTCAAGTGTCAATGCCTTTGAATAGCAAAGCGAGAAATTATTCATGAATATGGCACATACATGATACAAAAGACTTTATATTCATTGTAAAGGTGAAGTGCAGCACAATCTACTTTCACTTAATTTCGTTAATGTGGGTTATATTTTGTGTTTCTTTCTTTGCACGTAGAACACAGCAGACAGTTAAAACGGTGATGACGTCATCACATCTAGATGAACAGTTAATCATAACATGAGTCAATAAACATCGCCAGTCTACGTCATGTATTATTATACGTAAACTGAGAAATAACATGTTGCAAGAGGGCAAATGATATAGGGCGCAAAAAATGGACAGTATACATGTAAAAAGGCAATTAGTCTTTGACTGAAAAAAAAAAGGTGTAAACATTTCAAGCCACTGGGTGTTGTTCTGGCTATATGAGTTCAGCTTGATAATGGAATGATTAATGATTATTAACCCACTATGGCGTGAAGTGATCAACTTCGAAAGATTATTAATTAGGTTTTTTGAGGAAACACTGATTCCACCAGCGGCGGTGCAAGTCATTCCCTCAATTACATAAATGGGTTCCAATTAGAGCTGGCAAGCCACCGAAATAGCAACGAAGAAAAGAAAAGAACACAACAACAACAACATCGGAGCTTACACGTTCCACCTGCAAATTGACATTCACGGGTCAAAGAAGAATGCTTGCCCTTTCATCATATTCTGCTCACAGATCGATAAAACAACAAAGACAGCGGAGATGATACATTCATATTGTGTTAAACACATTTCAGCCGCGTGTACGTGTGTGTATTATTGTGTTCACTGGGTACACCATACGACAGTACCCATGAAAAAGCACCAATATTATACAACCCGTCATTATACATCTTACAACCCGTTATTGTGTCGTTACAACTGGTCAATAAAATAAAAAATAAAACCAAAATAGGGAATTTGCATCATCAATCACTAACTGGAAATTTAGCTCTTTACACACTGTTATATCTGCAATGAGCGGATGAAAATACTACCAAGTGCCCCTTCTGTTTGAATGTGTGTGTTTTTTTTTTCATTGTGTAAAAGGCAAGCTGACTGATTCATCGATTATTATACTTTCAACTGATAGACTCGGAGTAATCGTTCTTCACACTTCAAATTTTACCTCCAAAAAAAAAAAAAAAATAACCTCCAAAAACGGTACAATTGCACAGTTCATTGATCTCGCATATCATTGTGGAAATAAAATAATTGTTAAGAGATATGATTCTTTTAGTTACAAGAATGCTAGAGATATCATTCCTATATGACATGTGTGATTGATATAAAATGCGCATGTGTAATAATGATATTTGAACACTACTCAACTTCTGGTATTTCAAAAGAAATTTCTCTAGCCAAGACAGTACGCCATCAACAAAGCCATTTGCTGAAAATTATGCTCATCTGAAAGATATTTACTGCCCTTGACCACTAGGTTATAATCTCTTCTTGTGTTGGATATGACAAGGATAATAGAATGTGCACTAAGACAAGTGGGAAATAGATGTATTGAAGTTAGATACAAACACAACTTTGTTTTTTTTTTTCAACAACAACATATTTTATAGCGCTATAACTCCCCGATGATTTCTAAAGAGGATAGTATACATTGTACTGATCTCTTCGTCTTAAGCAATGAACACACCAGCTGGGTAAATGAAAACTACAAAAAAACAAAGCAAGCAACTGGTTGCATACTGATTAATTTTATACAGGTTACTGTTTTTTTTTTTACTCGTATTGTGGGCCTTTTGTTTTCTCAACGGAGCAGAATTGATGACCGGAACTGCTTCTCTGGCACACAGGCGGCCATTGGCACGGTCAGATCTGTATTGTCTTGACGTCACACCTGCCAACAATTTCCCATAGACACACGTATCAAAAATAGACATTAAAAGATTATGTAATATACACGTAAGATACAGTGTCTTTTCACTTTAACCCTTGTAATTTCTTTGTCAATGAGTTTGTTTGTTTGTTTTTATTTACACACATACCTACGGACACCTAGAGTGTCACACAAACGTGTTGCACTCCAGTCCCACAATATGCGGTGAGTTGCATAAGCTCACACTCCACTTAGAAGAAAGACTACGGTCTACCACTCAAATATTTCACGTGTTTTCTGAATCTACGCCGAAACAAGCGTATCCAGCAGCTTTAAAATGAGGTGCATTTTGTAAAGGGAATCACCCACATCAAACACACCTGAACAATTGTTGACTATTTTGTATGTTATAATTATTATTATCATTATTAGGCCTATCATTACCACTATCGTTTTTATTGTTATTATTACTATTGTTGTTGTTATTGTTGTTGTTGTTATTATTATTATCATTATTATTATTATTATTAATATTATTATTATTATCATTATTATTATTATTATTATTATTATTATTATTATTATTATTATTATTATTATCATTATTACTATTTGTAACCCCAGATTATCCGTAGCAGCTCTGAGAAGAAAGAGTGATGGGGCTGGAGCTGTGGACACATGTAGTCCACTTCCTTTAGAGGTGTTAAAGGGTGTGTACAGTTCTGGTCGAGGTGAGGATTTAGCTTTTAACGTTTTGCGAGGTATTCAGAAACCACTCTATGAGATTTCAAAGAGCATGCATTAAACCTTATATTTAATACGCTGATCTTCACGACCAATTCTACGTCACAAACTGCATCCCCATAGCAACTGTAACAAATTATCCCCACAATGTAGTTAACCTTCTCCCGCCTACAATCCTAACATCTTGTTGTCATTGAGCATAAATAATAATGTCAATGAATATATTGCAAACAACAACCCTCATTGGCATTTAAGTGCCTTACTGCTGTGTTTAATACAAATCAACATCTATAACTATGATATCATGTTACCTACAGAGGCCTGCACTTTTTGATAACCAATATATTTGCGCGTTATTGATTTCACCGTTGGAGTTCGGATCTTGCTGCAGATATCATCATTATGCTGTCAGCTTCAAATTGGCAACTCTGAACTTTATTGTACAGAGTGTAGATTCATTTTGTTAATCTCAACAGAATCAGAGGACATTGAATTTGATATTTGTCATCTTGTAATGTTGCCCATGTAAGAATCAGTAATGAATTCGATAAGAACGAAGAGGCGCTTAAAATTTTCGCAAAACGATACAAATCAAATCATATGTGCACACAAGGGGTAAAAGTAAACAAAAATACGTTTTCTTATGAGACATTGCAAAGAAGAATGGTTACGATGGAAAGATACAGTGCACCAGACTGCAAAAATTTGCTTTGGGGGATATTATTTGTTTCAAACGTCATTTTAAAGACGTTTTGTTGTACAATAATGGCATCCTTTTTGAAAGTTACAGTGACTGCGAGTGTGCGTGTGTGTATGTGCGTGTACATGTGCGTTTGTGCACGTAATGATTATAACATATAACCAAATCTATAGATGTAAAGATGCAAATGTATAAAATTCATCTGGTAGTTTCGTTAAGCAAGGTTGTAGTTTTCGATAGAATATCGGGAAAAATACGAAGATCAAAGATAAGTTTAGATGCACCTAGACATCTACAAGAGAACAGATATGTAATAATATTATCAGATTAATAAAGCTAAAAGAAATTAATAAGCTCCGAGGTTGTTGTTTTTTTTTTCTAATTTCAAACACGTAGATATTGAAACTCGGACGGCGATGTAGTTATGCCAAACCTTATACTCGCTCCGTATTCATAAATTTTGTATGCAGCTTTATCAGGGAACGTGGTGGTCGGAGGCTTGGATAGTGTGTTTTATCCCAGCTCAAAACCAATTCACAAAAAAGTCGTATTATAGGACCCCTTATCATGATAACAAACATAATAGTCGGGGCGTCGCGTGGGCATTTTTTAAATGATATTATGACTCACCAAGAATCCGCCATAGAAACTGAACAATAGATTCCATAAGATTTTAAAAAATCAAAAGAAATTCTTCGTGTTACAGATGGTGTGCAATTATATATCAAAGTTATACACGCGATACACAGAGAAAGCACACAGGGAACAGGAGTCACAGTATATTCAGTACTTGAGAGCACCAGACAAACATACAAATAATTAATACAAATATTACTAGAGTCACTTTTTTTTTGTAACACACATACGAAAAGGCAAGTAAACTGTGGTGTATAAGGCATTACAACATATATTGCATGGATATCAAGGTATGCAGAACTTCTCATACACACAGCTTGGTGAATGTGTTCTCTCTCTCTCTCTCTCTCTCTTTCTCTCTCTCTCATAGTGACACTATAAAACAAAATTAACTAGGTATGGCTGTAATATCCAAGAAGTGAACCTGCTTCTTATCTTCCAAACCATAATTCTGTCCTCACTTTCTCATGTGATTTACATAATTGACTTTATAAGTTTGTGCAAGGAAAGGTTAAGCCGGAGTAGAGAAAGAAATTTAGTCAATAATCAAATTTCAAAGGAAAAATGCATACACATCATCAATATCACTTCAATTAAACCATTGTGTTGTAATATTGTAATGGCATTCATCGACAATATCTAGTACATTAATTTTATCAAAGTATGATCATCAAAGTATTATAATCAATGTGCATATCATACCGAAAGGATAGATAAAGACTTCAATAGTATTGTGAAACAAGTCTGTTTGCACTAGCTGCAGTTAGAGTTACCACTGGTGATAATTTCAAGGAAATGTATCGACGATTGATGAACCTATTAGCTGGTGTGTTTTTTCACACGATTTTATAGTCTGGTATCGCACTGCATGTCATTGAAAGGTGGGTTCAACAAGAGTGCGTCTTCTTCAGAACCTTTTTCGTCATTACCCGTCCCAGAAGATATTTGCGAACCCGTGGAGTCCTTGTCGTCGGCCGATTCAACATCATCATCCAACGTTCCTGCACAGACGCTCTCTTGAGAGCATATATCGCCAGTCGGGCATTGCGCACGCCGCGCTTCCGCTTTCAAGCTTTCGTCGCTCTCGCTCATGGACTCTGCCAGGTAGACTGGTCCGATGTAGTCCAAATCCAGGTCTTCCCTGGGTAAGAGGACATAGGAACGCCCGTCCCTTCGCCATCTGATGATGGATGGTGATGTAGGCGGACTCGAAGCTGAACTGTCCGTTGTGCTGGGGTCAGTCGGGGTCTGGGTGGAAGCGGTTTTTCGTTTTACGAATCGTGCGCGATCATCGATACGCGCAGGAATCGCGTAGGAAGAAGGGGAGGGGAAGAAGCTCGGTAAGTACTGCTGAGGTGATGGTAGACGGTAAATGGGGTCGGCCGTCCGATGAAAGGCGGGGTGTTGCGACGACTGTGTCTGGTGCCTCGGTGGATATAGGCGAAAGTCGTCGTAGCAGTAAGGATAATTGTCAAACATGTATGGATACCCGTTGAATCTGTTGCTGATCTTGCTACCCTGGAGACCCGGACTCTGCAAATATGACTGTCTCTCGGGCGGCATACTCATCACTCGCGTGACCGCCCGAGTGTAATATTGTTCACTATCGTTACGTGGTGCTCTCGGCATGTGTTTGATATGACTTCGCAGGTATGGGTCATACTTTGTATGAGGGTGCATGTCGAAAGATTCGCTTTTCTGGAGTGCAACAAGTGGAACGGTTTCATTTTCCATTTCGAGAATGACCGGTGTAGCGTCTCGAACATCGGAGTCTTTGAACCGCT
Source organism: Diadema antillarum (assembly GCF_040938485.1). Lineage (NCBI taxonomy): Eukaryota > Metazoa > Echinodermata > Echinoidea > Diadematoida > Diadematidae > Diadema > Diadema antillarum. Next base: position 1,200,675 of record NW_027271196.1, read on the forward strand.
CTCTCCTGAGTGCCTCGTCTTTGTAGGCGAGGAGATTTCTTGCGCTATCCTGAGACATAAAACTCCCACCTGCATACCCTGAGTCTCTGGAATTGTTGCCGCTGTTTCTTCGGCCGTGCATGCGCATGAGTTTCTTGCGGCGATTGGCATCCACGGCGGTGCTCCCTGATTCTTGCGAACCGTCCCTGACGCTGTCCCTCATGTCTCCAACATTGCTTGGCAACGAGGTCTGTTCCGGTGATGACGCTCTCCTACCAGTTCGGCCGCTAGTGAAGTGGAGAGGGGAGTTGTTCCAACTGGTGTCCGATGTGAACTGGGTCTCGGTGTCCGTGCTAAGGCGTCGCGTTCCTCGGTGCTCGCCTTCAGGATCTTTGACATTCATTACCGGATTGTCATACTCGCTTTCACCGTGCTTCTTTCTCTTCCGCTCCGTGCCGAGGAGTTCGGTCTCCGAGGTAAAGGAGTCGTCTCTGGTCGTGGCGGTAATGTCCTTTCCCAGTGCCACCTCACTGGAGCACGCACCGATCTCGATGAGGGCATCGCGCGTTCGGCTTTTCCCGGCGCCAGGATCAGTGGTGAAGGACGTCTCTCCCTCTCCTCTCTCTCCCCGCCGGAGCTTGCCGATGGTCGGATTCGGGTGTGCCCTGACTGGTGAGCCCTGATGGCGGGTGGCGATTTTCCCCTTGCCTTTTTTGCCGTTGGTCATTCGGACCCGAATTTGAGTGATCGGTGCGGGAGGTGACCGATTTCCCTGCAAGATCAAGAAAAATATAACAGAATTAATGACATTTTATCCTTTCTCCCTACTATATCATTCGTCTTGGCTTTCATGAGCAGTAACTTGATTTGTAGACACTTAAGATATGTTACGTCACTTCTCTTTAGACAAAGGTGCGTGGGTGTGCGTTCTGGGTGAATGAGTTTCGATGATGAAACCTTCTATGGCCCTCCGTAGGTTGTTGCTGTCTAATGACTTTGATGGCTAAAGGCGTTTAATTTACACAATGAATTAATCATTTAGATAAGACTTTGACATCTTCCCGAAAGACCTGAAACCTTTTTTTCCCCTAAAAATCGTCTGTGGATGCTTTGCCTCAAATAATAATGGCTGCTTCCTGCCTTCCTATGCATTCTACATCTCTTACCTCTTCCTAGTGGATGATACTTTTTTGTAACAACATTTCCTCGCAGACATTCAAACTATTTGCCCATTGCAGGTCTTTTTTTTTTTTCTTTTTCGTTTCATTCTACATACGGTTAATTCTCTTCAGTGTCATGGTGTCAGCGTCTTACGTCTGTATGACGAGGTTTATCTTTAACACGTCCAAGGCTTGTAAGAGGACACTCTAGCTCCAACAAGCTCTCAAAATTTGGAAACGCTGCTCTTTTCGCTGTGCAAATTTGATTTCTATCGGAACAGCAGGCCATACAACAGGTTTCTAAAGCCATTCAGAACCCCCTCCCCTCCCCCTCCTTTATTTCCCCTCTACCGCCAATCCATCAGTGTTCACACTCTCGATCGGGTCTGTGGAAGGCACATATCCATCAATAGGAGGGTTTGAGATGACACTATAATGTGCCTCTCTTCCCCTCTGGGCGAGCATCGCGGGAGTGTCGGGCGATTGCCATGACAACGCTGCGCGACATCCTCGGAAACCGTTTTCTCATCTCAGCTACTGTGATGGTAATCATTCTCTAGGTCCCCCGCCGAAAAGGATCCTTTTTATTTCATGCCATGCTTCTTGCAGCACGACCCAAACGAGTTTGCTGATATGGTAATCCACTTTCGAATGTGGCATCAAATCAACAGTTATCTGACAAAACATCTTCGCCTGTCTGAAGCTGCTTGGTTGAAGGACCCTCGAAAACCGTGCCTGCTATGATTACTTTCATAACGCGCACAATGCACTGAGGAGTGTGTTACGTCACCGCGGTTGTCGTTATGTAGATGTCTCAAGATCGAGTGCTCGCGGTAAGGTTATCAGAAAGAAAGATTGCTTCACGGCGCTCGTATGCCGGACACGTCAATTAACATACAAGGAAACTGTTAGATGTTCAAAGACACGATATACAGACTGTATCAGATTGTTAACAAAGGAAAGTATGATTAACTTCAGCTACCGAAGGGAAATGGATGTGCTTATGATCCTGAAAGAACGTTATTGGGAATAATGTCCAGGAGGAAAAACATCCTTTGTGTGCTTTGAGTGACGACTGGCATAAAAAACTTCTTAGCATCAACATTCTGTTCAAAGTTCCTGTAACTGATAGAGTTAAGTATACCCCTTCCCCCAACACACATACTCACACACACACACACACACACACACACACACACACAGACCAAAGAAAATCTCATCAAGCTTCTCTCTGCTCGTTGCTATCTCTGCATCTCCATCGCACAGACCATCCCGGGAATAATTATGTAAATTTTTGCTGACTGAGAACTTGAGACAAAAGATACACTAGATAGATAACAGATATTAGATACATTGCAAAAACGTAACGTGGCCTTTTGCCAGACGGAAGCTGATCGTTCAATGCAAGGAGATATTCACAGCCTTGGCAAGGTGTGTACTTTCAGCACGTAACAAAGAAATAGCTAAATCCATCCAACTGTCAAGTTCTGTTCCCCATAGATGAAACGGAAGAGTCACCAGAAAGAGGAATAGCTAATGTCAAGCTTAAATAAAAAGACGGCAAATGTTCCCTGCGATTTTTTTTTATCTCAACACGAATGGTACGTGCCTCCTTATCGCGCATGTATGTGCACTCATGAATTTTGGTGTTTTGCCACTGTTAACACAGATCACTGGAATCTTTCAAATGAAATTACGATAAGAACATCTTCACCACATTTTATTTAATCTAGTGATGTCATTATGATAAGGAAAGACTCCTTTCCTTTTTCCTTGTCTTTTTTTATGGTGCCTCATTGCCTCAATTGCCAATGCCATAACATTTAGTTTTGTGCGAAGTATGACAGTGGTCTAATTCTATTTGGTGAATGTTAAGGTGTATAATGAGTAGGCCACATAGTAGTCTCATATCATGATCAAAAAAGGGCCAATGGTTTTCAATGTATATTCTTGTATTGAAATTGAAATTTGAATCAAAATCACAGTCCAAATGGTGTGAAATGGATGTAATGAGAGAGAGAGAGAGAGAGAGATAGAGAAAGAGTCTCATTTGGCTATTCTCTCGGCAGTATTGATCTATAATAGTAGATTTGGCAATTTCTTTACCTCTCCAAATTATATTCTTCGAAAGAAGGCCTTTAAATCGGAATCTGAACGGATTTAATTTGGTTTAGAATATTGTCATGATGACAACAAAATTGATCCTTTTAATCGTTATTTTGTCTTGATTTTGTGTTGTCAACTTAGAGATTTTCTATTTGAAATGAAACTGGCATATCGTTTGCATTCAGAAGAACCAAACTTTAAAGCCAAAGAAAGGAGGAAATCAGGGAAAAGCTAAAGTTGGAATTATCAAATATTCTGGGCTTTACAGAAATAGAAATTTTCTGGGTAGAAATATGGTTTTGAAACGCCGTGTTTTTGTTTTTAGTGGGTCTTTTTATGTTTATATATTAGTAGTCGTAATTACAAACCCAGTTTCGAAACATGGCTTTGAGATACGATTCAAAACCGTGTTTTGCTAGTAACAAAATTTTGAAAGTCTGGAAAATGCAAACGTGATTTTAAGCACGATTTATATGTCGTCACAGTTGCGCGGGCCCTGTTTGACCAATGTAATTGCCAAAGGACAAGCTAAACACAAAGAGATGCACAATATGGCACAGCCTGAGCGAGCTAGAAAAAAAAACCCGATTGGTATTTAAGCTGTTATAACGCTCCCCTTTCAAACCATGTTTCAAAACCGTGTTTCATATCCGTGTTTCAAAGTCGTGTTTCAAAACCGTATTTCAAAGCCACGTTTCAAAACCGTGTTCCTCGGTACGAAAAAAACAAACACCTTATCAACGCAGCCAACGTCGAAATTTGGCAGACTCTTCCTCCATTTTTTTCTCGGTGAGATATATCCACCTCTCCACACCCCTCCCTCTTTCGCTCTGTCTCCCCCTTGTCATTCGAACATCCACCCTAGAGCGAGGCGTGATTAATGAAGGTATCTCCATCGATGGCACACTTCTCGTGGCAGCCGGAGTCCCGTCCGCATTTTGTGAATTCAGAACTCGTTTGTTTCCCCTGGCAAGCATCGCGCAACCATTTAACCTTAACTCCATCGTTACCATCGGATAGCTGGTGAGACCTGTACTGGTAATGGTATTTTGAAATGATGGCACCGACAGAGTTAAAGATATTCCTTGTATATCGTCAGAGGCAAAGGGAGGCCGAAGGAGAGGGTGACAGAACCGAACGTGTCAGTCCGCCTAAAGGAATGGTATATAGTTTTGGTTGAGATGGGGACTCAGATTTTTTTTTTTGGCGAAATGATTATACTTTTTTAACGAAAATCTGTTTTTCGGATCTCTCGGCCATTCTGAAACTATTTTCAGAAAATAAACTTTAATTTCCTCTTAGAGTTGTATGCTCTGTTATATTTCATATAAGCGGCTTCTAATTATCTCGCAAAAAGTCAAAAACTGACTCCCCAGCTCATCCAAAACCTATATCATCCCTTTAATAATTCCGATTGGTCTTAAAGGGAAACTTCGTTCTGTGTTGCCAAAGCTGAATTTTGAGAGTGAAGTCAAACAAAGAGACTAATAAAAAGACGAGTAAAGGTTTGATGCAGAATGGAAAAAAGAAATCTTCAAGCTAGAGATTGTTGTGCAAGTAGGTGATATTCATCACAATAACTTAATGACGACCATTTTCATGGTGGCGATATCACGACACCAAAAGTGTTAAATCAGTGTGTACAAAATGGTATGTTATGAAATATTATTTCAACAGTTAAGCAATTGATTGTATGTCATTCCCCTGTATGAAGTTGTCAGGCTCAATCCTTGGAAATCCAGAACGGTTCGATGCGAAGAATTTAATTTCTTTTCTTCTTCTCCTCCTCCTCCTTCTTCTTCTTCCCCTTTTCTTCTTCTTCATCTTCTTCTTCTTCTTCTTCTTCAAATTCATGTCTAAAGTACAATAATAATATATTTGCGTACATGATATTGTGAAACAGGAAAGTTGTAGGGTCATCAAAATTATACTCATTGTCTAAAGTGAAATAAGTCTCTGTAATCTGTCTCACTGTGCTGGGAAGACATGTAAGGCTTTAAAGTCCCACAAGTAGTTTTCATCTTCTCAATTTTTGCTGGATATCAGTAAACTGATTGTTCGGTTCGTGAAATTGTAGTCCGGGAGCCGTTTGTGTGTTTTGAGTGCTGATTGGTTCAGACAACCCCACAGCATTGTGTACACACTGTGAAAAGTCCCTAGCACCGAAAGGGTTAAAAGTATTGTTACCCCCGCAAAGGGAGGAGGTTATGTTTTCGCTACCGTTTGTTTGTTTGTCCGTGTGCAAAATAACTCCAAAATTTGCGTATGTCTTTAGATGATTTTTGCAGGTAAGGTTGAAAATGACACAAGGAACAGATTATTAAATTTTGGTAATGATTAGGAAACTTTTATGGATTTTATGAAGGATTTTCGATATTTTGACAGGTAGGGTCAATGAACTTGGGAGCAAGCTGCGCATTTTTGAGGTTTTCATACGCGCATTGAAGTGCGCGCCTCGCAGTTGAGGATTGATGACGTAACGAAATTAGGCTTCTATGTTGGGAATTCGAGCGATTTTTAGCATGCATACGTGTGAATGGAAACAGATGAAAATCACTGATCTCTATGGAAGAACAAGATCATTGATGGGTTTAGCTGCTTGGCGGAGGTCTACGCTCTCAGTGCTTCTCTAGTTTACCATTGGGAGCAGTGATTTTAAAAATGTTCGAGTTATCACATTATCTATGCATAAGTGCACGTTAGTTGTATCGCATAACATCCTATGATATACAATTTTTGCAATAAAGCCTAAAATGTAAGGAAAAATCACAATTTTTCTCAATAAACCGTGACTGTAGACGGTTTATTCTAGAAACAATGTTATTATAGATATTGTTCATATTTTGTATATTCATCGATACTTACCATTGTTCATAATGTTTTAAATCTTTTTACATCGATTGTTTCTATTCCAAACTCGCATTTTAGAACTATTTTGAAGCACTACAGCTGGGTCTTTGTTTCATCTGCAAATGGTAAAAAATGCCTTTAAAGGTTAACTTGAGGATGGATGGAGTGTCTTCTAATCTTCAGATGATAACGCGTCTTATCATTCTTTTGCAAGCCCTAAGAATTGCCCATTATGCGGACTGTAAATGTTGCCTTTCAAGCAAATTTACCAGAGCCCTCCACTAAAATATACTTCCTCACATTCTTAGCGAAAAAACCCTCTTATATTCATTCAAAGACAGTCGAAAATACCATGTTCTTTCATTGCCACCTGGTGCCCGTACAGTTGCATAAAAGTTGCTATTATGGTAACTTTGCCATCCAATGGTAACTACCATGGCAACAATACTCAACAGCCAATCAAAATCAAGAATTCCATCGAAGTTACCATTGGATGGCAATGTTACCATAACAGTAACTTTTGTGCAACGGGCCCTAGAAGGAAGACTATCCGCTCCCAATCGTAATGAGAAAATGTTAAATCTCTTACGTGTACATAACATCTCAAGTTTACAAACACCCATTTTGAATAGCAAAACCTGTTTCAAGAAGAAATCCAGAGCAGTAGGAAAGACTAAAAATTCTACGTAAAACAATAGAAATTTGATCGAAATCGATTGAAAGTAAAGCAAATTTTGAAATTATTGATTTTCGCTCATCTTTACAACACAGTTTTTGAACAGTCAATATGAATATGGAAATGCTGCATTGATGATGTCATCTCCTCACGATTTGTCATACATATTGTACATAAGATTTTAAAATTTCCTCTTTTTGTGGGGTTGTTTGTTTGTTTGTTGAACGCAATCATGATCTAGTCTCAACTTCTGTTATGTCTGAGTGATCATACGTTTCACTGATGTCCGAGTCTCATTCGTTGCCCACCGGGCTTCATTTGAAAAACACGAATAGGCCTAGCACAGATCAGCGAATTATGTGCATCGAAGCGTAAGTTCACCGGTAATTGTCATATCCGTGAGATTTTTCAGCTTTGTGAGCACTTACATAGAGATTAGTGAAAGAGCTATAACCAAATTCTTTACGGGGATTCTCGTAAAACATGTCCAAGCCAGGCCAGCCTTCTCACGAAATATATACCCCACCCTACCGGGTCTTTAACGCTGCATGTGAAATCAGTGTTCGACGATTTTGTACGTGTTGCATACACTGCAAAAAGTCCAGTGTTAAATAGTGAACACCGAGCTGGTTTTAAATCTTCGGTGCTCATTTATGGTGTTAAATCAACACCTCCGGGTGTCATTTCCAGATTTTAAACTGTTTTTTGAAGAGTTTCTTAGTAACTGCACTTCTTGTTGATCTTTGATTTAAACAAGACGATCATGAATTTTACATTAGAATACTAGATTTTTGAAAAAATGTGAAAATAAATTTACACCAAAGTAACACCAGCTGGTGTGGTCTCTTATTGAAGCTGGACGGGTGTTAAACCATTGATATTAACACCAACAAATATCAAATCAACACCATGTGGTGTCATTTTTTAATTAACACCAGTACAGTGTCAAAATAACACCAGGTACAGTGTCAAATTACTGGAACACCACGAAGTGTCAGGTGAACACTTTTCAACACCATCACAGTGCATTTTCTACACCTGTGGGTGTGGTCCTCTATTGAAGTTTGATCGGTGTTAGATTTAACACCCTTGGTGTTAAATCTAACACCGATGTTTTTACAGTGTAGGTCGGTATTATAGGCATACAAACCCAGGTTTGAAAACACTTCATGAGGAGACTACACATGGCAATGTCTTTAATTCACTTCATAAGATAAACAAACGCAAGCCACTGAAATGTCAAAGTGGATCCCTAAAGTCACCCCTCCCCCACTCCTTTGAGCTTTCATCGCAGGTTGTCCAATCTTCCAGGTGATTTCACCGCCGCCATCCAGCGGGCGGACCGCAGTGCCGCCCCGTTCCCCCGGGAAGCCGCGAGAGGGCTTTGCTCGCGCACGATCGCACCGGTTTAATGGCGGTCTTTAGTCACCCGTTTGCTCATGCGTGACCGACTGCATGAGGGACACGGAAGCAACCGACGCAATTATGGACTGAGCGTTTTAGGTATGTGATATGTGCATATGATTGTAATAATTAGCTGCGTCAGCTACTACAGTACATAATATATTATATAGATACGTTTACCAATGCTGCTACTACACCTCGAGCACAAGAACACGAGTTAGTATTCTCTAAAAAAGCAAAAGTATATACTTTTTTTTTGTCACCATTGCAAAGCATACACAGTTTGTATACATTCACTTTATGATTTGTATGTCCTACAAATTGTGAACAATATGACTTATGAAATGTAGGTTATTTACATTTTTTTTTGTATTATCGTTTGTTTGATGGAAATAAAACGCAAATGAATTGAACTACAATAAACCTGTCAATTGTTAACAATGATAAATGCATACATTGTAATTGTAATATCTTTTGCTGGACGGAAATAGAGCACAACTGAATGAATTTGAAAGGAAGTGAAACTACATTGCTTTTTTTTTAAATTCCTGTCATGTTACAACTCAAATGATTATATCATGTATGAATATAAACATAACAGAATGAACGTATTTTATCATTTTTCTCTTTAGTTCATAATTCTGTACCTTGTCTTTTTCACGCCTCACAGACGAGTTTGCTGTCTCTGTTGAACGTTCTTGTTCTTTTTGTTTTGTCTAACTGTTATGTTAGTCTTGTTTCATTTTGCCTTTTCTCCTATTTGGAAATGACACCCAGAGGTGTTGATTTAACACCATAAATGAGCACCGAAAATTTAACACCAGCTCGGTGTTCACTATTTAACACCGGACTTTTTGCAGTGTAGATTCTCCTTTAGTCGTGTTATTGCTGTCCCAGTCTCGTTTCATGTTCGTTCGTGTGTATTTGTCTCTATTGTTGCTCTGTCATCTGAGTGGGCGTCCATGCATTTTTCTGTGCTTCCTATCGAGGTTCTTTTGCAGAAGGGCCCAGGTTTTACCAGCTTTGTCTTTTCAGAGGGCCCTTCAATTTTTCGCATTTTTGCGTATTGTTTACTTCACATTGATCACTACAGTTTTCATGACAATGTATGATTACTATAAACCTGGTTCCACAATCATTAATTGTGTATACTTTTTCACTTCACCTTGTTTTGCTTACCTTATTCTCTGTTACTAAAGAAAGTGATATGTATTATGTTTTTTCAAAAATAAATAAAACTTCGAACTGAATTAAATTCAATCGAACTGCGCAACATATATAATTTTGATCACCCTTGTCTTATTCGTATTATTAAAAACAAAAACTATAGTCCGCATTGAAAAGTCCTTTTTTCGTAATGATTGATCACCGTCCGACTCGGAGAAGGTGGCAATATGAGTGTATTCCTTATTATTCGATTTTTGTTGTGTTAGGAGGAAAAATCAATGGGGGAAATAACTGTCAGGTATGCATGTATCTTTATACATTATGCAGGGAAAGTAGGCCCACTTGCTTTTGCTATAATTGCTTGGCCGATTTTGATTTAGAAAAGCTCTAGAGAAGTTTGTGACGTGTTTCCAATCCAGGACCTTCCAATGGCGACAATCTTTTTGATGAAAGGAGAAACCCTGTCTAAGGTAACAAATCAATGCGCCCAAACTGTCCCTTTCCGTTGGAGTACAACCCCTGTTCCTTAAGCTCTGCATGTATAAAGCTAAGTACCGTCATTATTCCTACTATCATCTGACTATGACTGTTCCTGTGTGATACACTCTTATATCTGAGGCATTTGATATCATTGCAAACCGAGGGAAACAACCTGGCACCAAGTATTGTAGTATGTTCGGCTTACACCTCACTTGCGAGAAATTTCCATGAGCGTGGCGCTGAGTCCACAACAAACGAGGTTTCATATTTCCGCGTATATGCATTAATAGCAAAATGGTAATATAATTCTCTACGGGCCAGACGACGCACTTTCGGTCTTAAGGGAGTAAAAGCAGGGAAGGAAAAGTCGGAGGAGGAGATCGTTATGATCACTCATATAGGCCTACCTCACGTCACTTCTCCTTGGTATCGACAACCTTCACGTCTGTAACGAGTAAATATCGTCGCACTTCACCTTGTCACGCTTCATTACAGTGCACACCTGTACGCTCTATCTTCAACATGCTGAATAGGAGATGTTTGACTCCTGACTGGGAGCGACTGATAATATGTGCACCGTTTGCGTATTCATACCGGCAATTTGAGCGCGTTCGTGGTTAGAGTGCGTGGAAATGGAAGAAAGGTACATCCAGCACTACACACAACAGTTGTCAGCCATAGCAGCTTTTTAGCTTTGTAAAGCTAGTAACGGCAATGGTTCTGTGAGTTATCGGCCCCATTTTTTTTCGATTTTACGATTAGCGTGAAAAACGACACAATCAAACACACACACAGACACACACACATACACACACATTATATATGTATTGTGCATGTGACACTATGTATAATATAATTTTCGTTATATTCTGCTCTACTAATGTATCATTTAAGGGACTGTTCTAGAGTTTCCATTTCAGAGTACATGACATTTAAAGGAGAACTTTAAAAATTTCGTAATTTGAAAGAATTCGTCTTCATACGAATGCTCCACTTTCTCTTTCTTAGCATTCTGCATTCACTGAAAACACGATATGTTTTGGAGAAGACTCCCTTTCCCTTAGCCCTTCAAATCCTTCGGTAAATTTGTTGCAAAAAGAAAATATGTCATTTCATTCTCATCAAGGTGAAAACTTTGAGGTTAACCAAACATTCTATATTGCAGAAAGATTGTATTCAACCAGTTAAATATATTACATTTGCACAAAATCGGAAAACAAAATACAAAACAAAATCGAAAGGAGCTTTAAGCTCCTAAAATGTGTTTGCCAATCTAAGTACTAGCTACAAACTTAGAAGCATAATAAAGAATAGCACCAAATTACAAAATAATGATTTCTGGGACTTCATCTTTGAATGTATTTTTCACGTCAGCCTCATGAGGATACCTTTTGACAAAACGTATACGAGCAGGTATTATTGATAGAGGGAAATGGGATAATTTTAGAAAAAAATCCAATTTTGTAATTTTCTGAATCGAATTCACATCTCTCCATCTCTCTTTTCCTTCTTTCTCATTCTTTGCTAACGTCCGGATATTTGGTCACAATGCATTCATTAGCGGCAAGAGTATATTAATCTATTATGGATATTTATGCATCAATTATAGCAGAGAGAGAGAGAGAGACTTATATGACAGAGAGAGAGAGAGATTAATGTGTGTATGTATGGTTGTGTATCTCCTATGACGAACGTCTATGGAGTGTCATGAAGATTAATCACGATACCTTGAGCAGTCCTTGCTGGATTATCAGATAGCGTCTTTGTTGCACTGACAGGTATCGTAATGAATGGCATCCTTGGCGCAAAATACGCTTCCGCAGCATCTTAATGACAAATCCTTAATATCACTACTTGTCAGAGGCGCTGCTAGTGAGTATTTGCTTAACCTATCCGGGCTAGACTTTCGACTTTCTTCATGACACTCCTTAGACACTCCTGAGACATTTTTTTTTTCTTCACAGAATGTATAAATATTTTTGTATAAACTATGCCTCATCCTGTAATGACTACAGACATGAGCATTTTTTTTTTGCTACATGTGTATCATTCGAGAAAATGCATGTCATAAAACGTATTTCTAACGTATTTCTTCTAGTATATTCTGTTGAAGACAAGTGAAAATAAATTTTGAATTAAATTGAATTAAATTGAATTGAATTTGAATTAAGTTGAATTGAATATGAATTAAGTTGAATTGAATTAAATTAAACTAATTCGAATTGAATTGACTTGAATTGACTTGAACTGAATTGAATCAAATTGAATTAAACTGTATTGAATTGAACTAAATTGAATAATGTTGTATCTATCGCGGGGCCCTGTTTTGTCATCGTGTCCATTTCTGTATATAGTTATCCTGTGACAATGCAGATTTGGAAGGGGGGGGGGGGCTGCATTTCCAATGTTGAGAGCCAAATACGAGTATTGCTGTTTTTCTCACCACGGTCAGTGTCCTCATTCATACAAGTAATTAGGTCTATAGTTTAAAAAAAATGACAGAAAACATTCGAGACATTCTCTTAGTTGACAGTACTCTGTGAAGCTCAGCAAGCCTATTTATCATGAAGCAATTTTTTCGCCTTTTCTCACTGTAGTATGACAACAGCTGTGAGGATCAAATAATAGATATATACACATACATTTTGCATATATATATATATATATATATATATATATATATATATATATATATATATATATATGATATGATATGTTTCTCTTTCTCTATTGTATTGGATGAAACTTTTACGGTTGCTACAGTTTAGAAATAAATGGTTTTGCTTCGTTTTCTTTTATTTTTGTCCTGTACGTTAAGCAGAATATGCAGGCAGTGCTAGGATATGTTAATAAAACAAACCAATAGATCTCACGATCGTTATTTGCGGATGTTCTTTTTTTTTATTTCTCCCTCTCCCAGGCGCATTATTGCCCTCCTCGAACATTTACATTGCCTTTAGTGCATCAAATTGATCTTGTGTCTGTCTTTCAATCTACCCTGCTATCTTCACCTCACACTATCAGTCTGTCATTAGATCCGACTCCCCCCCCCCCCCCCCATAACCATGCCATAACACACACACACACAGATACAGCCACACACACACACACACACACACACACACACACACACATACTAACACACACACACACACACACACACATACAGCCACACACACACGCACAGATACAGCCACACACACACACACTTTCAAATGAACGATCGGACTGGAAGAAGTCAAGCTCATCACGTGACCCAGATTCCGAGGGATCCTAGGAGTGTCACATGAAGAGACTCTCACGTATATTTGAGATCACTGGAGGGAAAGATTTAAAGAGTAGTTGCTAGATCTGTACGATAAAGGCATTGTTTATTATTTACAGATAAAACAAAAACCCAGCTTTAGTGCTTAAAAATAGTTCTAAAATGTGACTTAGGGATAGAAACAACAAACTGTAAAAATTTGAATCAGTATAATTGATGTTAAGTATTGCTCAATATGTAAAATCTGAACAACAGTTATTTTTCTGGACTAAACCGTTTACAGATACATTTTAGTGAGAAAAATTATGATATTTGGGCTTTATTGCGATTTTTTAATATATGGTAAGATGTTTGTGCTACAACTGACCTATAAATAGGCATCAAGTGTGATATCTTTTTTTGTTGTTGATGTTGTAATCACTGCTCCCAATGGTAAGCAGTACCTTTAATGTCCATGAATGATTCATCTCTGAACTACGCATGGAAATTGATGTGTTATGTTCTTCTGTAGAGAGCGTTCCTATTACATTAATTTCTTGTCTTCCTTGTCTTTAGATGAGAAGTAATACAATAACATAGACTTTTCATCCGTCAGAAATACCAACTTCAGTGTTTACAATTAGGGATATTTTGTCTATCCTCGCGCGAAATTAATAGGAAGACACATGCAACTCACTCATTCACTCACACACATACATATATACACACACAAACACAAGCACACACACGCCACCACCACAGCAATAATTATAAAAAAAAGTGTTGGTTTTGAACGACAAAAATGACATCCGTTAACAGGGGAATGGAATCATCGAGAAGCGTGATGACATAATTACAATTGATGTAGTCAATGTCACTTTGTATAATCATGTCATTTACAGTAATATCATAAATTATTTTAAGATAACTATTGATATGATTATCGTCATTATTGCAACTAAAACAATACGATTTGTTTTTATCAATGGCACAACTATTTTCATTTCAAGTATTGGTATGTGTCCATTCATTTTTGACAGAGTTAAAGGAATATTTCACACGGCTTTAATAATTTTGCATCATCGGTGATTACATAGTACGCATATCTCGATGGTGCCATGTATAGATTTTTGGAATTCATTGTGGTCCTTTAACAGAGAAACCAATGCTCTGAAGAACCTAAAACTTACACTGAACAAGGATGATGACGTAGGAGGCTAACATAGGCCCATTCCAATTATGCAGCAATATAAATTCCATTGCAATACCACTTGCAGAAAAAAGTTCACCTGTGTACACTTCACGCATGCTTTTTTCTCTTTTCTGCTTCCTTGAGCACCCAATCATGCATTTTTATGTGAAGCTGTTATTTACGTCATCATCCTTGTTCACTGTGATTTGTTATGAATCTTGAAAACATCCTTATTCCTCATCCCAATCACTCTAAATTCTGAAAATCTGTACACACTATAACCGCTCTATAACTGTTCAGATGCGGAATTAAAAAAAAAAAATCATTTTGAGGTTTCCTTTAACTTCATTCAGCTGTACCGAGAGGACGCAGCTACGGCAGTTCACCGCCATTGTCACTCACTGACTAAAAAAACAGCGGATGTACAGGTAAACCCAGACGAGACATGCGCTTAGCTATACGTGTTGTTGAAGGCAGTTGTTTGGAGACATGATTGGTTTTGCTCGAAATCAAACTCGCCCCTTGTCGCCCGCCCACTCTGGAAAAAGCGGAATGCTGTATCCGATTTCCATTTTGACAATCTCCAATGCGTAGGATTTGATTATGGCGGTGACGAGTAGGCTGTACAGTAAAACGCAGTCTTTAATGCATATTTGCAAAACTACATGTCTTGTTTGGTAATTCGCTTTTTTGTATTCATATTGTATACAAATTATTCAGGGACATCATTATTGCTAATTCAATTATCGGCATGTTCTTATTATCAGTGTTATCGCTGCTATCGTTGCTACTATCGTCATTATCATTATCAGTATCGATACTTTATGGTCACCATCATTAGTATCACTAATTAACATGGAATTTGTCGTTGTTATAGTTATGTATTCACCACAGCTTAGACTTTCGAACTGTTCAAATTAAAGCCCTATTGCAGTTGTGATTGTCATTTACAATGTTTCATTAGTGCTTTTCCTTTATAGTCTATGCAAGACTTCGGTAGAAACTGATGGTCGAATAACGTTCACGATATTATCCAGTCAAGGATGGCTCAGTATTCTGATTGCTAACAGAAA
Source organism: Diadema antillarum (assembly GCF_040938485.1). Taxonomy (NCBI): domain Eukaryota; kingdom Metazoa; phylum Echinodermata; class Echinoidea; order Diadematoida; family Diadematidae; genus Diadema; species Diadema antillarum. The sequence continues at coordinate 1,216,006 of NW_027271196.1, forward strand.
CCATGAGGTGTATATCGCATACAAATAAGGGAGTTGAAAAAACCCCCCGAAATATATCTCTCTACTCTGTACATGAGGAATTAGATATAAGTTTTAGATCCGCTATTCATGAACCCCGTTTCACCTGCATGCAGGTGATTCTTTTTTCTTCTTTTTTTCTTTTTTTTTTTTTGGGGGGGGGGGGGGGATTTGGCGGGGCGTCGTGAGAAGCAGTTCTGGTTTCGACCTTTAAGGCTGCGTGCCCGGGATGACTCGGGTATCCGATCTCGCGAACTTGCCGGCGGTTAGACGAGGACCATGACTTGCGCTGGTGTATATACAGTATATTCCACATAATATATATTACATATGCACAGTGCTGTATCACGGAGAGAATGCTGTCGTGTAACATAGTATCTCCTTTGTGTTTCTCTTCTATTTTAATTTCTCCTTCAACGTACTCCCGTCTTACACGCAATGCGAGATGCCGATTACATCCCCCGCGAATTCGGCACCGTCCTGAGCTGTATACATGCTTTGCGCAGCTGGTCATGATTGTACGCGGATTCAGGGAAGGTAAAGTCGACACAGGTGAAACCTACCGCAGCTAATCGATGATAACATGATGCGATAAATACACCAATGTGATGACGTCGTATACTGGTCGCGGATAATGGAATCAGCAATGAAAACGAAGACTGTTGTTTCGAGAATAATGAGTGCTTACCTGCTTCTGTGTTTACTTTGTGTGTGTTTTTTTTTCAACTGACAATGATAGAGGATATGGTTATTGATGATGCATCAGGGTGAAGTAAAATAGTACATAAAGTGAGTACAAAAATGAAGGGACCTACTAAAAGCACAAAGCTTGTAGAATGTGCATGGACCTTCCGGAAAAGAACATCAATAGGCAGCACAGAAAAAAAAAAGTCTGGAAGCCCACTTAAAAGACAGAGTAGCAAACAAACACACATACACACGCTCTAAGAAACACAATTATGATGATGATCAAATTCTATGGAGTGTGTGTGATTGAGCGATGAGTATTAGCAGAAATAACGGCGACTACATTTTGTTGCATTTCTTGAGTGTCGCTCCAAGTTCAACCGTACAGTTTAAACCATGCATCCGTGGCATTATTGCTGTCAGTGCACGCGAGTTTCGAATTGAAGACCGAGTCGAATCCTCCGTATGCGTTGCAAGACTAATGATAACAGACAGCTATACTGTGCGTGCAAGGAAAAGTGAATTGCCTTTCCCGCTTTCCAGATGATGATGTACACGGCGTATGTATACAAACGACAAGATTGATAATCCCAGCTCTATGAAATTACGAGAGATGTATACATTATTCAAATGCACATTTCCATATATTGTGCTTTTTCAATTGTAAATAATGTGTCGATCTGCGGATATTTGTTATGACTTTTTTGTTTTACCAATAGGCCGAAAAGATCTTAATATCACTGAATTAAGAGAGGAATGTTCTCGCAAACAGATAAAATTTGTTTCACACCCGCCCTTTCTAATTATCTTTATAATTCTCTCTCAAGTTCCTTGCCTGTTGTTGTTGTTGTTTTTGTTTGTTTGTTTGTTTGTTTTTGTTTTGTTTTTGTTTTGTTTTTGTTTTTTTTTTTTTGGGGGGGGTTGCAGCATATATACATGTAGAGGTCAAGGTATTCATTCATCTATTCACATATAAAGTATAAAATCCTGGCTGCATTTACCTTTTACGTAGCCTTGCAGTTCATTTCATTCATCTTTCGGAAGAAAAAAAAAACATGGGCTATGGTTTCTACGTGGATCCACCCTTATTAACTCGCTCACTATATAGACAATTCTTCCCTAGCAGGGAGCGTTGCCAAGCATAACGATAAACTCTTGATATCAACATAGGCCCCTAGCTTTAAGAGTTGAAATACAGCTGACACGTGAAAGAAGTCATATTATGTACATATTTCCCGATACTGCACGCGTAGTGACGCGGCAAGCATGCATTTCTGATTCCTAGCTGTGCGCTGAAAACCAGCATTACTGATTTACTAATTACTGCATTTTGTTGACGCCAAACTATGACCAGTACGTCCTTTCCGATCTGTTTTGCCACATCCGTGTGGGTTTACCTTCAATGTAACGTTGCAAACGTACTATAACTATACAGGTCTGAAGACCCATTATGTTTTATGCATTACGCGATATCATACTGTTAACAGCCGTCTCTCAAGAGTGCTATTGGTTCGCTCAGATTCTTATTGGTTGTTGTTGGCTTTATTTTTCATGTTCTTTGTAATTCATCTGAAAACACATTAGAACTTGTTGGAATGATCGTGTTATCTAGAAGCGGGGAGGAGGCACGGAACGCACATACCTGGTTTCTTCGAAGGGCGTGCCGGCGTCTTCTGCGGCGTTCCTCAGCCTCTTTCCTCGCCTTTCGCACTCGACTCCTGTATCAATCAGACAAGTGCATTGGCTAACTTACGACATAGGTAACCATAGCAACGCACTTCTATCCAAGGAGCCCATTTAAAAGAAGTGATCAGCTCATTTCTGTTCAGTCATATGGCTGCATAAGCGTTCACGTGCGTGTAAATGTGTGGGCTTGGTTGCAGGGACTTAACGGAGTTATTAAATCTTAAAATTCTGTATTTCTTTTCTTAAGATCAGACCGCTCTTATGATAGTACGTAAGACAGGCATTACAAATACATTACATGTATTACGTAGATTTACAACTATGACTCTAAAAAAAACAGTGTACAAACTTTTAAACCCGATTCAATAATAGACGTACACACCCACAACCGCCCAAACACACATATACACCGAGTGTAGGTCATATATAAACATACATAAATATTAATACATGAAATAATATCATGCACCTTTGATTTGCAACTTTTGTGATTATACTCGTTTTGAACATAATTATCTAGAATATGTATAGTCTTGTTTTCTTATAACATGATATCTTTTACACACTTTTTTATGTCTTTTTGTTAAGAATAAGAATGAATGCATAAAACGAAATGAAGTATTTATTGAATGTATAATTTTATGAAGAAGTTGATCGCAAAACGGTTTAATTGCCATTTTTAACAAAATTTTATCGCAAGATGAAGCTCAGAACAATATCATTTCATGTGATATAATAGCTATTACATAACGAGGAATATTCTTGAGTACGATGGTCAACATTTCGTGGACAAACTCACCCGATTCGAAGCAACAGTGCCGTGAAAGCAAAGCAGCCGATTACGATGGACAGCGATGTGATGAGAACCACGTTGGCCCAGGACATCCCTACAGGACACAGAATGGGAGAATTTCATTTTTACAAAACCGGTAGAATAAGATTATCAGGACATCAAGAGGAGGGAAGGGGGGGGGGAGAGAAAAGGAGTGAAAGAGGATGAGAAGAGAGAAAAGGAGACTGCAAGTGAGAAGCAGAACAGAGTAATAACATCATTCTAAAACGCATACTCTGATGACTGTCACGAATCTAATTCCAATATATTGCTCATGAAAATATGATTTCAAAAGAGCATTTTTTTTTCAATTTACGTACAATGTTAATTAACATCTAGCTGATAACTTTACTCTTGATATCAAATGTATATGGGTGAGAATTTTGAACGATGTACAATTGCCAATTTTCGCACCTTATGACATTCTTTCCCTTAGAACACGCCAGGATGATCTAAGAAACCAGATTTTTTCATGTCATCTCAAGGATTGGTAAATTTCCTTTCAGGAAATATATGGTTTGGTTGACTTTTGCCTGATATTTTTCATTTTGACAAGGACTTCAAGCGTAAAAATACGGTAAAAACGCTATTTTCACAACAATTTTTGTTTTTCAAACTAATGATGTGCATTTTTAATGGTACGTGGCATCTAATATCTGACCATGTTCTGGATCTGACATATCATGGGTATGAACCACAAAATTATAAGAACTTTATGAGCACGTATAAAATCACAGAGAACAATTGAAATATCAAAGTCCTAAACAGACGAACGTCCGTGGTGCTTTTATTTCTATCGCTGCTGCAAATTCTACTTTGTTGTCCCAACTGTAATGTATACGAAAATTTGGTGTTCCACCAAATGAACATATCCTGCAAAAATTGTACGTCTGCTGGCTATACATGGGACGTAATATTCTTTTATGTAAAATTATACTCAGTTTTCGTCACGGACGTGCTTCCGCTATTTTCTAATAAAGATCGTATCCCATTAAACGCTATTGGTGATATTGTTCTGAGTTGTAATCAACTAAGATCTAGCCACACGATAATATGTTTGTTTTGAGTTTCTGTCCATCCTTTGTCATATAGGAACCGAAATTATATTTTTAGACGAACCTCCGAGAAAAAAAGAACGTCCGTGATGATTAAAACGTTTTCGAGTGGGACACCATCTTGCTTTGATGACGAAGGTGCATTTTACCTTTGGCTCTCTAGCCGAGGAGCTGTATGTTATTTTTGGAGCGGACTGAGGCTTGTCCGCAGTTTATGGACCTTGCAATTTACCGAAAACAAAGCAAGTAATTAATATTTTCTCTGAAAATTCACCTCGTGACCCCCCTCTGAGCAATACATATGTTGTAAGGATGTCAAATTTCTTATAATTTGCATTGACAATACCTTTTCAATTTTTTGAAAGAGTTAGGAAAGCTAGGTACTCTCTGCCGATTAGTTATCCGTCCGGGAACAACATGACCCTATATCCTGTAGAACGAACGTCCGTGACAATTCCAGCGAACGTCCGTGACGTATGCAATCCCTTCGATAGGGATAACTTGTCCCGAAAGTGTCCTGTATTCTTTAAAACTTTTAGCTCTAATAGCCACAAATAAAGTTTTACAAAGTAAATAATGAGTTTAGGGCAGTAGTTTCAGAATTTTTAAGGCGTTATGTGATCATGATGAAGAAACAGTTGAAAATTTACTCATAATTTTACGCTTGTTTTCCCTCTAATTATTCAAAAACAGCTAAACACTGAAAACAAAATTATAGGAAAATGGAATTTTGCGTAATCTGTAATTTCTGTGCATTTAAATTTCTTTCTAATGAGGATCTGGAGACAATTTGTACTGTTACAGGTTCTGAAAGTTTCTCTCACGGACGTTCTGTACGAGAAAGGAAATTGCTGATAATTACAAATATATCACTGCACATAAAGTTAATGTTAGTTGAAAATATTACCAAATCACCGAGCCGCTCATACCCAAAAGTGAATAATGTTCAGCACTCAATATACTTGTAATAACAAAAGGAAAACGTTTTGGTCACGGATGTTCGTTGGTAGAATAAGTCAATGGATTACATAGTAGGAGAAAGAGGATCAGTGCCACTTTTTAGTGACAGGTGCGCCAAGTGTTTATCTTTTGAGTATGGTAGCTGCCGTCTCAAACAGAACACATCCAGTTTGGGCCTCCATAACGGACGTTCGCTGTAATTGTCATGATATTAAATGCCTAAATTCATTCTTATTTTTCTCTTCATGACGATTTTGCTCTCATTCCCTCAATAGCCTGGACATGCTGCGACCAAACAGAAAACAGAAACGAAGCAAAACAAACCAAAACAAATCCGAAAAGTGCTACGTAATCACATGCAGGATAATGACGGAAGAAGTCTGTAATGGGCATGTGTTGAATAAAAAATGGAAAAGTTTGAAAAGGACGTGGAAGCAGTTGAATAAAAATGACTGAGAAACAGAGAAAGGATCGAGCTCCAACACACAGAAAAAGGAATTGCCAGTGCACTCCCGTTGTACCACCTCTGGGGAAGTTTTTGTTTGTTTGTTTATGTTTTTTATTCATCGAAATGCCGTCACAAGCGAACAAAAATAATGCAGTATATAATTATTGTCTGATGAAAACAAACAAATCCTCCGCTTATCATCACATGGTCTTGTTTTATACTCATCAATGAAAAGCAATGTTCATTTGTAATTCTTTCCAAGATTTTTTTTTTTTCATTTTACACTTAAGAGACAGAGACATCGTCAATTTGTTTGTGCTTTTGTGCATACTTTGAAAACACATGTTAAAAAAAGTAATGATTAAGAATAGGTTTAAGGTTGCATTTTGATACGTTCGCTCTTCCTAAGATTCGTTACTCCGATGTCCAAAAGTTTGTTATTCCGAAAATGAAAACAAAAAGTTTGTAGTTAATTAAGGAGGTTTGTTATTAAAAATTTTCTTATTCCGAAAGTTTGTTAGTCCGAAAGATAACGATTAAGGATCATTATTTTAGGTCCGTTCTTCTAAAAGTGGAAAGGGCCTGATATTCGTTTAGGTGAAAACGGTTATTATGAGGTTTTGAAATTTGGAGGATTTTAGTTGTTAACTTGTTTCTCCACATTTGGATAAGCGAACATGATTTTTCATGTTCCAATTAATAAACCTTTCGATTAACCTTCGGAGATTCCTATCATTTACCGAATAAAAAAGCTTCATAATTATACGAACTCTATCAATTTTCGTATTGACAAACTGCATGAATAACGAGCCTCCGAAATGACGCGCTACAAAATGTTTATTATAACAAACCATATTGTATAATATCGAAGTCACAAACATCCATCCAAGTAATATGGACTTATTGTGTCTTGTTATGACGAAACTTCGCAGTATCGAACCTATTATAATTTCTGACTAACATAATAATACAAGTGTACAAATTCTCCTCGGTAACTGTGTGTAACACAAGGAGCAAACATAGAGGGATTTCTTCCCAACGTATTCGTTTGCTCTCTCCAGCTAATCTTCGTATTTCTATAACGGAGCACATTTCTGTTGTCTTTCTATGTTAATTCTTTGTCATAATTTTAGCTGTGACCATGTTTGTTATAAGCAAATTTTGCATTGTAGACTTTAGATAACAAATTTAGGACCTGAATCTTTACTTCATGATAACGAAATTTTGACAAATATATTCATTCTCAAGGATGGACTACGTCACTGAGATTACACGTACGTTTGTACGTTCATTTACGAGAGATGGAAAAATTGTTTCCTTTGATTCCTCAGTATGAGAAGATAAACAAGCTTATATGATTGAGAATTGGTAATATCTGTTCAGGATTTTGCAGAGGAGTTTGTTCTCGACATGAAATTGCTGTTTGTTGTGAGTAGAATGCGTTTCCAACTCAAGAGAGCTGCATCTTGTTTGTTCCGAACGTCCGTGAGCTACATGCTAACCTCCGTGTTGAAAACTATGCTATGTTCGTTGGGTTATAGAGACTGCCTAGATCAGATACATCTTAAAAAGGTATGTTATTATTTGGGAGTGGGGATTGAAGTATGGGATAGTGAAATAAGAGGTCAAAATATTGAGTTTCTGTAAAATGCGCGTAAAGTGGAGAAAGTGTTTAGCGGAAGAGCAATATTTCAACAGAAACGACGAATTTAGTTAAATCATCAGTTGTCTACCATTACGTACAGGTTAAGAGTACAAGCTTAATATTCTGCTAGCACGTACACATGTCCCTTAAGATATTTTGTTAGGATTTTGAACTGAATCAGATCTTTGCAAACTATGTTAAATGGTATTCAAGTGTATGTGCTGTACTATTCCTCACGGACGTTCGCTGCTCTGGACATGGTAAACTTCAGCGGTGAATAAAAACTTGTTCCTCTGGGAAAATCCTAGTATAATTGGGTTCATATTAAAGCTTGAGTTATACTCTTTCAGGTAAGATGAATAATTTGGAGAATTGCCTACTTTTTAAATTTTGCCTTGTTTTGGCTCAATTGTACATCGTTCAAAATTCTGACCCATATATTATAGGTATAAGTATATGTATATATATACATATATATATATATATATATATATATATATATATATATATAACGCTATTTCCAGCCATAAGGGGAAATGCGGAATATATAGCAGTTTGGGGGAATTTTGATAAAAAGCATAATGATATTAATAAAAAGTGCAAATACTGCCTTCTTTGAAAAAAAAAATGCATTAATATGTGCCAAATGAAGCAATGAATTGACAAGAACACAAAATGCATCTTATACCACTGAATTCTGAATGTTTATGAGAAAATACAACTTTTTTACAAAGAAAAACCTATACTTACGTTCCCCCAATGACCCGTTTTCTGTGCACATCCAATATTGTATACACCCAGTTTTTGCATCGCTGACAATCTCCCCTATAAATTGTATTGATGGTACAGTCCTCAATCTACACACACTACGCTATCTGTGTCCTACTGTGGAGTAGCCCTTAGGCCCCAAATCACTGATAAGGCATTGAAAAATACAAATTTTCACATTTTAATGAATACATGACTGCTTTTTTTTTTTTAGGAGAATGAACGTCCGACACATCAAGTTTTCACACATTAGTATACAATTATCATTATACCTATTACTCTTTGTTTTTTATACAGTTTTGTAAATTCTCTTGCTGAAAAAAAAAGCTTCAAAGCTGATAGCAGACTTTTTGCTCTGTTGAAAGAAATAAAATGAAATGAGATCAAGATAAAATCGAAAATATTAGCGCCCTCGAGGACCGATGGAATAGCTATAGGTTCATGCGAGGAGAAAGAAAGAAAGAAAGAATGATAGAAAGAAAGATAGATTGAGAGGAAATGAATGAGGAAAGATAATAGAGATAGAATAAGTGAAGGAAAGGGAGGAGCAGAAAGAGAGAGAGAAAGAGAAGGTTTGAGTGAGATTGTTCAAGCGTCGTTCGATGCTTGATATGCGACGTTTTCATCCGCTGTGAAATCCTCTGAAATGCTCAATGTAAAGTGGAAATCTTAACGGCAGGTGTTTCATAAAGCTCTTTGCGACCTACATGGCAAACTAACTCCCGTAGTTTAATGTACACCACTGCAAGACATTTCAATCACTGAGATACGGTAAATGTTTCCTTTAAGAAAAAAAAAAACAGATGAAATTTGATAAACTAATACAATGATAGCAACAACAAAAGCAAAAACAAAAACGCAACAAACTTTCCATATCAGATTATAGTTTAGTCTGATCTGAATCACACATAAACATTATGTATGAAATAAGGAAGAAAACTTGCTATACCTACAATAAGAGAAAGAGAGAAAGAGAGAGAGAGAGAGAGAGAGAGAGAGAGAGAGAGAGCAGAGCACATGGGTAGTTGTATGCAGGATGTAGGACCGGTATTTCTGTTGGTTGAAGACGGAATATTATCAGCATGTGCAAAAAAAAAAAAGGACAAAAATTAACTCGGTGTCCGAATTCTTGTTTAAGCCTCTTTCTTTATGCACTAGAAAGTTACGATTTTAGTTTTTAGCACAGTTTATTTTTGTATTTAAAAAAAAAAATCGATACTATAGTAGTAACACCAAATACACAACATGCCGAAAAAAAAAATCTAAAAAAAATAGTACATTGCATACAGCAAAAGTTGTACATTGACGGTCATTGTGCCAACACATTGTATTACTATTAGGTACGAGGCGGTACCAGGTGCAAGGTACTGTCATATTCACTAGCTGCTTCGGGTTTTTTTTTCTTTTCTTTTTTCTTTTTTACCTAGCATGAACGCGATATCGAAATATGAAGGGATTACAATGATCCTGGTATCTTGAGTGCCGTCTATATTATGTGCTGAAGGAAAACCGCCGTCGGGGATTCAAACAAAAGGATGTATTGTCAAACAAAACGATGCCATAAAGCATGCGAAAAGTAAAAGTAGTGTTGAGTCTTGAAAATATTTTGCAGACCAATATCATGCATATGAATAAAGTAGAAAATGTATACAACGGCTGAATATTCAGCATTAATTGATCGTTAAGGGGAAATTAAATACAAAAGGGGGAAACATATTGTTCTGAACTACTTAAAAAGCAAGCTACTTGGACAACTCTTACATGCTCCATGTGACATGATTTCGTCATTTTACATGAACAGGAGAGCATGATAAGAATTGTGACATTAATTATTGAGAATAGAAACCAATAGTAATTTCTTTTTTTAATACTTTTATCAAATTACACAAATAAAGCGACAGCAAACCTGCAGTCTATTTTCCCTCGCATAAAAGGGCGCCTCACGTGTAAAGAGGTGCTATTTCTGCGCTGTGTAATTGACCGTGTCATGAATGAACCATGTCTACTTCTCATGCCCCCCCCCCCCAAAAAAAGGAGGGGGTCTATAGGATGGCAGCACATTCATTTTAAATTGTCATTCATCTCATTTCGAGACGAGAATATTCTAGGCATACATATCAGGTAATATTTTAATGCGGTCGCGCTTCTTCTTCTTCTCCTTCTTCTTCTTCTTGTACTATACTGCATTTTCTGTTTTTACCGCGTAAGCCAGTATGGGATATTTTCCCCTCTTTTTTATGGCTTGATTCAAAATGGCTACGGTGCCTTGGTAAAAACATTTGAAAAGGAGTCGGAGGGTCTGGGTAGATTTGACACAAAATGCATGCCTTTCTGCAAGAAATCATTTAAAGAAATCACACCAGCAACTCAATCACTCTTCATTTGAAAATACATAAGAGGCAAGCTGCAGGCACATTATATGCAGCATAATCGCTCTTGTTCGTCTCCTTATTTTAAGGGATGGGAATCAAAATTGGACGTGTTTTCTTTTAATCAAAGATACCACTTTGGTTTAAAAAAAAATACTTAGAGAAGAATATGATAGCTAACTTTAGGGGGTTTTGTACTAACTACCAAAGTTTGCACCAGAGGAATAACTCAGTTTTAAGTATTACTTGAATATCCAAGTATATATATACATATATATATATATATATATATATATATATATATATGTATACAGTTAACAACAAAATTATTCATACCCCTGGGAAATTTTTAGTTTTGAGGAGATTTCTTACAAGTAAATGATGGAGTGACGGTGATTGGGTGTTATATCTCAACATTTCTATTGTTATGCAAATGAGGTGAAACTGGAATGAATGTTAATTTATAGAGGACAAATAAGAGTAAAAGGTTAAAACCCAATCACCATCACTCCATCCTTCACTTGTAATAAATCTGCTCAAAACTAATAATTTCTCAGGGGTATGAATAATTTTGTTGTTAACTGTTATTTGTATATGAAAAAAAAATATATATATACTGTATGATACCTTGCATCTCAAAACCAACAAAAATCACTTGACATGGATTTTTAGTTACGGACAGATTCTAAAAGAGCAAACTCAAAGCTTTAAAATGATGTATAACTCAGCTCAAATGGATACTCCTAACCTAATCTAAATATTGGAAAGAAAGCACACACTCTGGAAAAGAGGCTCTGAAGTACAGAATTTATTGAAGCGCTTAATCTTCACCAAGACGTGCTATAGTAGCTGTGGGATGAATGTGACAAAAAAAAGGATGTAAACCATCGGAGCAACAACAATGACGGGATTATCAGATTAAACTGAAATTATGCACGTTGTATTAACACCCTTTGTCCATGATTACTATTAACTTTAAAAGCAGTAGCATCATTTCTTCTTATGTTATTAGAGTTGAAAGTTAGGAGTGTGCAAAGGTTTTTAAGAAATGAAAAAGGACTCTTCAAGACACACCTTATCACAGTGCTCTACAAAAAAGTGCCCACGAAAAACTGCTAAAAACACAATCTCCTGTCTGTTTTATGATCCCAATCTTTAACACAATAAAGAAGATTTTCTCTTTGAGAAAGTATGAAAAACTCAGAACGGCTAGGTTGACCCATTTTACCTACAATATATTGTATATTTCCAGCCCTCACACAAAATCAAGGCGTGCGACTTTTTGTTCGTTTTGTGATGCACGGTCACATATTGATATACAACAACATAGTCAATGTGTCTTTTGTGTGTTATTTATAACATTTAAGCATGTAGTAAATTTTGATTAATTATCTGTCAGAATGTATACTTTTCTGTTTATGTATTATCGGAATATGTATGTATATGTATATTGCTACATATGTATCTGAATTGTCAAACCATGTGTAAACTGAATTTCCTTTTAGGACAATAAATCAAATCAAACTAAAAAAAAATCAAAATTGTTATTATTATTATTATGTTATTATTATTATTTTTTTTAATTATCATTAATATTATTATTGTTATTATCATTAGTATTATTATTATCATCATTATCATTACCACAAAAAAAAAAATGAATTGATGGTGAAAAACAAATACATTTTGGAGATAAATAGACAAACAGAATCTTCATTTTCACAATTTTGAATCAATATGTTGCTATAAAGAGGTATACACAAAACCCAGGGCCTTGGAAGAAATGTCAACGTATGGGTTTCCATTCTACGTCATGGGAGCTTTTATGCATTACATTTCAGCTAAAACATTGGATTACTGCCAAACAAACGGTGAAGAATTAAGGCTTTGTCACACCCGAACAGAGAGTAAGGTGGTCACGCCGTCATTAAAAAAGCAGTCCAGGGGATTTCGGGGGTGATACAGCTAAAGAAAAGGCTTTAATGAATTGTTCCATATCTAATCAACATTTCTTTTTGCCATGAAACAAAGCCTATTTCCCCCTGAAATGGTTAAATTGCCTAACTGAAAAATGTCGACCATAGAACATGTAAAATGTATTTAGGGCAATGAGTAATGACTTTACCTGGCGTATGATAATGATTGTAATCCATTACTGAACTATAAACGAAATGATCGAAAGGAATCAGGAATCATTTTGTTGTTTCCTATTTTTCCCCTGCAGCAAAGAGGTGGATATCCCACCGGGTACCCGGCCTCATAGCCAACAATAAATTCAAGAAGCCTACCATAGATTTGTATAATAAACAAATAACTCTCTTTTTGTCGTACATGATTTATTATGGCTATCTGTATTCTAATGATTGCTCGTTCGACCACTTCTGTATTCATTTTCGACGAATTGATACGCCAGGGACGACGAAATAAAGGACGCTCAGCACTGGATGACGTATGTTCGCTTTCCCGCCAAAAGTGATCCATCGGGTTCTTGTCACGTGTGATTCAATATTGATAAGCTGCCGGATTTTCGAGATTGGCTGGGTTTGACGAGAGATAATTCAAAGCACGTACGTTTGTTCGGATAGAGAGGCGGGATTGCTCCTACAGTGGACATGGTGGACCTGTGACAGGGTAGAACCGTTAACAAGACAATTCTCGACCTATGAAGAGAGCTGGACGCCAAATGAATTGAAAAAAAAAAAACAAACAAACCCAAAACAACAGCAACACCATGAAAGATTCTGAATAGCATTTCGAGTTTTGTATGTTCTTTCGTATGCTTACCGCTGTTTTGCCACGCAATAATTGTCAGCGAATTCCGGTTTCATTCGATTTGAGAATATGCGCTCATGCGTTTCAAAGAAATCAACGCAAAAAACAAATATAAATCATGGACATATTTACTGAATATGATATGTAAACCTTACTGGTACACACGAAACACACACGGTGTCATCCACACACGCACACCCACTCACAAACCAACACAACCACACGTTATTATGTCGGCAATATCTCAAAAGGTAGTATACCTTTCCAGGAAGTGCCTTTGGGATTAACCAAAATGTCAACTCGAACTAATTTATCTGATTATAGTCGTTGCACAAAGTTAGATACATAGACACGATATAAATCTCCTCACAAGGGACATAATACGCACTGAAGGAATTTGAAAACACTAAATTTAATATTAAAAGAAAAGTTTCCCAAGATAAAGACAGAGACAGGGAAGGGTTCTCTCCTATTTTTGACTATTTCTACAACAGGGGGTGATTCAAACTGTATAAATTCAAAGAAGTGGTCTATACCAATCTGAAACGGAATTTGAGGTGTGCAGAAAAGGTCGCACAATCGTAGTCTTAAACGTACTTGCTTTAGGTAGTATATGGATGATATAAATAAAATCACGTAAATAGCTTGACTGGCTTCGAGGAAATGAAGTGGTGAGATCTGCATGGTATGATTGACCTACACCCCATGATGGTATTGAATGATCTAACCGTAATAATTTTGTTTATAATCTTAGA